>NC_056746.1:1420041976-1420054476 GCF_019279795.1 Protopterus annectens | reverse complement strand
ATTAGTCCCCGATTATCACAGAGGTCCGTACACATATGTACACCAACCAACTGTCACATTTGTTGACAGGACTATTGCATACTTGTAGTGAATTCATAAGTGATGTCCAGAATAATATTCATCGCATATATGAATGAATATAATAGTCAAATGTGAAGAGAAACACCAGTGAAAACACCCCCCTGCCCTGTTTCATGTAGTGGAACCACCCCCCACCCTATATTATGTAGTACCGACCTAATAATATGGTCAGAGGTGCCCAAACCCCTGCATCTGTAAGCACAGGTAGAATGTTAAAATCAGGATCAACTCTGTCCATGTGCTACATCTGACATTTGAACAGGTACAGTGCAATGCTGGTCACCAGTTGGACAAGCCTAAACCCAGACCAGCACATGAACACCCTGACAATCTAACACACGTATGTGCCAGGACTATAAGCATTGGAGTTCTGAATATCCTTGGAGTGAGTAGACATGCAGCACGGGTCCAGAGCAGTAGGGAATAGGGAATGTCATATGTGTAGTACAGAGGTTTTCCCAGCAGGAGAATGGATGCCTGCTGTGTAAGTCAAGCGGTGAGGTGTGTGTTAGGGTAACTAGGAACCATGGGTATACATATAAATGAAGCAGAACACCAATAGTGTAGTGGTTAGAGCATCCGCCTAACGTAAATGCATTCCCGGTTCAAGTACGACTATAGCACATATCACTTTCTTGTGTAATGAATGTCTCTGTGCTGTAAAGCCAACATTTAAACATGTAAAGGTGAACGTGTGTTTCGCATGGGGACGTTAACTGGATTCCATCAATCAAAGTGGAACTGTCATAATGAATAAGGCACACCTAAGCACAAAGAAGTGGCAGTAAACATATGTAACTCACAATAAGGATATGCAAGTGTGCCTGCGTGTGTGTAAGCAGCTCCCAGCATAAGAAATGTATGTTGTTTTGTTCAGATGTAACTTATATATGTATATATAGCTATATAGATGTGTGTATAGATATATATCCACAGACATAAAATAAAGAAATACATGAAAAGAAATAACAATTATATATATATATATATATATATATATATATATATATATATATATATATATATATAGAATGAATGCCAAAAGGAGAAAGCATACACACGGGTTGTGAAGGGAATCTAGAGCAACTAAGGTATTATACAGTGCTTGCAGTGTATGTCAGATAAAGCTGCCCAAGAGTGAGCAGAGCACCACTATTCACACCAGAGGCAGGGTCATACCAGTGGTCATAATATCGTTGAACTGCTACGTCAACATTACACACAGAATGTATTTCATGTTGTGATCACCTACACATGTAACCCGCAAATGGCCATAATCCATAACACCAGGAAAGGCACATATGTGTAAATAATACACGTGGCGGTACAAAATGTGTGTAGGGCCCCTAACGGTCTGGAGAGGGCAATGTGTAAAGGTGTGTCATGGCTGCGATATCATGTGGATAATGGCTGTTCGCGTGGAAACTCAACACGGGTGGGTTGGAGGAACTATGGCTATGCCATTATGGATACAGGTGTGCCAGGGTTGGTTGCGCCAGTTCCAATGGAGCGGCCCATGTAGGTCAGCTAGTACATAGAAGCGATTCTCAGCTTGAGCGTCTTCTGCGTGGAGACATGCATGAATGGGCGTACCATCGTTGAAGGTTGTGCATCAGGGCTGGCAACTATGCATGTAAAAGTCTATCAGCCAATCAGTAGCAGACCAGAGTTCCGCAGTGGCAAATCCTAACTGGGAAAAGCCGAAAGACACAACAATATGCAGATATCAATATGTTGATGTACATTCTCTGTAACACATGCACTCCATTTATTGACATAAATAATATGAATGTGCACAGACACAAATACAGTAGCAGGTATACTAGGCTGTGTAGACGAGGAATAGGTCAAATGACACTGTATCACAACACACTTATCAGCGGTACTCCATACTTGAACAAAGTGCAACATCTGTCCGCTGTATAATGTGCTATATACCGATTACAAGTTAACCAGAGTGAAGTGTCGGTGTCATAATGACTAAGGCAATAGTATGCTGTTGAAGCAGAGATAAAACCCAATACGCATGTGTAAGTGTGTTTCTACGGGAAATGTATTGGTCAACGGACACATAGATGTGTGTATATATATATATCTATATATATATATATATATATAGATATATATATATATATATATATATATATATATATATATATATATATATATATATACATACATGCATACATAGACGCACACAAATATATATATATATATATATATATATATATATATATATATATATATATATATATATACATACACATACAACATTTATTGATATATACACATATACACAAATTAAATATATATGTCATTGTAGATATACACATGTACATAACTAGTTTACTGTACAGCAAGCAATTACAGGTAACATATGTTCAGACTGGGCATATGTTACTGGGAGGTCCAATAAACAAACGTTTACCCCCACACTGCTCAGCTAGACTGGTGAGACATACAGACATGCAATAAAGGTAAATACACCGCTGCTTTCAAAACCACCAGCAGGAAAGTACCAGTGGGAGAGATCTGCAAGGTCTACACTTTAAACATGGATAATGGTGTCCCTTGCAGGACACCAAAAATTCACTATACAAGCAGCCTATGGTCATTGATGCAAGCAGGATGTAGCTGTACACGGAACAGTAGGTTGTGCAAGTGTGATAACACATGGGTTGACAAGACGTATGACATGTGTCCCGAGATGGGAGAGTGGGCAGTGTGTAGGGGTGAGTTCATACACCAGCTGCGCTCACAGTAAGTATGAGTCATGAGTGCTGTAGAGGGGTGTCAGGTAGGTGAATCATGGGTATGCAACAATGGGCCTAAGTGTGCAGCTGTTGGTTGGCAGATATGTAGTAGGCATGCCCATCGGAAGTAATTAATATTCCTATGTGGGCATTGCTGACGCTCATAACTCCCAAACATGAAGAGCATATCTACTGGATAGTCCGTAAGCCATTTGGGGAACACATAGAGATTATATCAGTGCCCCATACCCAATGATCATAGACGTCCATGATTACGAATCAGAATCCAACACAGTCCTAACTAAACCCTGCCAGAACTAATGATATTAGGTTAACAAATGGCAGAATAGATGTAATGCCTGACAGCATATATCTCTCTCTCTCTCTCTCACTATGTATATATATATATATATATATATATATATATATATATATATATATATATATATATATATATATATATATATATATATATATATATATATATATATATATATATATATATATATATATACATACATATATATCCATAGATATACAGACACAGAAATATAAATATAATATTATATATTATATATAATATATATATATATATATATATATATATATATATATATATATATGTTACTGTAGATATACAGACCGGGCATATGCTACTGGGAGGTCCAAGAAACAAACGTTGCCCTCCCACACCGCCCAGCTAGGCCGGTCAGACAGACACACACGCAATAAAGGTGAATATACCACTGCTTTCAAAAACACTGGCAGGAAAGTACCAGTGTGAGAGATCTGCAAGGTTTACACTTTAAACATGGATAACGAGGTCCCTTGTGGGACACCAATAATTCACTTTACATATGAACCCGTGGTAATCGGTGCGAGCAGGATGTAGCTGTACACGGACCATTAGGTTGTGCAAGTCTGATAATACATGGTTTGACAGAATGTACGACATGTGTCCCGAGACGGGGAGTGTGTGCAGTGTGTAGGGGTGTGTTCATACCCCAGCTGCGCTCACAGTAAGTATGAGTCATGAGTGCTGTAGAGGGGTGTCAGGTCGGGGAATCATGGGTATGCCATAATGGGCATAAGTGTGCAGGTGTTGGTTGGCAGAGATGTATTAGGCACACCTCGTGGAAGTAATTAATATTCCTATGTGGGCATAGCAGATGCCTATACCTCCCACACCTGAAGAGCACATCTACTGGATAGTCCGTAAACCATTGTGGGAACACATAGGGGCTATAACAGTGCCATGTACCCGATTAGCATGGACATCCATGATTACGAATCAGAATGTAACACAGTCCTAACTAAACACTTTCAGAACTAGTACATTTAGGTGGACAGGTGGTGAAATACACATAATGATTAATGAATACATGTATGAGTCAGGTACAGCATGTACCTCGACAAATGTGAATGAATACATATGCCCTGTGACTGTCAATGTGTCAGGTCAATAGAATCATTCATCCAAATGTGTCCCTCTGGGTGTTATGCAGTGTCCCTGATACAAGTGTTCATTCTCCCCCAGTCGTATGTGAGGTCTGCTAGTGACAAAAAGCGCATATTCCGCCAACCACCATAGGTAGATGATAGTATAATAGTGTGGGGTTACCACCTGTCTGCCTTTGTGAGGGACACTCTACTCTGGGCAGTTGTGTCCTGCAAAATGAATGTTACGGCACATGGCCTGTGATACCGGGAAAAGAGTTAATATATTGTGTGTAGTGGTGTCATAAAATTATATTGTTGTATCTGAAACAGGTACATGTTATAGGAAACAGTATTAGCAATTATAATGCTACAAGAATAACCTTAACGTATGCAAACTGGTGAAGTAGTCAGTATACTACTGGCTGTGGGTATGTGTTGCCTTGCCAAATGTGACAGCTCTACATATAGGTCCTATAGGGCTGCCACCTTTCCAAATGGCCAAAGTGGGAGCTGCTCTGTAGAAATGTCAGACGTACCAGGTCAGAACATACCTACAGCCATGCATAGTACAGACATATACATAGTCACACAAATCAAAGCCTAGTCTAGCAGCAGTCAGGTTGCTTATGCTACTTCACATAACATATCGACGTGTCATGTATACAATAACCATTACATGCAACTATTACAGACACATAGAATGTAATATTGTCCTGTAATCGGGACATTAGCTATGGCTAGAGTGTTGTCACATGACACATATGCCTAATGAGGGACTGTCCCATGCAAAGTGGGAAAGGTGTTACGCCTAGAATGTGGACAATCTAAAAGGTGGAAATCCTACAATAGGTATGCAGTAGCATGACCCGGCTGAGAGATGCGTTTCCCAAAACACATTCACATGTCAGCATTGCAGAGTATCGGTTCCCATGTATCAGCCAGATGGGAGCAGATTGTATGAGGAAGAAGCATATCATATGAAGACGTCACTGGACAGGCCGCTGAGTCTGTACAGTCGAACGCCTGCCGTTGCCTAATGTTTAGCCATACCCGATGCTGTAATCATGTAGTCCGATGTAATAGGCATCACAAGGGATCACGCCCACCCAGCGTGAGTGACAAATGGAAGCACCAATGTCGGTACAAGTGAGTGAGCGAGTGGGTGTACGCATGTTTGTTTATCAGTATGCGAGTATTGCACTGTTAAAGAAATGTGGAGTCTAAACAAGTATAAGGAGCTGTAACCAGAGGTCAGCAGTGCTTAACAATGCACAAACCCATGCACAACCACTCCCACTGGCTGGAATGTGCCTTACCCACTCCGTATCCAAAGGCGTCGTTCTGGATGAAAACAAGGAACTGTCCTTTGCACGTGTTGGTAGCAATACCCTGCACACACAGCTCACATGAATTGCCAATACACCATGGCATATATACAGACAATAGACATTACCACACACATACCATACAGCACAGTCATCCAACAGTATAGCAAGGTGCTGGCAGATATGTCCGGACCACTGGTGTTTGTAGACCTGGCCATTCTGTGTTTCAGTGTGTGAGCATGCCCAGTATGACTGTTACGCATGTTGTCGACTGACATTACCATCATACCGTCATGTGTTTGAGCATGCCCAGTATGGTCAACTGGATCGCATGTGTCACATGTCCATATAGTCAGTACTGTGGTGCCGACCCCTGCGTTGTACACTGACAGATGGCATGCTGTATCTGCAGGGTAGCTAACGGTCATGTGGCATTGACTGTTGCTACATTTCTGCACAGCGTGGGGGGTCATTCAACTGCATCCACAGTCCTACACAGCACAGGGTGTGGTGCACCTGACTCTCACATGTGTACGTTGGAAGGAGGGCACAGCTGACAGTTGTACACATTTGTGACTACTGTACTGACATGCCAGGTACTCCATTTCAGTGTGTGTACCCACCTAAATTGCTAGTTGGAGGCATACCAGTGTACGTCAGATCCTAGCTTGAATTACCAGCATAGTGGTTTCAGACATCCTAGCCTTCACAACCTGCATCCAACTGCCTGACCTGCTGTAGTCTGTGTGTGTGTTTGTGGGGGTTGGGGTCATCCATTGGGCAACTCCAGAGGCCATTGTATATCATTTCCCTGTAGTGGTCTACACCTGTCCACCTGTATGAGACTTGTGTGGGCTGTATGGACAGACATGATGTTCAGCCCATAACCTGCAGTGGGTTAGGACACCCTATGCACTACTGGCTGCTATTGTGACCCCGGTTTGTGCTACAGATGTCATGGTGCCACTATGGATGTGCACTGTCTGCTGCCCTAACAGTCGGCCACCAGATTCACTTGTATGCTCACATCCATACCATAACTACAGGTAAATACACATTCTAATACAACTGCCAGTTGGTAGGTTGATTGACTTACCTTGGGTGTGTTCCACAGTTGAGGATGGTGCTGGAGGGCTGCCTATGTTGGATGCACACAGTGCACTTCCTGTACATGGCTGTGCACAGGTAGCGTCATGTTTGGCATCCCTTGTACTGTCTGTGCGAGTCAGAGAGGGTGAAATTCCCTGGGTACCTACTGTGTCAGTGCATATGCCATGTGTTGCCTCCTTGCCAAGGGCAGGTTATACTGTGCATGCCTCCTTTCGCTGACTGGGTCCAGCTCAGGTAGTTCCTCCTCCAAGTCACACTGAGCCTGTACAGGCCTTGGCATTGGTGGGGGGCTGTGTGGCCCTGACCCATGCTGTTCCTGCTTCAGCTGTTACCGCAGGATCAGATTGTGTAGCATAGCACATACCATAAGCTTGGAGAAAAAGGAACCGATCAGTGATAATTATTGTTAACGCTATGCTTTATTCAAATAAACAATAAAAATAAAATCAAGCGCTTTCGCCTGGATAAATACCAGGCTTTATCAAGATGAGTTCATTTTAAAACTTGCAAGCTTAAATACTCCATTAATAAAATCATGTGACCAGGGTGTTAATAAAATCAATATGCAATTAACCTTAAAGGCACTGGTTCCAAGTTAAAAGGAAAAATAAAAGGAAAAATAAAAATAGTATGTATGTCATATGTTAAATTAATACATTCAATAAAGTGCATTTGTGCAAACCTCATATTAAACACATCATAAAAAAGCATGAAAAGCTTTCTAAAAATGACTAGCAAAAATGCAAACACCTCTTAAAAAAGTTCAGGCTCTAAAAACCTAAGATCATAACTTAGCCCTTCTTAATTTCAATACACTAGACATACTAATGCTGCTTTTTTAAGAATACTTTTAACTGTACATTCCAGTCTAAAGTATACAGGAAAAGTTCTTTCTCCAACTCATACTTACACTTTGATAGTGGTCACCCTTTCCACCAGAAAAAAGGTATAATTAAAGGGCAATTTATACGTGCTTCGAGGATGTGCAGTACTAGGGAACACTTTCAGGAGGAGGTGAACTTTTTGAAGCAGCTTTTTCAAGAAAGGGGTTATCCAATGTACTTGGTTAATGATCTAGCCCAGGAAGTCATTACTAATAGGGAGGTTATTTATCTTCCTTTACTGGGTAAAGGTACAGTACAAGATATACAAACAAAATCATCAGAGCAGTTTGATTTTCATAACAGTTTTGTTTATACCTTTTCGGAAGATTTTTCACAGGTGGAACACTCAATTTTAAAATATTGGCCTATACTTAAGCAACAAGATGAGTTTACACAGATTGTTAAGGAACGTCCTTGTTTTGTTAAAAGAAGAGACACAAACCTCAAAGGTCTTTTTGAAGGAAGACCTAGGTCTAATAAGCGTGTTGGTCCTAGATTTGGTACTTATAAGTGTGGGGCATGCAAACAATGTTCACATGTAATCAACGATAGCTCCCTATATATCCCCTCTAGGAGGTATAAATTTAGGGCTGAGCATTTTTACAGCTGTGGGGCAAAGGGTGTTGTTTATTTAGGTCTGTGTACCTACTGTCTCAGCTTTTATATAAGTAAAACTGAGAGAACACTTAGAAGAAGGATATATGAACATCTTTACGACATCTCCGAGAGGAAAGATACCAATGCCTTTTCTAAACACCTTAGCATATGCCCTAACATGCAGATTAAATTTATGGTTTTAGAGCAGGTTTTGCAGGACAATAGAGGAGGAGATTGGGAGGCCCACCTGGAGTACAAAGAATTGTTGTGGCAGCTTAGGCTGAATGCAAAAAGACCACCAGGTCTTAACGAAAGCATTAGTATTTCTAGTGTATTGAAATTAAGAAGGGCTAAGTTATGATCTTAGGTTTTTAGAGTATGAACTTTTTTAAGAGGTGTTTGCATTTTTGCTAGTCATTTTTAGAAAGCTTTTCATGCTTTTTTATGATGTGTTTAATATGAGGTTTGCACAAATGCACTTTATTGAATGTATTAATTTAACGTATGGCATACATACTATTTTAATTTTTCCTTTTATTTTTCCTTTTAACTTGGAACCAGTGCCTTTAAAGTTAATTGCATATTGATTTTATTAACACCCTGGTCACATGATTTTATTAATGGAGTATTTAAGCTTGCAAGTTTTAAAATGAACTCATCTTGATAAAGCCTGGTATTTATCCAGGCGAAAGCGCTTGATTTTATTTTTATTGTTTATTTGAATAAAGCATCGCGTTAACAATAATTATCACTGATCGGTTCTTTTTTCTCCAAGCTTGTGGACTTTACATTTATCTGGTCTGGATCTTTATTGGTATTGTGTTATAGCACATACCATAACAATGTATGCATGTAGCTGGTGAATACTGCAAGGCTCCATCGGATGTGTCCAGACACCAGAACTGTGACCTCAGCATCCCAAACACATGCTCAATGATATGTTTTGCCTGTGCGTGTGTCTCAGAATGGTGTAGTTGTTCAGGTGTGTATGCATTGCTGATGGGTGTGATCAGCCACGACTCCAGCATTCCCCACTATGTGACTGTAGGGGATGTCCATATTGCCAAAGGTGTGGTACAGCTGCGTCAGATGCCACATATCGGAACTGTCATAGCTTCCAAGGCAGACAGCACACACATTCAGTTCAATGTCCTGTCCATCGCATATGGCCTAGCTGTTGGAGGGTATGCCCCTGCAGTGACTGTAGGCCCTACCCCACTCTCCATGTGGTGCTTTGATTTGTACATGCATGCAGGCTATAGCACCCAGTACCCCAGGGTAGTCAGCCATTTGGTGGGAGAGACGCATATTGCTGGCCAACAAAGCACGTGTGTTAAGAACATGTATGTGTTCACTGGCACGTGGTGATATGGCGTCTGTGAACTGGTGCAATACTCTGGATGCAGATGCCTGTGAGATCCCCATGATATCCCCAGTTGTGCATTGGGAGGTACCTGTGGCTAGTATACCTAGGCCAACACATACCTTGGTAACCACTGGGATGGGTTTCCCTCGACCTGTTCGATGTGTCAGGTGTGGCCGGCGCAGTTCATCAAGCTGCTGTAGGAGGTGTCTGTCCACCCCATAGTGCTCCATTATCTCCAGCCCATGTAGCCCCTGGTAGGTTATCCTGGGTCTGTAAAGTGTTCTGTCACCTCACTAAGGGTTGTTCGGTGGCATTCACATCCTCACCACCCCAAGCCTCTTGCACATGTTGGTCCATGTTGCCTGCTGCAGCCCTTCTCATTTGGTTGGATTGTGTCGAGAAATGTCCCCGCATGTATACACCGGTGGTGTAGAGTGTGGAAGAAACCTGTGTGTATGGTGCTTGGTCACTTTGCCGTAGTGTTCATGGGTGGGCTGGCCATGTAATCTGCTGATTGTGCTAATTATCACCTGTTTATGCAGCCTGTTCACCTTGACTACTCCACTACTGCTGTTGTTCCTCCCAATTTCACCAGGCAGGTATAGACACACCCTTAACTTAGGCGTGCTAAAGCAGGAGCAATCCTGAGGCACAGGGCTCCAATGTATGTACAGTATGCCTAAAACCCCTCCCATCCCTTCACCTATATTCCAGTCCTGCACCCGGCTATCTACACACATACACTCTTGGGATCTGCATCACAACCTGGGGATAAACGGGATTCACTATTGTCAACCTCATTTGCATAGTATTGTCTTCTCATTCATAGTCATATGACCCATACTGATCCTCCAAATTAATAACCACTTCTTACTGTCGCTCAGATCCGCACACAACTGGCTAAAGGTGACTTACTATCACCGTATTCGATGTCCCTTGATCTTCCCATCAACAAAATAATCGGTCTCTACATGACTAGAACCCGGGACCCTGTACACCACAGATGAAGTGCTTTGCCACTAAGCCATGGCAGATATACATGCATCTGAGGTGATCACGTACAGATCATCCAGCACAGACATTCAATAGTGCTAATGTCCACATATATATATATATATATATATATATATATATATAGATATAAAAAACTATCTATCTATCTATCTACATATATATATATATATCTATATATATATATATATATATTTATATATATATCTATATAAATATATATATTTATATATATATATATATTTATATATATATATATATATATATATATATATATATATATATATATATATATATACACACACACACACAGACACAGATATACAGATACACACACAGACGTAGATATTGAATTTACATCACAACAGCGGACCACATGACACCAAAGCATTAGACAAGAATGAAAGGGAAACCGCATGTGCCACCTGCATTATGGAGTGGTGTTACTATCAAGGCAAGTGTGTTATGTTGCATCACATGGGTCAAATGTTAGTAAGGGTAAGAGTAGGGCTGCTGACATTTACCCACCAGACCTATTGGCGAATGTATGTGTATGTGTTGACAGCCCAGTCTCTTGGCCAATTATGACATTTGTGGACACTATATAGGAATGCAACAAAACACACTCAACAAATCCTGCAGCTAGCCACTCACAGATACCACCAGATAGGGAATGTCTACCAAACACACACACCTCTGATGACTTGGAATCGAACACCTACCTGTCTTTTCTATCACAGTACAGCATTACGCAGTTACAGAATGTGCTACCGAGATCACTGGAATACAGTACTTCCAGAGGCATACTTTTAGGTAGGTGACATCATCAGCAAAGACGGCAATAGGGCATGTATGGACAGTGAGCAGTCTAAAAGCATTACTCTGTCCCCAGGCAGCTGGAAACCCACACACACACTTGGCAAGGATGGGATTCGAACATAAACCTAACTACCTTATCACACTACAGCATTACACAGTTACAGAACACAGTACCAAGATTACTGGAACACAGCACTCCCAGAGGCATACTTCTAGGTAGGTGACATCATCAGCAAAGGCAAAGATGCCGATAGGGAATGTATGGAGAGTGAGCAGTCTAAAAGCATTACGCTGGCCCCAGGCAGCTGGAAACACACACACACATAAACTTGGCAAGGCTGGGATTTGAACATACACCTAACTACCTTATCACACTACAGTATTACGCAGTTACAGAATGCGATACCGAGATTAATGGAGCACAGCACTCCCTGAGGCATACTTCTAGGTGGATGACATCATCAGCAAAGGCAAAGATGCCAATAGGGAATGTATGGAGAGTGAGCAGTCTAAAAGCATTACTCTGTCCCCAGGCAGTTGGAAACACACACACTTGGCAGGGCTGGGATTCAAACATACAGCTAACTACCTTATCACACTACAGCATTACGCAGTTACATAACGTGTTACCAAGATGGAACACAGCACTCCCAGAGGCATACTTCTAGGTGGATGACATCATCAGCAAAGGCAAAGACACTGCTAGGTAATGTATGGAGAGTGAGCTGTCTTAAAACATTACTCTGTCCCCAGGCAGCTGGAAACACACACACACTTGGCAGGGCTGGGATTCGAACATATACCTAACTACTTTATCACCCTACAGCATTACGCAGTTACAGAACGCACTACCGAGATTACTGGAACACAGCACTCCCACAGGCATACATCTAGGTGGATGACATCATCAAGAATGGAACAAACGCCGATAGGGATTGTATGGAGTGTGAGCAGTCTAAAAGTATATTACTGTCCCACGGCAGATGGAGACAAACACACGGCAGTGGTGTGAGCAGGACAACTGCTTATCTATGGAGCACTATTACAACACTACATAGATATGAGACGCGCCACAGACAGTACACCTTTCAAGACAGTCAACCAGTGTGTTCAA
>NC_056746.1:1419955255-1420000255 GCF_019279795.1 Protopterus annectens | reverse complement strand
ACATGATTAAAATGCCCAGTAAAACACCTCTTTCGTACCTAGGCTTAGCACCTACCATGCCTTTATATACTATGACAACTGCGTTAGTATGTTCATAATAAAGGATTTTCGACTGGAAACAGACTGTATACCCTACTTGCCTACTTGGATTACTTTTGAATACTTAGTAATTCTGTATAATATTTCAGGTTATATATTTTTTATTATTTTCTTGACTTAGGACGAGTTTAAGTTCGCTATTTCTACTACCATTATCTGATCTAATTAATATACAGTGATTAACTAGCTATGTATGGATTGAAAATCTTCCATACACAGAAGTTTCTTACACTGTTTTGTTTTTAGACCCACTATACTGGTTTAGTAGGTTGTTTGAGACTTCGGGGATACCATGGAGATTACTTAATTTTTATGTTCATAATTGTCAGATATCGTTTCAGATATCATATCACCACTAGGCAGTTTCCCAGAGACCCACAAACATAACTTATCAAACTCCAGATCACAATAAACAGACTTGACTTTTAGTTCATCACTTGTTACATGACACCTTCCATGACTCTGGAAGTTCATGTCAGATTCCTAACTGTCATGGAGGAACTTTCCATAAATACGAACTCATTCATTCTAGAATACTTTCACTATCCATCAGTTGACTGCAATGCATACACCTCCAATGCAGGCTATGCATAGATGTTTTTAGATTTAATGCATAAACTCTCAGTGGACCAGTACAACTTTACTAGTAACTCCCTCTTTGATTAAGTCAGTCCATAATCTAGTAGCCTTTTCCTTCAAACTGTCTAATTCCCATGAAACCAATATATCAGAATTAAAAAGATTTCAACCCCACATATCTTCTCAAATTCTATGATGAAATCTCAACATTCAGTTATAACAAAATCACCCCAGACATTGTTTCATCAGATATTTTCAGAAAGGAGTTTTATACTTATATAGATAAATGTATAGAATTGACAGTCCGATCTAGATCCAAATACAATAGGACATTTAAAGACAAACCTCTGTGGCTGTCCAGTGATACAAATAAAATCAAAAAGAAAAGGAAAAAACACACAGATCTTAAGTCCCCTAAGTCAAAGAAGATATAATTCACAGCAATTTGGTTTTGCAAAAGGTAGATCACGTCTAATGAACCTGGTAAACGTCTTCTAATGAAGCTGGAAAATATATTTGAAAAAGTAGCACAAGATACTGCCAGTGGTCACATTGTACACACGAGTATGTAATTAAAAAAATAGATTATTAGATTTACTAAGGCAGCCCATGAAGTTGGGTTAGCATCTGAAGCCAAGGGCAATTAAAAATCCTTCTTTAATTATGTTAGAAAACTGAGAAACAACATTCAATGTACAGAACTCATACTACATAGCCAAACATGCTAGAACCCAGTGAAAATTTCCAATATAGCAGCAAATAAATTTAGGACAAATTTCACTCCTGAAATGACTATCCAAGTCCTTTGTTACCTTTATCTCTCAAGCTCCCCATCATCACTAAAGAATGTGTACTAAAAGTGCTATCCAAACCTAAAAGCACTTCCTCCATCAGATTAGATATCATACCAGGCTGTTTATGAAATAGTTTGAAACATGCCCTGATAGATCTTCTATATAAATAATTTAACCTGAGCCTGGATACAAGCTCAGTCCTGGAAGTATGGCATACAGCACTGGTGATGCCACTCCATAAAGGTGGCCCTACCACTGACTCTGGAAACAATAGACCCATCAAACTGGCAAGTCTCATTTGTAAGCCCATGGAAAACATTATAAAAGACTTGATTAATGTAGTAATTCAAAATCTCATCAAGCTAGATCCGCAGTAATAATATTTTGTAAAAGAAGAATTCTGTCTAATGAACCAGGCAAATATCTTTAAAAAGGTAACACAAGATGTTGCCAGTGGTCACACTGTAAAAAACAGCCTGTCTTTTGACACCATCTCCCATACTTAGTAAACTAAATAACTTAGAAATAGATCCAATATGGCAAGCTGGGTAGCTAATTGGCTAAAAGACAGAACCCACACAGTGCGGGTAGCAGGGACAACATCAGAGAACGTGAAGGTGATCAGTAGTGTCCTGAAGGGTTCAGTGCTGGGCCTGCTTTTGTCAATGTTTCTTTATTTGACAAAAAAAAAAAAAAGGGACTTGTGGCTAAACACATTTACAAATGACAGCAAACTGGGATCCATTGTCAAACTGCCTCCTGACAGAGATTCCCTCCTGCAGGAATTTACTAAGAAATAACTGGTATATTGAAAATAAACAAATTCAATACTAAAATATTCAATACAGTTGCATTTGGCAGATAAACCATCCCCTCAACATAATGCATCAATGACAACCCACTTCAAACTTACAATGTAGTTAGAGACTGGTGAAAGTGGATTGATAACTCTCTCTCCTTTGAACACCATATAGCAACTGTTGTCAGGAAATCCTGCTCAGCACAGGTGATCAACAAGAGAATATTATCCAGATAGAAAAACGTTATTGTCCCCTTGCATTCAGCACGGACTAGACTAATTATAGAATACAATGCCCCCTTTTTGACTTACGTTACCAGATATATCAAACAGTTGTAAAGTCCTTAGAGGTTCCTAATAAAGAAGATCATGGGCTTAAAATCCTTAAGCTACCAGAAAAGATTATAAACAATGTTCCTCTTTTCTGTGCCTTATAGTGTTCTCAGAGGAGGTTTATGCTTTGTCTTCTGAGCAATCAGGGACCCAGTAGTGCAGGATCCCTTGCAACCTTCACAAACCAAATAGTCCTACAAATATCAGAACAAGTGATCTAAATCTGCTTCAGCAGATCAATAAAGCAAAGTGGAGAGGCAGATTCATTACTTAGCATATCCCTTACCTCTGGAATAGACTCCCTGTGCAGGTAAAGCAATATGATACATCATCTTCATTCAAATGGGACCTGGCTAATTGGAAGGGTATTCATAAACACAAGTGCCTGGCCTAGCCTTCCTTGAGAGGGGACATACAGTCAGGGTGGGAACTGTCAAAGTGCAATAGTCATAAGACTCAGTACTCTTGAGTTTCCTATGATTCATGTGTTTCCTATGATGTAAATGATTAGAATAAAGACTCTAGAAACTGCCAACTTGTCAGACTGACTGCAGTGAGGGAGCACTGCTTAAGAAAAAATGCTGAGATATTTTAAGATAATGGATATATAACCAAAATCAAGATGCAGCTAAAAATGAGAATCCTGCTAGTTGTAAGTACCTTTTTTGTGCTTATTTTCAATAGTTGCAGACCAGACAGGGGTTATGAGTATGGCCTGCTTAAGACACGATATCAAAAGACAAGTCTTTATTATTGAACATTCAAATAATGACACTGGCTCAGAAGAAAACATAAATGACATTATATATCTTTCTGCATGTCAATAAAGATCACCTTCAGCACAATTTAAAATGACTTAAGTTACAGTTAAGCAATAATCTATAATTGTGACTGGGTATATCTGGACTTACCTATGGTTGATGTGCTTTGACCATGACAGCAAAGCCTGAATGATTAAACAAAGCCAACCATGGGTAAATCCTGATATACCCACAAACAGGAGTGGATTATTGCTTTTATACAATGACTAAGAATAAGAAACAAAGTGCTGCTACTGTCCAAATGTGTACATCCCAAAGAAAAAGAATGTTCAAATAGGAAAAACTGGACACAGCCACCACGATATATAAAACCAAAATTTAATAAAATAATAAAATAAAATAAGCGCTTTCACATGTTACAGAGGCATGCTTCTTCTGATTTAACAAAATCATTCTCAAGCAACACTTAAATACCAGCAAAATAGCTGGATAATTGAATAATTAGTTAGGCGGAGCAAACATCCACCTAGCAATATTCTTAAAACAAACCAAACCTAACTTAAATAATCACATAAATATACATATAAATGAACAAAATAGAATAAAGTATACATCAACAAAACCATCTATATAAAATACAGATGAGGCATTACATCATAAAACTCTAAAGGACTCTGAAAATATATATATCTTACCATAAATATTAAGTTATCCATTATAAATTAATAACTTAATAAAACAAAAATCTAAACCAGCCTTCCTAATATGTCAAATGCCTTGAATCACTTAAAATGCCTTTATCAAATGGGTACACATATATACAAAGCAGGTACCTATCGAAAAAATATATAATAATGATAGTGCATGTGCAGAGGTAAAAATGATACTGGCATCTAGTATTCATGTACAATAGCACTTAGAAATAGCTTAAAAGAAACTAAAAAATGTCTAACCACGTGCTTCAAGCATCGGCTTGATACTAATGAACTGATTGAGCCCTGGTTCTACACGTGCTCTTAATCTAAATATCCATTCGAGCTCTATGGATTCTAAATGGTTTAGGTTATTACCTCCCCGTCTACTTTGGGTTACTATTGAGTAATAACAATACTAACTAATTATACAATTATATAGGTTTTTAGGGTTTTTGTACACAGACCTGAAGAAGTCTAGAAGGACAAAAGCGATCTTTGTTAACAATAGGTTATGAAAATAGAAACTAATTTTTACATGCAAAATGTATATATATGTATTTATATATAATTTTTGATTGCAAAATGAACTAAGGTTGATATATTTCCAGCCATGTAGTATATTGCCTTGTATAAAATCACAGACTAAATAATCTACTTAATAATTTGGTTAAATAAGATGTACCATTAAACTACATTAGGGCTATATATTATTATGACAGCTACTAGGTAGGGCAGAACCAGCTCGAATGTCACACTGATGGGGGAAGGGATGTGAATTTAACATGTGTACCAATAACACTTTGTTTTACAGCACAATAAACCACTCTCATGCCTGATAAAAAGTATATATATATTTAGAAAGCTTGTGAGGAAATTATTACTCTATTTTTGTTTTACTTGGATCGCTTGTCTATGTACTTAATAAAGGATTTTCGACTGGAAACAGACTGCCTGCCTTGCTTGGATTACTTTTGAAAGCTTAGTAATGCTGTAGAATTATATATTTTCTATTATTACTTTTTGACTTGACGAGTTTACGTTCGCTACTTCTGCTATTATTGTCTGATCTGATTAATATACAGTGATTAACTAGAAATATATGGACTGAAAATCTTTCACACAGAGAAGTTTCTTACACTGTTTTATTTGAAATAATACCAGACAAATATGATTAAAATGTTATTAAAAGCAGTGACATGGCCAATGTATCAGCGAACAAAATATATATTTTTAAAAGACCCAGATATGTAATAGCCTGCCGTTAAGCAACATTTTACACAGCTAAACACAGGTGCCCATAGTTTAATAGTGCTATACCCATCTAAACAGAGGTGCCCATAGTTTAATAGTGTTTTATCCAGCTAAACAGAGGTGCCCATAGTTTAATAGCGCTACACCCAGATAAACAGAGTTGCCCATAGTTTAATAGCACTTCACCCAGCTAAACAGAGTTGCCCATAGTATAATAGCACTTTACCCAGTGCAATAGAGTTCCCCAATATTTAAAAACGCATTACCCAGTGCAATGAGTTTGCGCGGATGTGCGTGCCGCTCTAACCAGGGCACCATAGGGCACAGGGGAGCAAAGTAGAGCTAAGTTGCTTAAATGCAGCCACACCCCCTAGCCTGTCTAGACAGTATTAAAATAAAAGAATGACAAGGTTTGAACCCAGGACCCTTTGCATCATAATCAAAGTACAGAACCACTAAGCCATGACAACATAAGGAAAGCAGCCACTATTAACATACATAAACTTAGGAATGGTAGTTTAACCATTACTAAGCAGGTCTGCAGTCAGCCGAGAATTTTACAAAATGGCCAATCACCAAAAAGTGCGGGAAATGTGGCATATTTAAGCCCCACAGGTGGGAATACACGCCATAACTGATTGTAGCTCACATCTGCGGTCAGAATGTCTGGTGTTGGAGAGGGAGTGCACTTCCAAGCGCAGAGATGGGGCACCAAGGAGTCCAAAAAAAAAAAAAAAAAAAAAAACATTTTAAGCTTGTTTCCTGCCTTTCCTGTTAAGTGGTATAGACTATTTGTAGGCTTCTGAGCCCCCAAGCCCTTCTGTGTTGGAGGGAAGCCTTCTAGCTTAGATTTTTTTTTTCTTATAACTAGCCAGTTTTCTAGTTTCACACGCAAATCTGTTTCTTTGATCTCAGCACTTGTTCAGAAAAAAAAAAAAAATGTCATCTGCTTTTACTGTACTTGTGTTTCTACCTACTTTTTTTACTTTTGCATCATCTTAAAAGTACTCATTTGTATTTATTACTGCTTGGTATAACTCATTCTAAGCCTTTTGGTTTAAACACTTGGGCTTCGAACCAGTTGTTTTGCACTGAGAGGGTTTGTGGTCTGCACTGTAGTGGCAGAACAGGTAGCTTACATCCTTCTAGGTTGGGAACTGCTGATTGAGGGCTCAGTGTCTGTTATTCTAAAAGTGTATTAATTCTGGTTTAAGCACTTGGGCTTTCAGGCCAGTTATTTTACATTAAGAGGGTTCGTGGTCTGCACTCTTGTGGGAGGAGAGGCTGGACTCTGCCCTTCTGAGCTGGGAATTTCTGGTTGAAGGCTTATAGTGCATACATATATGAACTGCTTCTTACTGAAGTTGGTGCGCCTTGTTTGCTGTGGCATAGACTGGATTCAGGCCTGCTGGATCTAGCTTTGTTTGTGCAACTTGAGCACTAATCCAGGCATTCTCTAAAGTATTCAATTGTATTTATTACTGCTTGGTAGTAACTTGATTAAAGTGTAGCTATCATTCTAAGTATTTTGGATTAAGCACTTGGGCTTCAGACCAGTTGTTTTACATTAGGAAGGTTTGTGGCATGCACTGTGGTGGCAGGACAGGTAGCTTTCATCCTTCTAAGTTGGGAACTGCTGATTGAGAGCCCAGTGTCTGTTATTCTTAAAGTGTATTAGTTCTGGTTTAAGCACTTGGGCTTCAGGCCAGTTATTTTACATTAAGAAGGTTTGTGGTCTGCACTCTTGTGGGAGAAGAGGCTGGACTCTGCCCTTCTGAGCTGGGAATTTCTGGTTAAAGGTTTATAGTGCCTAAATATTTGAACTGTATCTTACTGAAATTGGTACACCTTGTTTGCTGTAGCATAGACTAGATCCAGGCCTGCTGAATCTAGCTTTGTTTATATGCTTGTTGTTTGTTTGCTTGTTATTTCCCTGGAACGCTAATTCCACCTAATACGCGGCTTCCCAGCGCTTCTGTGGATCACTAGGGATATCTGCATTGCTTACTGTACTTATTTCCTTGTTTCACTTGAAAGAAAGTTACTGTTTGTTGTTTTTGCATTTAAGTTACCTGTAACACATTGCACTTAAGTTACCTGGCACTTGCTCACTAAAGCAATTATATACGTCAGCACTAAAAATTAAAAGCACTACACCCTCACTCCCCACTGGCCCTGGTTTTCAATTATTAAGGAATTCCCAGTATTATTCTAGCATGTCCAAAGGTCATTTGTCAATCTCCTCTCCGGTCCAGCTGGTGAATCTGGGAATCTTGAGGCAATGTTACAACTGCCTCATGTACACAGACAACCCTCTCCTCCTCCCAACAAATTCCAACACATGTGAGAGATGCAACCATATAGCCAAACTGGAGGCTAAGCTCTCTCAACTCAGTACTGGCATAACCAGTCAGGAGGAGAAGGAAACCACACTCACTACAATTCCAGTCTCACATAGACCTACCACGACAGCAATCCAAACACATAATCACACAAAAACATACTCGGTGGCTCTAAATAAAGATCTGCTGAAGCAGCAGAGACCTCCAAAGCAGACACCCAAGCAGCCGCTACCCCAAAACAAAACACGTGCAACACATATCTCACAAAGCCAGTGTGCCAAACAGTCACAGCCCTTAAGACTAAACAACACACCTGATACACTTGTAATAGGTGACTCTATCGTCAGACACACTGACGTCCCGCTCACCAGGCTGAACAAGGAGAGGGTCATGGTGAGCAGCCTGTCGGGTGCTAGGATCCACCACATAACACAAACACTCAGGTCACACCAAGGCAAGTACAAATATGACTCAGTCATTGTCCATGCTGGTGTGAATGACCTGAGACGTACCTCCCTGGACTACATGAAAAGAGACATAAAGGAGCTCTCTGAGCATGTAGCCCAGGCCGGTATGACCCTGACCTTGAGTAGCATCTTACCCTCACCAAGAATGATGCCACAATATGAAGACAAGATGATCAATTTCAACAATTGGCTTAAGTACTGGTGTCATTCAAAGGGGATCCAATGCCTGTCAGCTTGGGATGATATGCTCGACAAGCCACGATGCTTCGCTAGGGATGGCCTGCACCTGTCACCCCTGGGCTTTCGGATATTGGCAAAGGCTCTTGCTACCCCCATAGTGCCTTTTTTAGGCAAGGCTCAAAAGACAAACCCACCTCCATAGGTATCACAAGTGATAAGAAACTAAGAGTAATGCTACTCAATGCCAGAAGTCTAAACCTCAAGATGCACGCACTCGAAACTCTCCTTAGCATGGAGAACATCGATATCTGTGCAGTAACAGAAACCTGGTTCAGGGCTCCCGAGAGCACCCCAGCACTACCATGTTATACCTCATACCATGCTTTTCCGCCCCAAAACATGGACCAAACCACAAAAGGAGGGGGGGAGTATCGATATTCATCAAAGATACCCACACCTCCAGGTTGGTGGCAAAGCACGAAGCATCAGAGACTATCCATGTGCAACTAACAGTGGGTAAAACTGCCTTCCAGTTTATAGCCTGCTACAGACCACCCTCCCAAACCCAGGAACCCCACTCGGCCTTCCTGAGAACACTGGAAAATATGAAGGTCTCTCCAAACACCATTATATTGGGCGACTTCAACTACCCAAACATAGACTGGGAGCATTACTCTAGCTCCAACACCCTAGCCCAAAGGTTCCTAGAATTTATAAACTCAAATGCTATGGAACAACTTGTTACCACTCCCACAAGAGGGGAAAACATACTGGACATGATCATCACCAACATGGGGACTCTATGCTCCAGACCAGAAGTGTATCCCTCACTGGTAAGATCAGACCATAAACTAATCTCACTGGATATTCACATCCCGACCCCACTCCCTGCCCAGAAAACCTCAGTGAAAAACTTCTCTAAAGCAAATTTCACACTCCTCAAAACTGAGGTGGAATCCTTCAAAGCCCCCGGGCCTGTGGAAAATACGGCCCAGACCGCAGAATCCTTTATAAACGCATTCTATGAACACCTTCAGGAATGCATGGATCATGCGATCCCAAATAAAACCAAGACCCAATCCTCCAAAGGCAGATGTCCTGTCTGGTGGACCCCAGCCATAAACAAACTATACAATAGAAGGAGGAAGCTACTAAATGATAGAGCAAAATCCCAAAAAGGGAAGGCATCACTGATCAGTATTAGCAAAAACTACGGGCACACATAAAATTGTCTAAGGCCAGCTTGAGAGAAAAATTGCACAGGACACTAAGGATAATCACAAGGCTTTCTTTAGTTATGTTAGGAACCTGGGTGGTAATTCCCAGATATGCTCAGAATTAGTCCAAAATGACAAAAAATACACCGAACCCACAGACATTGCCAACATCCTAGCTGACAGGTTCAGCGCAAACTTCTCCCCCCCTCCCCACCAAAAGGGCAAATATCTATCCCAGCAGAGTGCTGCCCCCCTGACATCTCAGTTGCTCAGGTAAGAGCCGCCCTCTCCAAAGCAAAAAACACAGCATCAGTGGGACCAGATGGTGTCCTGGGCTGCGTCCTACATGAACTCCAAGAAGAGTTAAACCCAAACATAAAACTACTGTTCAATCTCAGCCTTACTACAGGATATGTGCCCAGAGAGTGGCGTACAGCTACAGTGGTCCCTCTCCATAAAGGTGGCGCCTCAATGCATCCTGGAAACTATCGCCCCATAAGCCTGACTAGCTTGGTCTGCAAAGCTATGGAAAGGATCATCATGGACCTCATAAATAAAGATATTGGGGACCTACAAGCACTGGATCCTACCCAGTTTGGCTTTAAGGGCAGATCCTGCCTCTTAAACCTGGTTGATTTCTTTGAAACAATCACCAAGGCCATTGATGAGGGGAAGGTGGTCCACACAGCCTACCTGGACCTCGCAAAAGCCTTCGATACAATACCCCACTCGGGCATTATAGATAAGCTCACCAGCTTAAATATAAACCCCTATGTCACTAGATGGATTGCAAACTGGCTCAAGGACAGAACCCACATGGTTAGAATTGCTGGAGCCATGTCAGACTCCAAACCAGTTACAAGTGGTGTCCCACAAGGCTCAGTCCTGGGACCCCTCTTGTTCGGTATATATTTCTCGGAGGTACAGGCCAACACGGAAGGACTGTGGCTGACCAAGTTCGCAGATGACTGCAAACTGGGCGCCATAATTGACTCTCCAGCCGACACAAGCATCCTCCAAAAGGGCCTCATAGAAACAGACAACTGGTGCCAGAGCCATGGTCTCAAGCTAAATGCCAAAAAGTGTATAGTCATCCCCTTTGGCAAAATCAAAGTGCCCACAAATTACCACATAGGTGGTAATCCATTAAGTACAGAAGAAGTAATTAGGGACCTGGGGACCCAAGTTGATAGCAATCTCTCATTTGACAACCACGTGGCCAAAGTGGTTAGAAAAACATTTTATATAGCCCACCTAATCATGAAGTGATTCACATCTAGATCAGGGGAGGTCATCGTGCCTCTACTCATCCCGCATCAGGCCCATAATTGAGTACAATGCCCCTTTTGGGATGTACATTACCAGACACCTGTAGCAACTGGAAAGACCCTAAAAGTACCTCACCAAGAGGATCAAATGGCTCAAACAGATGCCATATGCTGCCCGGTTAAAGAAACTCCAGCTCTACTCAGTGGCATACCGCCTGTTCAGAGGCGATCTGTGCCTGACATATAAAGCCATGTCCAACCTGGAATTAATGGACATGCTGCACCTCAGAAAATCCAAATCCCATTGAGCTACGCGCTCGAGAGACTTGAACCTCAGCACTGAAATAAATAGGACATGCTGGAGGGACAGATTCATAACCCAGAGGCTCCCTTCACTCTGGAATAAAATCCCAGTCCAGGTTAGGCAGAGTCCCTCATTGACTCTCTTCAAGAGGAATCTTGATGAGTGGATGGGAGATCGTAGGTTTACCCCGGGTATCACTTCTGTGTCACTGTTAGACAGAGGCACAGTATACTAACCTCGAAAAAGGGCATAGCAAAATAAATTTAAAATGGGTGGTGAAAGCCAAACACATTCTGGCTAGGCTTATAAATGCCCTAGGGCAGATAGCCTAGTATGAACCTATGAACCTATGAACCTAAATACATGGTTTGGCTCCTAGTCCACTGTCACAAGGCAAGACTCCTGCAGGGCCAGTTCCAAGGGATGGAGTACAAGGCAGAGGCTTGGAACCGGTTAGCTCATGACCTCACCAGTGCCACAGGCATTCCCCGGAATGGTGAGCAGGTCTGTCACCACCAGACGGACCTGAAGAGACGAAAGGAGGACGGCCTGAACCAGTGGATACAGGAGGCCCGTGGGATGCAGGATGCCCCACAACTGAGTATGTAGCCATGGAATGCAGAATGTAAGGATTTAAAATGGAGTATGTATAATGGATAGGAATGTCTCAATATCCCTTCATTTACTTTACAGCTGCAGGTGACCGTGTTACGAATCAGCAAGCCTATGAAGATAGGCTGCTAAGGCTGCGCCACCAGGCAGGTTAGTGATTATTCTGCATGTATTGTTATATAAAATATGGGAGAGAGCTTGAAAGAAAGTGTTGTAGTCCAACAATACAGCCATAAAATGGACTGAATAAGTCCTCTGCATGTACTGTCAGATAAAAATGTTAGAGAGGCAGAAAAAGAGTGTAGTAACCCATTAAGAAAGGTAACAAATGCCTGGAATAATATCTCTGCAGGCACTGTCATATAAAATAATATGTGAATGAGCCTGAAAAAAGAGTGTGCTAACCTATTAATAAAGGTATAATATGTCATGAACATGTCTGCCATATATACCATTAAACCAAATAAAGGAGTGAGCCTGTGGAAAAGTGTGTAATGTCATTAATAAAGGTCTAAAACCCAGAGTGTGTCTGTTTTACTTAGTATGAAATGTTGTTGTACCCTTGCATTTTACAAATAGTAATGTATACAACCATAAGATACTTGTTCCTCACAGCAACACAGTTCCACACCGACACCACGAAAGTTTAAAACTTCTTTAATACAAACAAAAATTACTGTTGAGCGCTTTCATCTAACTTATATAGACTTCCTCAGAACAATTCTGTTACAGTTGAACTCAGTTTAAATACTTTTTTCAAAAACAATCTAATTGCTCATCAATTCATCAATTATGTATTTAAAGTGCCAGTGTGCAAATTCATATAAAACCATCCTTATAATACAAGAATCTAAGATATGTTAAAACAAGATATATTTAAAACAATTAATATTATTAAATTGATTAAATAATAATAAGGATTCTACCTAGTATGCATTATGTATAAATAAAAATGAAAAAATATATATTCCATTGAATACTGTTAAAATTCCACTTCATCAATTTGCTAAATTCTCTAATATAGGCTTAATAGATATATGGTCATTGAGTCCAGGGTGGGTAGAGGCATTTAGTTTAATTTGCCACCTAGCTTCAAGTTCAGCTAGTTTCTTTTTAATACAACCACCCCTCGGGTTAGTTTTAGCTATTTCTAATATCCCAAAATGAAACTCATCACAACCATTACCTTGAGCAATATGCCTCCAAAGTGCATTCTTAGTGTCTTGTCTTTTAATATTATAATAATGGTCATAAATCCTCTGTCGAAGACACCTATCTGTCTTTCCTATGTAATAACAGGAACACTTGGTGCAATGGGCCAGGTATACTATATGTTTTGTCCTACAGTTGCCTTTTTTAAAATTAATTTTTGTGTGATTTAAATCTTCTAATATAATGCTGTGCTTCTTTGTGATGTATCTGCATTGGTTACAGGTACCACAACATGTTGTTCCCCCTGTGGTCCCTACTTCTCCTTCATTTCCTTTTTTCCTTTCTATCTCGTTCTTCATATTAGTCCCATTCCTAGCCACAAACATTGGTGCTTTGCCTACTATCTCAACTATTTTTCTATCAGTTTTAAATAAACTCCAATTGTTTGAGATAATATTCTTCACCTCCCTACTCCATGGGGTGTGTTGTACTATACAAGCTCTATTATATTCTATACTTTCATCCTCTTTAGCCTTTCTGTTTTTGTTCTGCTCACTAAGGGGTCCAGAACCTAAAAGGGGGGTATATTTTTTACCCCATTCTTTCCTTACATATTCAGTTACATCTAGTACTAACCACCTAGGGTACCCTCTTTGTAAAAACATTTCAGCTATATTACTCAATTCTACTAGGAAATCTGCATAGTCCGAGGTCATCCTAGCTGCTCTAATACATTGACCTCTGATTATGCTTCTTTTTTGACTAAAGGGGTGACAGCTAGAAAAATGTAAGTAACAGTTACTGAATGTTGCCTTTCTATGTATATTCGTTTTTATACTGTTGTTCTCTATTGCTATCTGGGTATCTAAATATGCTATTTTGTTTTTATCAGCTTTGAAGGTGAATTTCAACCAACTACACCTTGTGTTTACATAATCTTTAAATTTTTCTAATTCCTTTGGGGTACCCTTCCATATCAGAAACACATCATCCAAAAACCGATAGTAACATGCCATATATTTATACCATTTTGTGTTTATTATAAATTCATTCTCCCAGTCATATAAATAAAGGTTTGCATAAATAGGGGCGCAAGCCGCTCCCATTGCTGTGCCCTACTTTGTATATAATACTCCCCTTCAAAAAATATGAAATTGTATTTTAATACAATTTCCATGAATTCCAAAATTAATATTCTCTTGTCATTGGTTAAATGGCTGGCTTTTTCTAACTGGGTTTCTAATCTAGATAGTCCATCATCATGGGGAATGCTGGAGAATAAATCTACTACATCGATGGTAACCAGTATACATCCTGGTGAAATCATTTCTTTTTTCAGCCTACCTAAAAAATCCCATGAGTCTATAATAATGTGTTCTATAGACTTGTAGATGGGTTTCAACCAAACATCCACCACCTTTCCAAAATTAAAAGTTTTAGACATGCTGCCCGAAATTATGGGTCGAAACGGGGGGTCCAGCAAATTTTTATGGATCTTAGGTATACCTATTATGGTACTAATAATAGGTTTCTCAATCTTCAAATAGTTATATAGGTCAATACAAATCCTTTCATCAATTAATAAATCTTCAAGGTACAGGTTGATTTTATTATACCCTATATTAACTTCGTTTTTAGATGATGTACGGTAGTTGCCAGAATTAAATATAATATCATTGATCTTATTTACATAATCCTCTTGATGGTATAAGACTACCCCTCCCCCCTTATCGGGCTTCATGATTCTGATCATTTTGTTATTTTGCAATTCATTCAAAATGTCTACTTCCTTTTTATTAATATTAAAATGAATTTTATCTCTGTTCACTTTATTTTTAAGAGCATAGAGATCTTCCACAACAATCCTTTCAAACATGGCTAGTGTGCCGTTTAATAGGGGGGTATATGCACTCTTTTTCTTAAATTCTCCCTGCATTCCAATATTATTTTTATTATTAGTATTGTTGTTATATAAGACTGCTAAATTTAGCTTTCGAACATATTTTTTCACATCTATTATTACATCCTCCACCTTAAAATTCCTTACGGGTACAAATTTCATCCCCCTGCTAAATAAGGTAAAGTGTTCTTTATTTAATTTTAAATCAGTGTAATTATGAATGTGAAATTGTTTATAACTGCTAGTTATTGTATTAAGCTTCACTATCTCTTCTTCGTCCACCTTTGGTGTTGTTGGTATATACGCTCTTCCCCATTTTCCTTTTGATGGTAATACCTTGGTGTTTGCTTCTCCTTTGCTTCCTCCCATTCCCCCTCTTTTTCTAAAAAAACATCATTATTACTTGGATAGGTCCTATTAAATCTCAGTCTATTGGTATTGGTATTCCTATTACTTTCCCTTCCATCCTTGCTTGTCCATTTATTACCATTACCCCTGGTTTCCCATCTGTAAGCTGTTCCCTTTGCATATTGCTCCAGGTCCCTGTTAAATTTCCTACATTTCCTATCAAATATTTTGTCTACTTGATTCTGCACCCAGGTGTACTGTGTGTCCATACTATATTCATATTCATTATACATTAAATCATTGACAATAATTTCATTCAATTCCTCTAGTTCATTCATTAATACACATATTTTTTTGTCATTACAATTAATAATGAACCGCATAAACGAAAATCCAAAATCATCAAATAATTTTGCACACTGCATAGTAGTTTCATCGTCCATTTCTATCCCCATGGGGTATTTGAAAAATCTTAACCCCATAGGTACAATGCTAGTGTCCAAACATTTTTCAAGTAGCGGACTATGCAGATTTCCTAGTAGAATTGAGTAATATAGCTGAAATGTTTTTACAAAGAGGGTACCCTAGGTGGTTAGTACTAGATGTAACTGAATATGTAAGGAAAGAATGGGGTAAAAAATATACCCCCCTTTTAGGTTCTGGACCCCTTAGTGAGCAGAACAAAAACAGAAAGGCTAAAGAGGATGAAAGTATAGAATATAATAGAGCTTGTATAGTACAACACACCCCATGGAGTAGGGAGGTGAAGAATATTATCTCAAACAATTGGAGTTTATTTAAAACTGATAGAAAAATAGTTGAGATAGTAGGCAAAGCACCAATGTTTGTGGCTAGGAATGGGACTAATATGAAGAACGAGATAGAAAGGAAAAAAGGAAATGAAGGAGAAGTAGGGACCACAGGGGGAACAACATGTTGTGGTACCTGTAACCAATGCAGATACATCACAAAGAAGCACAGCATTATGTTAGAAGATTTAAATCACACAAAAATTATTTTTAAAAAAGGCAACTGTAGGACAAAACATATAGTATACCTGGCCCATTGCACCAAGTGTTCCTGTTATTACATAGGAAAGACAGATAGGTGTCTTCGACAGAGGATTTATGACCATTATTATAATATTAAAAGACAAGACACTAAGAATGCACTTTGGAGGCATATTGCTCAAGGTAATGGTTGTGATGAGTTTCATTTTGGGATATTAGAAATAGCTAAAACTAACCCGAGGGGTGGTTGTATTAAAAAGAAACTAGCTGAACTTGAAGCTAGGTGGCAAATTAAACTAAATGCCTCTACCCACCCTGGACTCAATGACCATATATCTATTAAGCCTATATTAGAGAATTTAGCAAATTGATGAAGTGGAATTTTAACAGTATTCAATGGAATATATATTTTTTCATTTTTATTTATACATAATGCATACTAGGTAGAATCCTTATTATTATTTAATCAATTTAATAATATTAATTGTTTTAAATATATCTTGTTTTAACATATCTTAGATTCTTGTATTATAAGGATGGTTTTATATGAATTTGCACACTGGCACTTTAAATACATAATTGATGAATTGATGAGCAATTAGATTGTTTTTGAAAAAAGTATTTAAACTGAGTTCAACTGTAACAGAATTGTTCTGAGGAAGTCTATATAAGTTAGATGAAAGCGCTCAACAGTAATTTTTGTTTGTATTAAAGAAGTTTTAAACTTTCGTGGTGTCGGTGTGGAACTGTGTTGCTGTGAGGAACAAGTTTCTTATGGTTGTATATATTGTCGACTAGTTCCTTATTTCGTTGAGTTTACTAGTGGTGGGATTTGCAGCATGGATTCGCTTGATGAGCTACCATCCATCTTTTCACCCCGGAGGGATGAAATTAAAAGTTTACAGTCAGAGATGACTATTATTCGTGGAGAACTGACGAGGCTCATTGAGCTTATGAGCCAGCCTGGGCAAACTGTAAAAGGAAGTATTCCAGTGATGTCATCACGCTCTACCAGCATGCGGGACAACGATGATGTGATTCCTAACGGACAGGGAGAGCCACGAGGTAGCGTTGGAACTAGGAGCAGTAACTCTCATGGATCCTATTCTCGAGCAGTGGGTCGCATGGACCGGACTATCGAAGTAAGAGAAATTGGATCGGAGGCTGATTATGTTATCTCGGGGGCAAAGCCGAAAAGGATCCCGCCCAAAAGGACATACACTATGGTGCAAAACACCAAACACCCAGGTACTGTTGTTACAGACTGTAATACCGATGTTATCGGTAGTAATGTAGGCTGCAATAAATTCAATTTCAACAATTTTGTAGCCAACAACTATGATTTTGATCGTAGATGTTTAAATAATAATAATAATAATAAAAGGGACAATAATGAGTCGCAAACTGTTAACAATACATTGAAGGACTCAATTTATACGTTTGGAAAAAAACTGAAAGCCTGTAAAAGTTTGCAGGTTGAGAATGGCTACTTGAAAAAATGTTTGGACACTAGCATTGTACCTATGGGGTTAAGATTTTTCAAACACCCCATGGGGATAGAATTGGACGATGAAACTACTATGCAGTGTACAAAATTATTTGATGATTTTGGATTTTCGTTTATGCGGTTCATTATTAATTGTAATGACAAAAAAATATGTGTATTAATGAATGAACTAGAGGAATTGAATGAAATTATTGTCAATGATTTAATGTATAATGAATATGAATATAGTATGGACACACAGTACACCTGGGTGCAGAATCAAGTAGACAAAATATTTGATAGGAAATGTAGGAAATTTAACAGGGACCTGGAGCAATATGCAAAGGGAACAGCTTACAGATGGGAAACCAGGGGTAATGGTAATAAATGGACAAGCAAGGATGGAAGGGAAAGTAATAGGAATACCAATACCAATAGACTGAGATTTAATAGGACCTATCCAAGTAATAATGATGTTTTTTTAGAAAAAGAGGGGGAATGGGAGGAAGCAAAGGAGAAGCAAACACCAAGGTATTACCATCAAAAGGAAAATGGGGAAGAGCGTATACCAACAACACCAAAGGTGGACGAAGAAGAGATAGTGAAGCTTAATACAATAACTAGCAGTTATAAACAATTTCACATTCATAATTACACTGATTTAAAATTAAATAAAGAACACTTTACCTTATTTAGCAGGGGGATGAAATTTGTACCCGTAAGGAATTTTAAGGTGGAGGATGTAATAATAGATGTGAAAAAATATGTTTGAAAGCTAAATTTAGCAGTCTTATATAACAACAATACTAATAATAAAAATAATATTGGAATGCAGGGAGAATTTAAGAAAAAGAGTGCATATACCCCCCTATTAAACGGCACACTAGCCATGTTTGAAAGGATTGTTGTGGAAGATCTCTATGCTCTTAAAAATAAAGTGAACAGAGATAAAATTCATTTTAATATTAATAAAAAGGAAGTAGACATTTTGAATGAATTGCAAAATAACAAAATGATCAGAATCATGAAGCCCGATAAGGGGAGGGTAGTCTTATACCATCAAGAGGATTATGTAAATAAGATCAATGATATTATATTTAATTCTGGCAACTACCGTACATCATCTAAAACGAAGTTAATATAGGGTATAATAAAATCAACCTGTACCTTGAAGATTTATTAATTGATGAAAGGATTTGTATTGACCTATATAACTATTTGAAGATTGAGAAACCTATTATTAGTACCAAAATAGGTATACCTAAGATCCATAAAAATTTGCTGGACCCCCCGTTTCGACCCATAATTTCGGGCAGCATGTCTAAAACTTTTAATTTTGGAAAGGTGGTGGATGTTTGGTTGAAACCCATCTACAAGTCTATAGAACACATTATTATAGACTCATGGGATTTTTTAGGTAGGTTGAAAAAAGAAATGATTTCACCAGGATGTATACTGGTTACCATCGATGTAGTAGATTTATTCTCCAGCATTCCCCATGATGATGGACTATCCAGATTAGAAACCCAGTTAGAAAAAGCCAGCCATTTAACCAATGACAAGAGAATATTAATTTTGGAATTCATGGAAATTGTATTAAAATACAATTTCATATTTTTTGAAGGGGAGTATTATATACAAAGTAGGGGCACAGCAATGGGAGCGGCTTGCGCCCCTATTTATGCAAACCTTTATTTATATGACTGGGAGAATGAATTTATAATAAACACAAAATGGTACAAATATATGGCATGTTACTATCGGTTTTTGGATGATGTGTTTCTGATATGGAAGGGTACCTCAAAGGAATTAGAAAAATTTAAAGATTATGTAAACACAAGGTGTAGTTGGTTGAAATTCACCTTCAAAGCTGATAAAAACAAAATAGCATATTTAGATACCCAGATAGCAATAGAGAACAACAGTATAAAAACGAATATACATAGAAAGGCAACATTCAGTAACTGTTACTTACATTTTTCTAGCTGTCACCCCTTTAGTCAAAAAAGAAGCATAATCAGAGGTCAATGTATTAGAGCAGCTAGGATGACCTCGGACTATGCAGATTTCCTAGTAGAATTGAGTAATATAGCTGAAATGTTTTTACAAAGAGGGTACCCTAGGTGGTTAGTACTAGATGTAACTGAATATGTAAGGAAAGAATGGGGTAAAAAATATACCCCCCTTTTAGGTTCTGGACCCCTTAGTGAGCAGAACAAAAACAGAAAGGCTAAAGAGGATGAAAGTATAGAATATAATAGAGCTTGTATAGTACAACACACCCCATGGAGTAGGGAGGTGAAGAATATTATCTCAAACAATTGGAGTTTATTTAAAACTGATAGAAAAATAGTTGAGATAGTAGGCAAAGCACCAATGTTTGTGGCTAGGAATGGGACTAATATGAAGAACGAGATAGAAAGGAAAAAAGGAAATGAAGGAGAAGTAGGGACCACAGGGGGAACAACATGTTGTGGTACCTGTAACCAATGCAGATACATCACAAAGAAGCACAGCATTATATTAGAAGATTTAAATCACACAAAAATTAATTTTAAAAAAGGCAACTGTAGGACAAAACATATAGTATACCTGGCCCATTGCACCAAGTGTTCCTGTTATTACATAGGAAAGACAGATAGGTGTCTTCGACAGAGGATTTATGACCATTATTATAATATTAAAAGACAAGACACTAAGAATGCACTTTGGAGGCATATTGCTCAAGGTAATGGTTGTGATGAGTTTCATTTTGGGATATTAGAAATAGCTAAAACTAACCCGAGGGGTGGTTGTATTAAAAAGAAACTAGCTGAACTTGAAGCTAGGTGGCAAATTAAACTAAATGCCTCTACCCACCCTGGACTCAATGACCATATATCTATTAAGCCTATATTAGAGAATTTAGCAAATTGATGAAGTGGAATTTTAACAGTATTCAATGGAATATATATTTTTCATTTTATTTATACATAATGCATACTAGGTAGAATCCTTATTATTATTTAATCAATTTAATAATATTAATTGTTTTAAATATATCTTGTTTTAACATATCTTAGATTCTTGTATTATAAGGATGGTTTTATATGAATTTGCACACTGGCACTTTAAATACATAATTGATGAATTGATGAGCAATTAGATTGTTTTTGAAAAAAGTATTTAAACTGAGTTCAACTGTAACAGAATTGTTCTGAGGAAGTCTATATAAGTTAGATGAAAGCGCTCAACGGTAATTTTTGTTTGTATTAAAGAAGTTTTAAACTTTCGTGGTGTCGGTGTGGAACTGTGTTGCTGTGAGGAACAAGTATCTTATGGTTGTATATATTGTCGACTAGTTCCTTATTTCATTGAGTTTACAAATAGTAATGTGTTAGAAAGTGCTGGCAACCCATAGTTCTGCAGTCCCATCTAAAGTGGGTGATGGAAGTGCTAGTAGCTGTGAAGTAAATATACAGTCCTCAACAGTCAGTTACTGGCTGGCATGCATAAGTAAATCTGGCACACAAGTAACATGTGAATATGTTCCCCAGAAATGTAAGTGTGCTTCAATAAATGCTGGGTTCTGTACAATTAGAAGTGAAAATGTCATGTGAAAACATCCAGATATGTATATAAAGAAATATAAATGCAACCATGAAATATGTAGCAGTAACATCTGCATCCTGGACAGTTAGTATGTGAGATATAGGTCAAGTATAGATTGAACTAGCCAAACCCATTACACAACCTAATGCATGGTGGCAAGTGTAATAATACATGTAGGGAATATACACCTGCAGTCACTAGGAATGTAGTGTAGAGTAAAAGTGTTTATAAGATGTTAATGGAGGTTTTTTTCTACAACCTACTGTTTGTGCATAAACCATGCAATTCCGCACCTCAATGAGTATGTGCAATCTTAAATATTTGTCGGGATATATGTCCTATTGTTCCATAAATATTTGCACTCATGTTGATGCATGTGCCCTGTTCAAACACCATGTTCATGGTGGCCTGTTGCTACCAATCATCCCTGCATGCGGTTGGAATAACCACTGTTGTTCAATATATGCATGTGTTATGCTTGCTGTTCAACTGTTGGAACTGTGGTGTGTTGGGTTAATGGGAATATTACTGCATGCTGTTACAACTAATCTGGAATGCTGTTGTTTATGTTGTAATGAAACTCACCGAATCACAGAACGTATGGGAAGCCAGGTCCCAGTGGACCCACCTGTCCCTCCTCAGTTGGCGAGTGCACCTGGCACCAGTGGCTCTGGTGCCCAGCCCGGACTCCCCTCCTCCGTTGGTCCTGTGCCACCTTCAGGTGGAAGCACTGCAGGGGATGGGGCTTGTCCCCCTGTGCAAGCGTGGGCGGAGAAGGGCCACCCGTCACCCTTCAAAGGGTCCGGGCTGTGGTGCGTAGGGAGATCCAGCGTTCAGTCACTGATCCCCTATGCCAGCTTGAGGCGAGAGTGGCATGTCTCACGGGTGAGCCTGCCCGTCCTACTCAGCCCCCAGCACAGCCACCCCCGAGGCTGTGAAATCCACTGTTACCATCTGTGAGTTCATGGGCTTGCGATTTCCAAACAACCTTCCCCATCAATTGTGTTCACCCACCCCATGTGTCAAATTCCACCCCTGTATGCATCTTGTTTATCTTGTCTGTTTACCTCCCCAACCTACCTCCCCAAATATACCTATTTCCCCTACTTCACTTACCACTCTCACCTGAAAAAAAAGGGCAATCTATACCCGAAAAAAAAATTATGCCCCATACATAGCTTCCCATTTTGCACACATGTCCATAGGACATGTACACCAATAATTCTAATTGGCAGTGCAACAAACTATGTTGTCCTCACCCCTATCTCAGGGGTGGAAGGTCTCAAAACTCACTCCAAATTTTCAACATATGCACAGCTGTTGCTGTTAAAGAAATGGGCAGCTATGGGCCTTCCCTACACCCTTCCTGCACATCCCGAGCTTGTTTTCCTACTGTCTGTCCCTCTCTGTGCCACCTTTTTTCACCACTTTCCTATCTCCCCACTTCTTTTCTTTAAAAGAAATTAGCACGGGGGTTATCGGGAGTAAGCACTTTTAAGCAGTAGTTAGCAGGGGTGCGCGAGTGTTAGCTTGTGTGCGCTTAGCTAAGCATTGCTAAGCATTGCGCAAACCCACGCCAACCCGCTTACAACTGCTTAAAAGTGCCTTAGTCACTCTGTATGACAAGGCCCTTGTATTGCTCAGCAGCAAAATAAAAATACCCTTGTCAGTCTCGAACCCGGGACCTTGGACTCACCAGTCTGCATGAAGTACCACTAAGCCACAGCTGACATAGAATAACTTAGTGCTGAAAGCAATTTATCATGCATTACCATGAGTGAATGTAAAGGAAAAATAGGAATGGCATAAGACAAATCTTGTTCTGTGGGCCTTAACCAGCAGGTGTTGTTGAATTGCATGACATGATTGTGAAAAGAGAATCAGCCATGCTAGTAGGGAATAAGGTTACAGTAGCAGCTTACAAACCCCACACAGTATCAGAGCAGGATACACACTGGAATATTAGCATAGGTCACAGGCCAGACCTCCCAACAGTGACTGCTCTACAGTGATGACCCTGATTAGTAAACAAAAGTTAGCTGTGCCCCTCTGGCTCCCTGTGAAATGTACTAACAGTAGGCAGAAAGGTGTTGAATCTCACTTAATAACAAATGTCAATAAGTGAGAGTAGACACCGCTTGCACGTCAGAAAAGGTGTAGTAATAGAAATGGTCTGAAGCACCCAAACTCTGAACTGAAAAATGTCAGAACTATATCACAGGTGCATCCCAGTTATATGTACCTTTCCCTGAGGCTGTTCAAATATATGCGTGAGAGTATCTGAGGCCTGTAAGAGTCAGAAACACACAGGCATATCAGCTTGTCTGCTGTTACACACTCTGCAAATAGCTGTAGAATGAATCCCACAAGCATGCCCTTATGTAGAAGTACAACACAGAAATAGCAAAAGATGTAGCCATGTACTGCTAGCAACCACCTGTGACAATGTCATTGTTTAGGTACTGAAAAGACTATTGTGGTGCACAGTCAAAGAATACTAGGCTGACCTCTGTCTACCATCTGGATATGTCCACAGGTGGGAGCTACTCAGACAGACTACAAGCCTTCATAGACTTACAGGTACACAGCAACTCCGCATGTTCAGCAAGATAAACATCACACGATAATAAATAATGCACACTGCAGTTCTGCACCCCTACCCAAAGGTACTATATACCCGTGTAGTCAGGCACAACCAAGGGTGTAGGTAGGCATACACAGTACAGAAATATGTCCAGTCGTCCTGAGCAGACTGTGGTAATGCTAACACAAACCACAAACTGTTCAGATGTGAGTAACGTACTAATGACAGTATATCTGTTCACAAACAGTGCATGTGCCTGATATTCATAATTGGTAGTACAACATACTTAGATGTCCTCTCCACTCTCTCAGGGGTGGAAGGTTTCAAATATCCCAACTAATGTATTGCATATGCACAGCTGTTGCTGGTAAAGAAATGGGCAGCCATGGACCTTCTCCACACCCATTGTGTACATCCCAAGCTAGTTTTCCTACTGTCTTCCCCTCTTTGAGCACCCTTTATCACCACAGTCCTATCTCCCCATTTACTTTTCTGTCAAAGACATGAGTGCGGGGGTTAGCGGGAGTGAGCACTTGTAAGCAGTAGTCAGAGGGTTTGCACCAGTGTGCGCATGTGTGCGCCTAGCTTAGCATTGCTAAGATATGATAAGCTCCGCCAAGCTTAGCTTACTGTTGCTAACATAAAATAAGCTATGCTAAGCTTAGCTTAGTATTGCTAAAATATAATAAGCTAAGCTAAGCATTGCTTAGCATCGCTAAGCATCAATTAGCATCGCTAAGCGTTGTGCAAACCCATTCCAACTCGCTTACAACTGCTTAAAAGTGCCTTTGTCACTCTGTATGACAAGCAGCAAAATAAAGTACCCTTGTCAGTCTCAAACCCCACACCTTAGACTCACCAGTCTGCATGATGTACCACTAAGCCACAGCAGATACAAAATAACTTGGTGCTGACAGAAATATAACATGCATTACAAGGAGTGCATGTAAAGGGAAAATAGGAAAGCCATAGGAATACATTGCAATAAAGAAATATGACATGCATTACAAGGACTGAATGTAAAGGGAAAATAGGAAAGCCATAGGAATACATTGCAATAAAGAAATATAACATGCATTACAATGACTAAATGTAAAGGGAAAATAGGAAAGCAATAGGAATACATTGCAATAACTACTGTTGTAAGCCAGTTAATTCCCTAATTCCAAAAGAAAGTACATACTCCCATGTATCCAGTGTTAGCATTAGGAGGTGTGAGTAAACTTACACACTGAGAAGAGTGTACTTGAAGAAGCAACAGTCAGGTTTCAGTACAACATGCATTTCACTGGCTACAACCCAGCTTCAGATATGAGACATATACCAACCTTCTGACTGACACAACAGTGTCCACAGCAAACAAGCATGGTCCCCACCTTGCAAAACTGAAAGGCCTATGCCTACCTAACCTATACTTTTATAGCAGTGTCCTGAAATCACAATGAGAACTGCAATTACCACACAGCAGGCTGCATGCAATTACTAAATGGTGGGCACCAATTGGTGCAGAGGCCATCAGATGCACATGTGCAGATACCTACAAAAGCAGCCTGTACTTGCTGTCCACACATGAAATAATATCATTGCAGCAACTGGAGAGAGAGAGAGAGAGCGAGCGAGAGAGACAGACAGACAGACAAACAGTTGGAGAGACCAACCCAAAAAAAAAAACAGAGGCGGTTGGAGACACCAACCAACCAAAACAAAAAATAAAACAAACAGAGGCAGTGGAAGACACAAATCTAAACAAATAAAAAAAAAAAACATCAACAGGTACAACAGACTGAGGTGAGAAATACAAAGGTAATGTATTTAACACAGATGTATTTGCTGGCATCCGAATGATGTGTCTGAAGGGTACTCTACATTTTGTGAACACTCCTTATGTGGTAGCAGTCCGTATCTATATGTATATGCAGATGTGCATAGGGCAAGGGACATACTGCAACTGCTAGTGAAGGCTGGACATATATATGTATTTGAAGGCTGCTATGTGCATATATCTATGTAGGTTGTAGTGTGTGGCATTGAAAACAGCAAGCAGTGCAGGTATATGTCATGTGGTGGTTAAATGCTGTGGGACTGAGTTACAGCCAGTGAGGTCTGCTACAGCTATACGGCCCGAGGACAGCGAAATGCATTCTGCACAACACTGTGCAATATTTTTACATACTTGTATGTCTCACAACTGTTCCATAATTGATATTCCCACCATGAAAGGTGGGCAGTATATCTGCATATATGTGCATGTATATGTACAGCAGTGGCTGTTTACAAGTATGTATATATATATAAATATATATATATATATATATATATATATATATATATATATATATATATATATATGTATATATTTATATATATATATATATATATATATATATATATATATATATATATATGTGTGTGTGTATATATATACACATATATATATATATATATATATATATATACATATATATAGATATAGATATATGTATATATATATATAGATATATACATATATATAGATATATATATATATATAGATATGTAGATATATAGATATATACATATATAGCTATATATAGATATATACATATATACATATATAGATATATAGAGATATATACAGATATATATGGATATCTATGGATATATATAGATATGTATATATATATATATATATATATATATATATATATATATATATATATATATATATATATATATATATATATATATATATATATATATATATATATATATATATATATATATATATATATAGATATATATATATATGTATATATATATATATATATATATATATATGTATATAAATATTTATATATATATATATATATATATATATAGTGAGAGAGGGAGACACAGGGCCAGGCGTATTGCAACAGGTGCCTGGTGACCAAGGCATGGACTAAACAACAGTGTTGATACTGCAGTGCCATACCCCATTCCAAAACACTTTACCCACTAACTACCAGATAGGTGGTTGCCTGACTAACACTGAAGGTGACAGAAGGGAACATGGGACACAGGTGGACAGTAGACTCCCCTTTGTTATTCACAGTGCCACACTAGTCTTGTAAAATGTCTACATGGTACGTGTAATCACAAACGATGTGTCATGTATGGAAATATAGGTCAGTGTTCCCCTGTACTCATCACAATGCCCCATGTGGTATGTACCTCACATGAAAATTACAGCAAGTGGAAAGGCCACAGACATACCTCACAAAGGGTAATACTGCCCTGAAACACATACCCTATGCAGACTGACTCACATAATCACAGCTACAGTGCGTTGTATATCGGCCACCCAGAGGTTACCTCTGCCAAACATACAGAGGTATGCCACACCCATAGCAGTCAGACAAGCACCATGTCAACACCTCAGAATCTCACAGGGCTACATGGCCTAGGTCCCCAGTTCCCGCAACCTCACTAAACAGCGCATGCTGGAGGGATAGGCTCCTGTTGGCAAATATGCCATACTCTGGAGTAAACCACCCAGCATGAACAAACAAGGCTCCTCAGTAGCAGATGTCAGACATACCCCTCATGATTGTCTGGGGGATAGGTAACACGCCCTGGGAATCACCTCTGTGTATCCGGTTGACAGGAGGAAGTGAAGTCTAATTACATGTGTGTCACAGGCCAGGGTAGCATATGGCTAGGCTGCTGTAGGCCCCAGGGACAATAGCGTATTACCTACTTATGACACAATGCACACAGACATGTACACAGTGCAATACCTGCTATGTGAGGTGGAATGAGTGTGACAGTGAATGTGTGCAAGGTCTGTGACGGTGTGAGGTTGTTTCTGTCATGGTTGTTTGTGTCCTCAGTGTGAGGCCAGAGAAAGATGTGTCAGTTATTGGGATGCAGACATAGTAGGATGGTATATGTTGTGACATAGTTCCTTGTGTATGACTGTGGTGTCCCATCATAGGCTGAAGCAATACATGTATGCTCAGTAAGTGGTACTGCTGGTGAATCCAGCCGACATTTGAACTGTTGTACCACCTGAAGCTGTAGGCCTAAACAGCACAGTATGGTGTATGTTCACATTACCTGGTAACACTGTTTTGTGTGTTTCCTGCAGTCTGCACAGATTACATTCCTCAGGCATAGGTATCTGTAAGTAGGGGCACACAGTACTGTAAGGTACATAGCAAATGCTCACCTGTGTTAGCATACATTTGTGTGTTGTATGAATGTCTGATGTGTGTGTAATGATGCCTGTACCATGTCCGCAATCACATGTGTGATGCAGGGTTTGCCTGTGTACCTAGCAACATGTATAGTCTGTTACAGCAGTATGCCAGCTATATTAACAACTGTGCACATATGTTAGTTAGGGGTATGGCATCAACGACTGCAGTGGTTATACTGTAACTGTACTTCACATTCATTGCAATGGATGACATATTTCTGCATGCATTAGCTTGATATGTATCCCCCCTGGCAAGGCTGTGCACTGTATCCCAAACAGTGAGCCAAGTACTGGTGTATACTGGTGTGTCATATGGAGTGTGGAAGGCACTGTCAGCCAGTTGTGGGCTGAGCACTGATATGTGGTACTGAATGTGTGTATCCTCTGACAGACGAACAGATGCTATATATGGCAGTTAACTGATATCTGTACTGTATAATGTTAAGTGTGCCACATGACTTGCTCACACATATCGTTTACTTGTCTTCCAGGTCTATGGCTCATCACAGGAACCCCTGCTACACAGCTGCAGAGGAACAGGAAATCCACCACAGCCTGGTTCAGCACTATACCCTGCTGTTTTCAAGGGCCAGCCAGCACCAGCAGGAGCGTACTGCACTGTGGCAAGAACTTGTTCATCGGGTAAATGACATAGGCATGCATAACCGGACATATGAGCAGGTACACCATCACTGCAGTGATTTAATTAGACATGTTTGGCGGCATGCATCTGATATCCACAGACAACAGCTTGCCACAGGTGGTGGGGTGGCCATACATCCCCCCCTCACCAGAGTTGAGGAACTGCTGCTAAGTGTAGTGGCTCCTGGCCTACAGCAACAACAACATCACACATGTGTCATCATGGAGGCTGGAGCCACCCAGCATAGTGACATGGAGCGTGCAGCTAACATGCCCTAGCTGTAGACTACTGTTACCTGTATTGTTAGATTATGCATGTGTGAGATGTGTACTGTGTTTAGCAGTTGTGCTGCCTATTGTGTGCAATACTGATAATTTGAATAGTATCTGTACACCTATGCCTGTTGTTCTACTGTAGTTTAGCACACTCACAGTAGCAATGCCACAGTTGTGGCCACTGACAAACTGTGTCATATTCTTGCAGGTCCCTCTGGTGTGACAGCAAGGCAGACTTTACATGCTGGTGAGTGTGTTAACACTTTAAACTTGGTATTGAACTGTGCATGTCATAGGTGAGGTGTAGGCCATGTACACATAACACACCTACGCATAATGCATGCTGTGCATGTTTGCTGTGAGACGTGAAACATCTCAGTAATGTCAGTAGCTGCCTCAATCACATGCAATGCACACAGCATCAGACAAAAATGTGGCAACACTGTACTGCACATTGGACAGGCATAGTTGACACACATGTACACAACATAACACATTTGTCATATGCAGTACACTTCAACATGCTACACATAGTGTAACCGGACACCCGCTACCAGGTCACACTTCAGTATCCCACATGTCATCCACATACCACACATACCCTTCCTGAGGGGTAGGGGCCTAGCATGGGGCTATGCAACACTCCTCAACACATAACACAGTCATGTTAGGCAATGCTCCCTATTGGACACCTCACACACCCTTGTGCAATGTGGCTGTGTAATTGTGAACTTAGCCTCGGCACTGCGGTTCAGGTACAGCATGCTAGGCGGTGGTCTAGCACACTTTAGTGGCCTTGACTGACCACATGATGCATGATGATGATGGCTAATGATACTACACCCCATACTGTTACAATGGCCATGTCCAGGATTGGTATCCCATCACGTATACATGCACCACTCATCCCGTGTGTGTACATAGCATGCATGTGCTACACCTGTGTCCACAGTTATCTGCTACAGACACAGACACTGCAATCAGACATGGAAATCCATGTGACACACAGATAACACACGCAGCCATGGTATGTATACCTGTGTGTGATGGTGCACAGGACATTGCAGAGCTTATAATACTTGCACAGAAATGTCGTGTCCTTGTACACATTGTGTTCCAGGGTGTAGGCAATCACTGAACATGTACGCACATGCACCACAGCCATGTACACTGTCATTAACTATGGCTGTCTACACTCACACTGCATGGACTTGATCAGCACTTATTCTGCATGCTGACACGTGTGCGTGACTGTTTGCCTTGTGATTCTCTCACCCACCTTCAACCAGTATTGAGTATGATTTGGATTTCTGTTGTGTGTGTGTATCTGCTGTAGTGAGGAGTGTGCATGTGTTCCTGTGTTCCTGTGTGCATGTGTTCCTGTGTTCCTGTGTGCATGTGTGCCTGTGTGCCTGTGTGCCTGTGTTCATGTGTGCATGTGTGCATGTGTGCATGTGCAGACCGTAATGTGTGTTTCCTGTCTTCCTCTCACAGATGCTGAGGTAGGGCTTGGCCAAAGCAGCAGGTGACCTGAAGCCACTGCCACGGATAGTGGTGATGATGACAAATGTATTTTGGACAGGGAGATTTGACAGGGTCTGTCGTTGGTCCATCAATCGACAGTACACAGCGTTCAACCCCATCTATGCGCACACTGATACTGCCATTACATCCCTCACCACCAATGGCCATAGGGGAGGGACAGCATACAGTTGGCATTGACCAGGAGAGTGTGGTACCCATGGCACATGCATCCCTTCACAGCAGCCATAGCCGTACACCCGGAACAGTACCACATAGGCGGAGGTCCAGGTGTTCTCGGGGGAGCACCACTGGACGTATTGCCCCTGGCAGGCATGCCCTCACAGGTCTTACGACGACCACTATGTTCCAGGTTGTAATACAGGCTCAGGCACGTATGGAACGGTACACCAGGCAGGGACTTAGGGTGCAGAGGGCACATAACACCGCTATCAATGACAGCATCTGTGACCTTGCCGGTGCCATCCGGACATACACCGAGGTCATTGATAGACATTGGGGGGAGACAATAGATGCCTTCCACAACATGTCTTCCACAAGCCAGGACCGTGCGGGACAGTTGCGACATCGACGTGGATGCATGCCAGCAACAGCTGGCAGTAGTCGCGGATGGCCCACAGCTCACAGCCGCTCCCGTAGTGGCAGTACCAGCCCCAGCCTGTCCATTGTCCATCCCAGTAGACCACGTGCACGTGGTTCTGGCCAGTCCCAGCAGGGACATGGGTCCAGTCATCATACCTCTGCCTCTGATGACAGTACCCAGTCAGGGTTGGTACCCGATACCATCCGTAGCACCCCTGCCAGGCACAGGTACTGTGTCCGTGGCCGGAGACAGTGATCTGTACAGCCAAGCAGGTACAGTCTGTGGCTGTCCCACAAACCACCGTATATGGCAGCCACATGGTGGAGCTGTGTGCATGCAGACACATACACACATTAAGCAAACAACTAGGGCTCACACATTCACACACACATTAAATACACATTGGCCCATGCTGTACTGTTGTTCCACACACACACACACACACACACACACACACACACACACACACACACACACACACACACAGACATGTCGATTGGATGGGTCAATGTCAGGCTCTGGCAAACAACAAAACGCCCTGTGCATATGATGATACCTGTGCCACCTCCTGTCATCTGCATTATCGATGGAAGGACAGGCTAACATGGTGCTGATGCACAGGGTGACACTATAGCAGTGTAGCAATAATAGCGAGTTGTCAACAAGGAAGTCTAACTACATCCTTGTAGGTATATCTGAGCAGACATTATGCATCAAAGCTCTGATTGTCAGTGTAGCATTGTTTACACCACTGTTAGGTCTGAGTATGTATTATCCACCCATGTGCCACTTGGCTGATGTGTGATGTATTGCCAGCATGTGTTAGCGAGTGGACAGTACGTGTGTGATGTGTGCAGTACAGATTAGCAAGTGTACATCTGTGAACATGGTGGGTGCGCACTGTCTGGATGTACGTGCATAGTGGACACATGGGACGTGTGGCATACCCTGTCGTACACATTATTAACATCACATTGCATCTTTCTATGGCCAGTATGCATTCTACTACAGTTATGTACTAACATGGGTAGATGTGTGTATGACATAGGTTGACACTATGCTGCGGGTGATACCATTAATATCAGTCAATGATTTGCAGTCTGGTAGTATACACAACCTCAACAGCATGACTATAAGCAATCATTGGATGATGTCCTGACAAATGACACACAGTAGTAGGGAACCCAGTATCAATTGGATCCTTCTGGTGCAACACTATAACACTAACCAGTGGTGATGACCGCCACCCATTACTGTGACCACACCTGTGTGTCATATAGCCCCCTTAGGTACATGCAGACACACTAGGGATGTGTCCATCCAAATCTGGGAATGCATGGAATGGCCTACAATGCATTCCCTGGATGGGACGCATATCCTACACAAGGGTATCATACAGACAGATACCTGTTGTGTGATACATGCTGTATAGCAGTAAGCCGACTATGGCATATCATCCTCATGTACTATACATACTATCCCATCAGTACCACACCAGTGGTAGCCCTCAACATGTATGTCGGGTACCATTGTGTACATACAGACCCATGTTATGTCATGTGTCCCTTGGTATCCACATATCCATAGGTATTGTGGAGTCCGAAGCTGTATCACAGACATTAGAGGCCTGAATGCATATCCACAAGGCAGTCGTACACCTATAAAGACTGTCCATTCTTGGCAGACTTTATTGTGTATGACCATGTCTGACACATACCACAGGCATGTACCCTCACTCACACTACTCTTAAGTAACTGTCATGGGTGTGTGTGCCACAGATGACCTTGGCCACAGAACACAACAGTGGACGGCCATGTCACATACATACATATGTGACCTATGATCTGAGTAGCAGCGGCATAACCTGTCAATGGAAACAAACGTGTTCATGTAGTATGCAGGCTTCACACCTATGTAGTGATTGAGGGGACATGTACACATATATATTTGCCATGCAGATACCTGATGTCTGCAATGCACTTACTGTTGTCATCATACTGTGTCATACCATAGTAAAAGCAAAATCCACATTGTGTTAACCAACAGTGACACACACACATAGTCAGCTTTTGCAGGATTCAAACCCCTACCTAACTATGTTATGATACTAGGTAGAGACACATTAACACGACATGCTATTTGTTTTACTGACAGGTTTCCCTTCTCCTGCTGTATTTGTAGGATGGTGACATCAACAGACTTTCCAAAGAGGAATGTACCTCTTTCAGTGTGTTTTCACAGTCTCCAAAACGGGCACTCCTTTCAAAGACAATTTCACACATACACACACTCACTGGTTTCAGGATTCAAACCCCTACCTAACAAGGTTATGATACTAGAGAGTGACGCACTAACACGGTGCGCTATTTGCTTTACTGGCTGGTTTCCCTTCTCCTGCAGTATTTGTAGGATGGTGACATCATCAGACTTTCCAAAGAGGAATGTACCTCCTTTACTGAGTTTTCCCAGTCTCCAAAAAGGGAACACCTCTCAAAAGAAACTACACACATACACCCCCCCGCACACACACACAATTTGCAGGATTCAAACCCCTACCTAGCTATGCTATGACACTGGAAAGAGACGCATTACCACGGCACGCTATTTGCTTTACTGGCTGGTTTCCCTTCTCCTGCTGTATTTATAGGATGGGGACATCATCAGACTGGCCATGGTGATGTGTGTACACTTTGTTTTATGCCATTCCAGGAATGGTCCATGTGGGTCAGCAGGTGTCAACAGCTTGAACATGACCTCAGTATCCTTACCTTGTGTGATCTATCTGTGGACACATTGACATTCCGTCATATGTCAACACATATTTATGCACAGCTTCTTGGTTTTGTGGATACTACATGTGTCTGGGATGTTGATAAAGGGCTATTCAAAGTCTATGTGACACATGTGTAGATGTGTTCATTGATGTATGTCCTGGGTGGCTGCCTTGCAAACAGTCTAGCATGTTTGGGAACCATGATCCGCACATGAACATACCACAGTTGTTAGGGTTGTGTGTGTGTCAGCTTCCAATAGCTCTGTTTATGACTGCAACCATGGTGGACTCCATGACCTTGCAGATCAGACCTCATAGGTGTACTGGACTTGTCTTCCCATGGTGTGTTGTGCACCAACACTTGTGGGGAGTGCCATATGTAGCTGTGACACATTCAACGGTTCCACATCCTGTGTAGGGGGTGCAGCTCAGCTGACTGTTCAGGTGCATGATCTGTTTGTTCTGTAGTTTGTGCATGACACATATTGGGAATCAATATATTCCACCTGCTGCCATGCTTTTGGCAGTGGGGGTAGCTGCTCAACCATTCTACATGTGATATCTCCTGGTATGATGATGTGGTCTATTGTCAGTGGGGGATGGGTATGTACATATGGGCCTGTCTGTCATGATGTCGGCATTGACACTCAGGTACAGTTGGCCCTGACTCAGGACATATATGTGTGTACATTGATATTTATGACATAGCTGAATGAGGTGTCATGATTCAGTCTGGACTCCTTCTTAGCTCCTCTTTACAAAACATTAACGAACATGAGCACTAATCCCTGTTATACTCTTTTACACGCTTAACATCCTACTGATCCTTTGTGATCAGGCTACAGAGTATGTCATGATAATATCCTGGCATGTCCAGGGGTCGGTTTTGTGTGTACTCTTCAGTCCAGCTGGTGGATATTGTGATATTGACACAATGTCACATCTGCCTCATGTACACAGACAACCCTCTCCTCCTCCCGACAAACTCAGATATATGTGTGAGATGCACCTATATAGACATACAGGGAGATGAACTCTCTCGACCCATGACTGACACAGTCTATCAGGTGGTGAAGGTAACCACACACACCACATATCAGTCTCACATATCCTCTAGCAACAGCACTCAAACCACATTAGCACACACTGACATACTTGGATGCTGTAAATGTACTCTACCTAAGCAGCAGAGACCTCCAAAGCAGACACACACACACCTGCTACCACACTACAATACCCACATATCACTAAGTTCACAATGTCAGTGTGCCACACAGTCACTGCCCTTCGGGCTAAACAACACACCTAATACACTTGTAATAGGCGACACTTATGTTCAGACACATTGACGTACCACTCACCAGCCCTGACAAGGGGATAGTCACTTTGGGCTGTCTGTTAGGTGCCAGGATCTGCCGCATAACACAGGCAGTCAGGTCACTCCAAAGCAAGTACAAGACTGGTACCATCATTGTCCATGCTGGTGTGTGTAACCTCAGACGTTACTCCCTGGACCACATGTCATGATAAATGGAGGTACACTCTGATCATGTAGCCCAGGCCAGTATGACCCTGACCTTGTCTAGCATCTTACACCCACCAATTATGATGTCACAGTATACGGACACATATATCACATTTAACAGTTGGCTAACAAATTTGTTTCATTCATAGAGGATACAGTGTCTGTCAACGTATGGTGACATGCTCAACATGCCAAGTAGCTTCACTATGGACAGCTTGCACCTGTCACCCTTGGACTTTGGTATGCTGTCTAAGGGTCTTGCTACCACCAGAGTGCCTTTTTTAAGCAGGGCTCAGAAGACAAACCCATTTCCATAGACATGACAGGTTAAATGAAACTAAGGGTAATGCTGCTCAACAACAGTTGTGTTAACCTCATATTGTGGCCACTCAGGACTCTCATCAGTATGGAGGAGAGCAATATCTGTGCACTGACAGGCACCTGGTTCAGGCTCACTTATGCACACCAGTACTACCAGGTTATGTTTCATACCATACTGTCTGACAACAAGACTTGGAACAGACAACACAACTAGGGGGAGTATCCATATACATCACAGATACACACACCTCCACGTTAGCAGCACTGCACAAAGCATCACAGACCATACATATACAACTACCACTGTGCAATACTGCCTTTCAGTTTGTTGCTTGCTGCAAAACACACTTCCAAACTCAGGAACCACAATCGGCTTTTGTGGGAACTATGGAGAATATGAAGGTCTCCACAGACACCATTATGTTGTGTGACTTCATATACACACATATTGACTGGGGATACTACACAAGCCCCGACAACCTCACCCAACAGTCACTACAATTTGTGGACTCATATGCTTTGGCACAACCAGTCAGCACAGCCATAAGGGGGAATACATATTGGACCTGCTTATCACCAACATGGGGACTCTATGTTCCACACCAGCGATATACCCCTCATTGGTAAGGTCAGAACATACATGTATCTCACAGGACATACATATACCCTCCACACACCCATCCTGGGTAATCTTGGTGAACTTCTCATGAGCCAACATCTTACTTCACCGAAGCAAGGTGGTATCCTTCAGAGATCCTGAGACAGTGGCATATACGTCTCACACTGCTGCATCCTTTACATACACATTCTATGGACACCTAGTGGACTGCATGGATTGTGCTATCCCAAATAACAACAAGACCCACTACTACAATGGCAGGGGACCTGTCTGGTAGACCCCAGCCATTAATAAGCTGTACAACATCAGGAGGATGCTACTACATGATAGAGCACAATCCCAGACTGGGAAGGCATCTGTGATCTGTACTAGCAGACAGCTACAATCACTCATGGACTTTTCTAAGGGATGCTTCTACCAGACAATTGCACCTGACACATAGGACTATCACACGGCCTTCTTCAGTTATGTCAGGAACCTGGGTGGACACTCACTGATATGCTGTGAGTTACTGCATACTGACTAAACCTACCCTGAACCCACTGGCATTGCCTACATCCTGGCAAACAGGTTCAGTGCAGATGTCTCCCACCCATCCCCCCTAAGGAGCAACTATCCATCCCAACAGAGTATAACCTCCCTGACATCACACAATAACAGGTGAGTGCTTGCCTCCCCACAGCATACATCACAGTATCAATGTGACCAGATGGTGTCCCAGCCTGCATCATACACGAGCATCATGGCAAATGCAACCCTCACATTACATCACTGTTCAATATCGGAGTTACCACAGGATATGTACCCAAGGAATGGCATACTGGGACAGTGGTCCCACTCCACAGAGTTGGTGCCACAACGGACCACAGACAATATTGCCCTATAAGCCTATGTAGCCTGTTCTGCAAAGCTATGGAGCATATTGTCATAGGACTCCTACACATAGACATCAGGAACCTACAGACACTGTGCCCTATTCATTTCAGCATTGCTGTGGGCAGATCTTGCCTCTTGAACCTGTAGGTATTCTTTAAATGGCTAACAGGTCCATCGACATAGGGACGGCTATCCACACAGCCTACCTGAACCTTACAAAACCATTCAACACAATAACCCACTGGGCCATTATGCATTGGCTCACCAGCATCAATTTGGACACATATCTCACACAATGGATTGATACCTAGATCAGGGATAGCACCCACATGGTCAGGATTGCAGGTGCCATGTCTGACTATACACCAGTTACACATGGCATCCCACACAGCTTGGTCCTGGGATCTCTCTTGTTCAGTATATATTTGTCTTACGTACAGGCTATCACAGGGGGAATATGGCTGAACATGTTTTCACTTGACTGCAAACTGCGTGCCATGATCAATTCTCCAGCTGCCACATGCATACTCAATCAGGGTCTCACAGAGATGGATGACTGGTGCCTGAGCCATGGCCTGCAGCTAAATGCCATTAGTTGCATAGTCATCCCATTTGGGAGTATCAACATGCCCACACATTACCACATAGGTAGTACTCCATTACATACGGTAGGAGTTGTTAGGGGTTTGAGGACATCACTTGTTCGTACTGTCGCCTTTAACATTCACATTGCCAAACTGGTTGGACACACCTTCTATGTGTGCCACCTTATCCCATATGGTTTCACATCTAGATCGAGTGAGGTCATTGTGCCCCTATACTCATCACATCCATGCTTGGTTACAATGCCACATTTGGGGTGTACCTTACCTGACACCTGCAGCAACTGTACTGGCCACGGACGGTCCTCACCAAGCAGATCTAGGGACTCACACAGATGCCCTGCATAGCTCAGATGCAGTAACTCCAGCTCTACTCAGTCGCTTACCACCTACTCAGATATGATGTCTGCCAGTTGTTTACAGCTATACCCAAACCAGAATTACTGGACATGCTCCACCTCAGGATATCCAACTCCCTTGGAGCTACACACTGCAGGGACGTATACCTCAGCACAGATGTTAATAGGACATTGTGGAGGGACAGATTCTTATCCCAGAGGCTCCACTCACTACAGAATGTAATCCCAGTTTCACATAGGCAGAGCCACCCACTGACCACCTACTGGAGACATCTTGACGACTGTATGGGTGATTGTATATTTACGCCTGGGATATCTTCTGTGTCCCTGCTAGACAGAGGCACACTAGCATAAACGTACATGGGCTATCTTGTGTGACCTACTATTCACACACACAGTGTAGTAATCTGACAGGGTTACAAATGCCAAACACACTCTGGCTAGGCTTGTACATGCCCTAGGGCAGATAGCCTAGTATCGACCTCTGAACCTATGCTAATGTTCAAGATGCACAATGTTTATTGCTGATACTGTTTGCTGGTCTTTATCATCTTTGCTTTACCAGTTTCCATGAAGAACTTCAGTATCTGCAGAACATATTTGATTATGACAGGGTTCCACTATATTATAGATGTGTCTATTGTCATATAACTGTGTGCACAGGGCAGATTGCTGTATAGTGACAGGTTCCTGGGTTAACACATGCAACTGCCAGATATGCATGGCCCACTGCTGTACTCAGACATGGCCTAAGTGTATGAGCATGCCCAGTTCTGACATTACATGTTTTGTTGCCTGACATTTGTCTCATTTATTCAAGTGTGTGAGCTTGCCCAGTGTGACCCTTCAGTATGTTGCTATCTGAGGTCCACTACATTTGCTGATGTGTGCGAACATGACCAATATTAACAGTTATACTGTGTGTGTTGGAAGTCAGGTTTTGTTCTCACTGCAGGACTCACCTTTGTGTCATAACTCAACAAGGATTATGCTGTGCCTGCAGGGTTTCCATGGAATACTTTGCATCGACTTATTAACATTCCGCCATATAGGTGGACCACTACAATACTGTCGTGGTTTAGTGTTTCAGTACTTTGGCTATAGTGCACAGTATCCTGGGTTCGAGGCCCATCACTGCTTTATATTTTCATACTGAGCAGACCACACTGCTTAAGGGCCTGTTAAGCAAATATGAGCATGTTGGCTTTTGTTCAGCTATGCCCTACTTAGACCAGGCTTGTCCGACATTGCTCAATATTCACCAACATTGCTGGACGTTGCCCAATATTACTGAACATTGACCACAGTTGTGCTAGTTGTGTGCGATTTTGTTTGCATATACTACATGGTGGTAATTGCTGTTTAGCACTGCTTTATATTACTTAACACATGGCATTCATGCTTTAGGTGGTGCTGCAGGGCTGCCTATGTAGGATGCACATACTACACTCCCTGCACATGTTTGGAAGCAGGTAGTGTCAACTTAGGCATCCCTTTTACTTTATGTGCGAGTCGGAGAGGGGTATCATTTCCAGAGTTCCTACTGAGCCAGTGTATGTGCTATGCGTTGCCTCTTTGCCAAGGCCAAAGCATACTGGGCACGCCTCCTTCTGCCTACTGGGGCAGGCTCAGGTTGTTCCTCCTCCGAGTCACGCTCTGCCTGTGATGGCCTTGGCAATGGTGGGGGGCTGTTTGGCCCAGGCCTATGCTGGTCCTGCCACAGCTGTTTTCGCAGGATCATATTATGTAGCATAGCACATACCATGATAATTTGGGTACATGTAGTTGGTGAGTACTGCAAGGCTCCACCAGATGTGTCCAGGCACCAGAACCGTGAGTTGAGCAGCCCATATACATGGTCTAATACATTACGTGTTTGTGCATGTGCCTCATTATGGCGTTCCTGTTCAGGTGTGTGTGCATTTCTGATGTGTGTCATCAGCCACGGCTCCAGTGCATAGCCAGCATCCCCCACTAGGTGACCATGTGGGATGTCCCCATTTGCAAATGTCTGGTACAGCTGCATCAGATGCCAGATATGGGAATCATGGTAGCTTCCAGGGCAGCCTGCACACACATTCAGTATTATGCCCTGGGCATCACACATGACCTGGCAGTTGATGGAGGGGAAGCCCTTGCGGTTGAAGTAGACCCTACCCCGCTCGCTGGCTGGTGCTTTGATGCATATGTGCGTGCAGTCTATTGCACCTACTACCTCAGGGTATTCCGCTATTTGCTGGAAGAGACGCATATTGCTGGCCAATACTTCAGGGGAATTGGGGAAATATACATGATCACCGACATGTGCTGACATGGCATCCAGGAACTGGTGTAGTACCCTGGATGCTGATGCCTGTGATATCCCCATCATATCACCAGTTGGTCTCTGGAAGGTACCTGTTGCTAATATTCTTAGGCCAACACATACCTTGGTTTCCACTGGGATGGGTTCCCCTCTGTTGGTTCTGTGTGTGAGGCATGGCCTGCACAGCTCAACAATTTGCTGCAGGAGGTCTTTGTCCACTCTATAGCGCTCCACTATCTCCAGCTCATGTAGCCCCTGGTAGGTTACCCTGGGCCTGTACACTCTTCTCTGTCTCCTCACTGTGGGTTGTCCAGCAGCATTTCCATTGTCCCCACCCTCAGCATGTTGCATATGTCACCTTATAACAGCAATAGCAGCCACTAACATTTCTTTGTCTCAGTAAAGCTTTTTCAGTTTTCACTTCTATTAGCTTACTGTAGTGTCTCTTGTGAGAAACATAATGGACTGTTGTTTTCAGAGTTTTAAGTGCTAGGCTGGGCTGGGCTAGTGTACTGCCTGTGTAATTGCCTGATTCTGATTGTTTTCACCTGCTAGCTCTAGCTTCCTACTATTTGTTGTGCTTCCTTTTTCCTTCTGTTTCCTCAGGGGGGAGTGCCACGCACACAAGCGCAAGCACGAGCACAGCAACTAAGACGCACACACACATGCTTACACAGACTAAAACTTGCTTATTCAGGTAAAAACGCGTGCACACTAGTGCAAATGCACTTACAACTCTTTAAACAGCCTTATACATGCTTACTCCAGCTTAAACACGCACACTCAAGCTTACACGCGTGCACTCTGTCTTACTCGGGTTTACAGGCGCGCACACACACGCATGTACACTCAGGAAGAAACTTTGGTGTTATCCATGGTATACACCTTCCATTTCTTGGCTTTCCCTGGCCTACCTGTTAACACACCTCTTTCCATGATGTCTAAATGACAGCGGACACATGCCACTCTGCTCCAATGAGCTTCACTTCTTTCATACATACCCCCCACGTGATGTCACCTATCTTCTACCCTGTTACTCCCCATATCCTACTTCTACACTCAACTGACTGTGCTCATTTGCTATGTAAACTAGCGATTCACTATCCTAACACTCATTTACATAGGATTGCCTACTAATGCTTGGTTGCATGTCTTAGACTGAGGTTCCCCCCTTAGCAACCTCTACTCTGTGGCCATGTTGTCTTCAGCCTGCCATTCCCTTGCATTGTACATTACCACTTTCAATAAAATCCACATTTGTGGGTTTTAATTTGTAGTATTCTGGTTTTTAGAGCACAGCCTGTTTGTGCGGTGCTGCGCTATGCTTAAACATCGGAAATCAGCAAAAAAAATTATTTTTATTTTAATTTTGCATCAGGGAACATTTCCAATGGCCGTATATTTGGCCATTGGCATGCTTCCTGCACTGGATGCAACCTTTATTTGGAGCTGTCACAACTCAGTTTTGCTTTTTGCAGAATGGTACTCAGTTGTCAACTGAGTACATTTCTGCAAATAACACTGCTCTTACTCAGACAGGTTCGGGTTTCCTGAATCGCAAATCTACCTCATTTGCATGCCTTTCACCGGCAATTGAGGTGATTTGCATGTCCCAGCCCTGTCTGTGTAAGAGCCATTTTAGGAGCTCTCTTACACACCCCTACAGGCTGTTCCTGGATCGCTCGTCGGACATGATGGCTGCATGGAGTCTTACTCTACTCTTAGACTCCGTGCAAGCCATCGTGAATCTGGCCCACTGACTGTAATGCATTAATCAAACTTGATCTTTTGCTTTATGTCAGTTTAATTATGTCAGTGAACTTGGTATAATAATCATAACATGAGATACATGATTTCATTTCTTTGAAGTTTCTCCTTCCTATGGGACTGATCAGACCAGTAGTTTTGTGGCAGTAGTAGCTGGTTATCTTTGGGTATTGCAAGAGCCCTAGGCGAATTCACTCCTGCCCAGGTATCATCAATCAGCCCATCCAATATATGGCAGGAGTCAGGCTGTAGGGAGTCAACCAGTTTGTTGGTCCTACAGGATGGCATGCAGACATTCTCTCTCTGTCTCAGTAGAGTATCCCTTCCCCTGTGATGCCCATAGTGAAGCATGCCTCCACATGCTGTATTCCTATCTGCTATCTCTATGACTTACAGTGGTAGTGTGGGCTGTCTAGGTATGAGCTGCACAGGTTAACACCTAATGCTCCTGCTAGGTAGCTCTCATCTGGTGAGCCAGAGCTTAATCCTTGACCCCAGAATGGGTGCAATACTGTTCAGTACAATCGTTCCATGCCTGCTCCTACAGGTGCCCACACTGCTATTTGAACTCAAGTATCCTAAAACATCACCAAGGTTTCACACCTCTGTAAGAAGTAACTGTCCAGGATACATGATTTCTTTGAACAAGGATAACTATGTGTTCACTCAGTTTAATGAATGGTCTTCACCTGGTTATGCTAACATTTGTTCTTTTCATAGTTGTTATGGTATGCATTGCAGATGGCAGAACTATACTGATTGTTTTATTTAAGTTAACATATTGGGACAGACACACTTCTTGCTTTTTACTTACAATTTTTTAATCCTATCTGTGTTGCTTGCTATGGTGCTGAATGGGAGGTGCCAGGCTAAAAACAATTTATGTTGTATTTGTTTCTTTCAGACTCGTGGCACCTTTGTAAATTATATTTGAATGTTTTTTTAATTTGGAATGTAAGTTTCCTTCTCTCAGGACTGTTCTTTCTTTTAAATGAAAAAGGATGTGAAAGGACATGAAATGTATCTGAAATGTAAATTATAATTTTCTATAGTTTTCTATGAAGGACTATTTGCTTGCATTACGTTAAGACACACAAATATTGAGAGACCGTTAAGCCAAGAGTCATAAAATACAATTACAATATACTTCAAAAAAGTGGCTTTCCAGAACTGTAAAAGGAAGCACTCATTAATATGCAAACAGTTAACAGATGTCTACTTTTAGATAGTCCATAGGCCCTCTGTGTGAGATGAGAATTAATATAAGGGATGCGGTGCAATTACACTGGTTTTATGTGTCAGAAGAAATGATGTAATCTGATGACCCTGTATCTCTGTACCTGAGTGTTGAGCAAAAATGTATATACATGTGAGTCTGGTTTATTTTAGAATAAGTTTTAGGCTCATGTAGAACTGTTTTATCTTAGTACACTAAGCCTTAATGTTTGATAGGGAGAAATTGGTACATCCATTTAAGTGTTATTTGGTGCTTTGTTAGTTTCTCTATCTTAGAGTAGAGGATCAATATTTTGTTGTAACATACAGCTAGGATACATATTTAGCGTATGTAGATCAGGTTTCTCTCCATATTCTATATATAACTGTTGCTTTCCTTTTTGTGTGCACCATCTTGATGCCTGTATATTTAATCTGTATTTGAATTCTTCCTTTATTGTTTAAGAAAAGTATTAATTTATTCACTGCTCATTCAAACATTCCCAGTAAAGACATTTTGCCTGACAACACCTTCTAGCTGTGCTGGTATGGGGAAACTGCTCATTTCTGCTGCAGTCCCTGTGATGGAGTGATTGCTGACATTGTCACTGAGAGTTTAAAACACATTAATACATGTTGTCTAATAACCTGTGAAGGATGCTTACAAAGTACACTCAGGCCACTCTCCTGATGGGTAGAAATGGAGAGTTCACCTGTTGACTAGAATTATGTGTATTATGTAACCATTTAACCTGTGCAATAATTTTTGTTATGTGAATTTGCCATAGGGGATGCCCTAACCTTACTGACTGGATGTCTATGTTAGCTGCTGAGGTTGGTTGATTCCCAGTATCCACACCACTTTCACTTATGCCTGTGGCACCCTCATTAGTATACTAATCATCTCCCCATATGGAGAGATGGTGCTTCCCATCAGGTGTTAAAGGAATGAGTGTTAGATTAGGGACCTCCATTTTAAAGTAGTTATTAGGCATTATGCAGACTAAAAGGTAAAATATGTAGTGTCAGACATGTATGCATTCAGTTTTAGAGAAACACAGTTTGTTAGAAAGGAAAGATAAGCATGAAATGTGCAGAAAATACAGAAATACAGAATGTTCTTTTCTCAAGGGAAGGATACAATCTTGCCAGCTACAGAATGTTTCTTAATGGAATGTTAAATAAAACACATATGAGACAACCAAGGTTGGGGGAATGAATGTGGTTTATAATGGAAAGTCCCTGGAATGAAGCAATATAATATATTGTATTCAGGATAGCAGTTCAGGTTTATGGTTAGTTAGTTCATCTGACCTGTCATTACAGAGAAGATTAAGCTACAATACAGACAGTTGAGCTTGAGTACAGAAGACAGGTCAGATAAAGACAATTTCAGTTTACATTGTTCAGGCAATCAGAATATGATGTGCTTTAACTTTAACTTTAAATACTAATCAGCACCCCAGAATTTCTACATATTGTTATTGTTTATCAGCCCTGTTAATAAAGACAATATTTGAATATTGTAAACATCTAATAAAGCCTTATTAAATGAACTACAGTGTTTGGAAAATTCATTCTAAAAAGTACATAAGACTTGGCC
>NC_056746.1:1419902755-1419950255 GCF_019279795.1 Protopterus annectens | reverse complement strand
GCTAATGGCTCTTTCAACCATTTTGCCTTGATGGTCTGTACCTCCCTTCTGGAGGGCTTATCCAGTAACGGATAAAGTGAATTTATCATTACACATCCCATTATCCAGCTCATTCTTGAAAGGAATGCAGTTACTGCATTGCTTTGTTCATGGGGGGAGTCTACTCCAGGATTGGAGGAAGCTCCTAGTAGTGATCCTGTTAAGAGACTCCATCATTTTTATTGATCTACTGAAGCAGGTTTAGATGTCTTGCTCTGGTGTTGAAGGGACTGTATGATTTTTAAAGCTGCAGGGGTCCCTGCACTACTGGGTTCCTGATTGCCAGAAAGTAAGAAACATGTCTTCTTGAGGAATCTGTTGGATGCACAAAAGAAGATATAGGAAATCTCCAAACGCTTGACCCCCACCCAGTATGGCTTTGTCAAGGGGAGATCATGCCTGTTAAACTTGGACTTCTTCGAGACAGTCACCAAGGCCCTAGACAAAGGCAGATCTGTGCATATGGCCTACATACACTTGGCCAAGGCCTTTGACACAATCCCCCACTCAAGCATCATTAATAAACTCACCCAAGTGAGTATCAATCCATATATTGTCAGGTGGGTTGCAAACTAGCTCACTGATAGAACTCATATAGTCAAAATAGGGGACACCACCTCCTCCAGCAGACCCGTAACCAGTGTTGTTCACAGGGATCGGTTCTGGGACCCCTACTGCTCGGAATCTACTTCTCCGAACTACAGGATAAAACTTAAAGACTGTCGCTGACAAAGTTTGCTGATGACTGACTGCAAACTGGGAGCAATCTTTGAAACCCCTAGTGGTGTCAACATCCTGCAAGAAGGTCTTATGGAGACTAATGACTGGTGCCTAAGTCTTGGCCTCAAACTTAATGCAAAAAAATGCATTATCATCCCCTTTGGCAAGGGTGATGATTTGCAACCTACCACATTGATAGCAATATCCTAAGCACACAGTGGTGAGAGAGCATGGGCACATGGGTTGGCAGCAACCTTACGTTTAATCACCATGTCTCCACAGTGGTAAAAGGGACATTTTGTATTTCTCATCTCATAAGTAAGAGCATTGCCTCCAGAAAGAAGAGGTTAGAACCCCCCGTATGCTTTCCTCATCAGACCAGTAATATAGTATAATGCTCCCTTTGGTATGTTCCTTTCTAAACACCTGCAGCAATTGGAGAGACCACAAAGGTTACTTACAAATAAAATTCAGGGTCTTCAAGATCTGCCTTATGCGGACAGACTGAAATCAATGTTACTTTACTCTGTGTCATACAGACTATTCAGGGGTGGCCTGTGCCTTGCATATAGAGCAATCTCTGACCCTGCTTTAATGGAAATGCTGCACATTTGCAAGTTAAATTGTCCAGGTGTCACTTGCTCAAAGGACCTTAACTTGGTATTTGATATCAGCAGAACTTGCTGGAGAGGCAGATTTGTCTCTGAGGTTGCCCCACTTTGAAACAAGCTTTTTATTTATGTTAAAAAAGGCCCCTTGTTGGCCCTATTTAAGTGTAATTTAGACGACTGGATAGGTAACTAGAAATTCATCCTGGGGGTTCCACCTATGCCCCTCATGGACAGGGGGCAGTAGATACCGATTTTAGTGTCTGCTTGAACCAGACACCCTTGGGAACATTGGTTGAACTTGGCTAGGCCCTGGGACCATTAGCCTAGTAACCTCCTGTGATCCTGTGAAATTTAAAAAGTTATAAAGGTACATTTTATGTATTCAGTACAATATTAGACATAGGGATGAATATGCCTGTCATGATTTCTTGACCGCTGTAGCTATGCTATTCAAATTGTAGCAGTATTTACTCTGTATACAAAACACATCAAACACATCACATGTTTGTTTGGGATATTTACACTTTCTTTTGTTTAATTCCTTATAAATTGCACTAGTGGTCCTTTTCTGTATATTACATTACATGTAATTCATGTTAGGTGATTAGGGGTTAATTAATTTACTTTAGTTGTTCACTAGCTACCCAGGACGTGACGTTGGCCAACTATGACAATTCAACATTTTAAATTTTGGGTTTTACGCGTTTCGACTTAATTAATGTTTGATGTTTATTGGTCATATTCTGGCTGCTGGTTATGTTAGATTTCAATTTGGTAATATAGACCCTTGTCCCACCATGTCTTGGCTGTGATTTTCTTCCTAGTAGAGGCCTAATAATAGAGTGGAAATTTTTTTTAAGGAACTGTACAGCAATAAAATGTGGACTAATGTACTTTCAGCTAAGAACAAGATTAATGGACAGTAGGATAATTATTTTGATAGCTTTTTAGCATGCACATATGGCAGAGATGAGAAAATAGCCATTAAAGTGATTTGCCAGCATTCTGAAACTTCTTACTTATCACTTAACACTACAGCATGGGACTGTTTTTGTCATCTTATTTATATATTAAAATAATTTTAAAATATCCAGTTTCCTTGCACTGACGTCACTGAGGAAATATGTGGAATTTTAACCTCAGTGATCATGGTATATGAAAAGTGTCTATTGTCTTTATAGATTTTAGTGGGTGCACCACTGCATCTGCACAAAAGTGCCCCATTAAAGTCTTTGGGTAAAGTACACATTCCCCTATGGTAATGTCACAATGGAGAAGCTAAATTTATTTCAGACATGGTTTAATAAAAAGTTTATGAAGATTTTTATTAAAAAATTCCCCCAAAAACAAGGAAGGGAAAGCAGGAAAATATATTGTGGCACTTAGGTTCATAGGTTCATAGGTTCATGCTAGGCTATCTGCCCTAGGGCATTTATAAGCCTAGCCAGAGTATGTTTGGCTTTCGCCACCCATTTTAAATTAATTTTGCTATGCCCTTTTTCGAGGTTAGTATACTGTGCCTCTGTCTAACAGTGACACAGAAGTGATACCCGGGGTAAACCTACGATCTCCCATCCACTCATCAAGATTCCTCTTGAAAAGAGTCAATGAGGGACTCTGCCTAACCTGGACTGGGATTTTATTCCAGAGTGAAGGGAGCCTCTGGGTTATGAATCTGTCCCTCCAGCATGTCCTATTTATTTCAGTGCTGAGGTTCAAGTCTCTTGAGCGTGTAGCTCGATGGTATTTGGATTTTTTGAGGTGCAGCATGTCCCTTAATTCCGGGTTGGACATGGCCTTATACGTCAGGCACAGGTCACCTCTGAGCAGGCGGTATGCCACTGAGTAGAGCTGGAGTTTCTTTAACTGGGCAGCATATGGCATCTGTTTGAGCCCTTTGATCCTCTTGGTGAGGTACTTTTGGGGTCTTTCCAGTTGCTGCAGGTGTTTGGTAAGGTACATCCCAAAAGGGGCATTGTACTCAATTATGGGCCTGATGAGGGATGAGTAAAGAGGCACGATGACCTGCCCTAATCTAGATGTGAATCCTTTCATGATTAGGTGGGATATATAAAATGTTTTTCTAACCACTTTGGCCACGTGGTTGTCAAATGAGAGATTGCTATCAACTTGGGTCCCCAGGTCCCTAATTACTTCTTCTGTACTTAATGGATTACCACCTATGTGGTAATTTGTGGGCACTTTGTTTTTGCCAAAGGGGATGACTATACACTTTTTGGCGTTTAGCTTGAGGCCATGGCTCTGGCACCAGTTGTCTGTTTCTACGAGGCCCTTTTGGAGGATGCTTGTGTCGGCTGGAGAGTCGATTATGGTGCCCAGTTTGCAGTCATCTGCGAACTTGGTCAGCCACAGTCCTTCCATGTTGGCCTGTACCTCCGAGAAATATATACCAAACAAGAGAGGTCCCAGGACTGAGCCTTGTGGGACGCCACTTGTAGCTGGTTTGGAGTCTGACATGGCTCCAGCAATTTTAACCAAGTGGGTTCTGTCCTTGAGCCAGTTTGCAACCCATCTAGTGACATAGGGGTTTATATTTAAGCTGGTGAGCTTATCTATAATGCCCGAGTGGGGTATTGTATCGAAGGCTTTTGCGAGGTCCAGATAGGCTGTGTGGACCACCTTCCCTTCATCAATGGCCTTGGTGACTGTTTCAAAGAAGTCAACCAGGTTTAAGAGGCAGGATCTGCCCTTAACAAAGCCAAACTGGGTAGGATCCAGTGTCTGTAGGTCCCTGATATCTTTATTTATGAGGTCCATGATGATCCTTTCCATAGCTTTGCAGACCAAGCTAGTCAGGCTTATGGGGCGATAGTTTCCAGGGTCCGTTGAGGCACCACCTTTGTGGAGAGGGACCACTGTTGCTGTACACCACTCTTTGGGTACATATCCTGTAGTAAGGCTGAGATTGAACAGTAGTTTTATGTTTGGGTTTAGCTCTTCTTGGAGTTCATGTAGGGCGCTTGGGACACCGTCTGGTCCCATTGATGCTGTGTTTTTTGCTTTGGAGAGGCGGCTCCCACCTGAGCATCTGAGATGTCAGGGGGCAGCACTCTGCTGGGATAGATATTTGCCCTTTTGGTGGGGAGGGGGGGGAGAAGTTTGCGCTGAACCTGTCACCTAGGATGTTGGCAATGTCTGTGGGTTCAGTGTATTTTTTGTCATTTTGGACTAATTCTGAGCATATCTGGGAATTCCCACCCAGGTTCCTAACATAACTAAAGAAAGCCTTGTGATTATCCTTAGTGTCCTGTGCAATTTTTCTCTCGAAGCTGGCCTTTGACGATTTTATGAGTGCCCTTAGTTTTTTGCTAATACTGATCAGAGATGCCTTCCCTTTTTGGGATTTTGCTCTATCATGTAGTAGCTTCCTCCTTCTATTGTATAGTTTGTTTATGGCTGGGGTCCACCAGACAGGTCGTCTGCCTTTGGAGGATTGGGTCTTGGTTTTATTTGGGATTGCATGATCCATGCAGTCCTGAAAGTGTTCATAGAATGCATTTATAAAGGATTCTGTGGTCTGGGCCGTATTTTCCACAGGCCTGGGGGCTTTGAAGGATTCCACCTCGGTTTTGAGGAGTGTGAAATTTGCTTTAGAGAAGTTTTTCACTATGGTTTTCTGGGCAGGGCGTGGGGTCAGGATGTGAATATCCAGTGAGATCAGTTTATGGTCTGATCTTACCAGTGAGGGATACACTTCTGGTCTGGAGCATAGAGTCCCCATGTTGGTGATGATCAGGTCCAGTATGTTTTCCCCTCTTGTGGGAGTGGTAACAAGTTGTTCCATAGCATTTGAGTTTATGAATTCTAGGAACCTTTGGGCAAGGGTGTTGGAGCTAGAGTAATGCTCCCAATCTATGTTTGGGTAGTTGAAGTCGCCCAATATAATGGTGTTCGGAGAGACCTTCATATTTTCCAGTGTTCTCAGGAAGGCCGAGTGGGGTTCCTGGGTTTGGGAGGGTGGTCTGTAGCAGGCTATAAACTGGAAGGCAGTTTTACCCACTGTTAGTTGCACATGGATAGTCTCTGATGCTTCGTGCTTTGCCACCAACCTGGAGGTGTGGGTATCTTTGATGAATATCGATACTCCCCCTCCTTTTGTGGTTCGGTCCAGGTTTTGGGGCCGAAAAGCATGGTATGAGGTATAACCTGGTAGTGCTGGGGTGCTCTCGGGACCCCTGAACCAGGTTTCTGTTACTGCACAGATATCGATGTTCTCCATGCTAAGGAGAGTTTAGTCGTGCATCTTGAGGTTTAGACTTCTAGCATTGAGTAGCATTACTCTTAGTTTCTTATCCCTTGTGATACCTATGGAGGTGGGTTTGTCTTTTGAGCCTTGCCTAAAAAAGGCACTATGGGGGTAGCAAGAGCCTTTGCCAATATCTGAAAGCCCAGGGGTGACAGGTGCAAGCCTTCCCTAGCAAAGCATCGTGGCTTGTCGTGCATATCATCCCAAGCTGATAGGCATTGGATCCCCTTTGAATGACACCAATACTTAAGCCAATTGTTGAAATTGATCATCTTGTCTTCATACTGTGGCATCATTCTTGGTGAGGGTAAGATGCTACTCAAGGTCAGGGTCATACCAGCCTGGGCTACATGCTCAGAGAGCTCCTCTATGTCTCTTTTCATGTAGTCCAGGGAGGTACATCTCAGGTCATTCACACCAGCATGGACAATGACTGAGTCATATTTGTACTTGCCTTGGAGTGACCTGAGTGCTTGTGTTATGTGGCGGATCCTAGCGCCAGACAGGCTGCTCACCGTGACCTTCTCCTTGTTCAGCCTGGTGAGCGGGACGTCAGTGTGTAAAGTTAACTTAACTCATCAAATGTCCCACTGTACATACGGACATTGACAAATCACTTTAAACATGACAGACATTACCTCTATATGGAGGATGACATCTAAGAATGAAGAGAGGGTCCAATACAATGTGTAATCCCTGTTTAGCTCATTAACAGTTCTGGTGATGGCTTTCCTTAGTGTAACCAACCACTGAAGGTGGACAGAATGATAAGTGAAAAAATCATGAGCTAACTTCTAATCAATACTGAGAACACAGAGTGCTATTAGTAATGCTTACATTGTCAATATTTTGAGGAAATATGTAAACATATATTCAGGCAATAGAGTGATTTTAGGCTACTGTTAATTTTAAAATAATGATATAGCTACCCAACAATATGAACATTGACACTGAGCGATTGTCACTTTTGAAGTGACACCCCAACCTCATGTACAAACTGAGAAGAAGAGGGTCAGTGATAGACAATAAGGGTTTTCACTAATTAATAATGTACGTACAATAATCCTTATTAGAATAAGACACTTCCTGAATAAAATATTTCTAATAATATAGATATCAAAAAAGAGATGAGGGCAATAGTATGAATGCATTTTTTCCACTGACTTGTCATACAGCACTGTCAGTGGTACTGCTGGCTTGTTGCACAGTCTGAAATATGAACTGGCAGACATTATGACATTATGTCCAATACATGTGCATTGCATGCTTGCCAATGGACATAGGTAATATTTTAATATTTTTATTGCAATTTTACAACTATGTCATTCCCATCTTATATAATGCCATATCCATATGGTTAATTTGAGTTTAGCTGTTTATTCTCATATATATATATATATATATATATATATATATATATATATATATATATATATATATATATATATATATAGTTCCCCTTTATAATCTCAAAATACTGAAATCTCGAATTTTAGTATCTTGAAACTATAAAGGCAAACGACTCACAATCCCGAAACCCAAAATCACGAAACACACAATCACGAACATACATACACCAAACACCACGCAACACACACACCATTCTACCCACAGGACACAAACTATACAACCCTACACAACATGTAAGCAGGGGGGCAAGCCACCCTGCACCCCGCATGTGGAGGGCTCTGCCCCTCCACCCCCCTACTTATATATACCAAGTCCGAGATCGCACAAAGAAAAAAACAAACTCACACCCAGACATTCTGCAGTCCCTCGCACACACACACACACACACACACACACACGCATGCATTGCGCTTGCCTTGCGCATGCACACACGCACACATGCACACACACACACACACACACACACACACACACACACACACACACACACACACACACACACACACACACACACACACATCACACATACACAAACACCAACACATCCAACACTCGCACTCATACTTTCATCTTCCTACCCTAACCCATACGTACAACTTAACAAAACACTCACATACACTCACTGACCTTAAAGCCTGGACACCATTCCAGCCAGACACTTCACATAATGTAGCATAAATGCATAAACGTGGATTTGAGATATTCGGATTTGTGCTTATGCACTTTCGCTATTTTGAAGTTTCGCCTTTATGGTCTCGGGATACTGAAATTCGAGATTGCAGTATTTCAAGATTATAAAGGGGAACTATATATATATATATATATATATATATATATATATATATATATATATAGATATATAGATATATGTATATATATATATATATATATATATATATATATATATATGTATATATATATATATATATATATATATATATATATATATATCTGTGTGTGTGTGTGTGTGTGTGTGTGTGTGTGTGTGTGTGTCCCTTATAGATGATCAAAATTTTAAAACTTCGACTTTCATATGGCCGATACCATATGATCGATGTTTTAAAACTTTGAACGCTCTGAAAGAAGATCTCTGTACTGTGCATAATGGGAAAAAGTTCCCTTTTCGTTTCTGTAGTGCGATCTTGGAGTTGGTATATTTAATTAGCAGGGGTGTGTGGGGGGCACAGGGGGGGTTGCCCCCCCTCCTTCAAAAATGTCCAGGAATTTGTTTTTGTTTTGTTTTATTCATTTTTTTCAGGTGTTCGAACTTTTGAAATGTCGATCATATGGTCTCAGCCATACGAAAGTTGATGTTTTAAAATTTCGATCATCTGTAGTACACCTATATATATATATATATATATATATATATATATATATATATGGATCTACTTTGAAATGTCGAACCTCCTATAATCAAAATCCATTTTTGCAAAATAAAAATTGCGAAAGCTTAAATACCTGAACGGCAAATTTTTCTCTGGGTAAGTAAACACTTACCCAAACATAAATGAAACAGACAACAAAGTAAGTAAAACCTGCCAAGGTGGGGGATTTATATACATGTAGTTACCTCTATGGCTCTCAGCATGATTTTCATCCCAGTAACAGTACTGACACTGATCTATTCTCCTTTATTAATTTTTTGGTAGTTGGGTTTAATCATGGCAACTCTAGAGGAGGAATATAAGTTGACCTATTTAAGACATTTAGCACTGTTAATCATTCCATTCTTTTGTCTTGCTCCACAATAATGCATCTGTCAGAAGTAACTCTCAAATGGATATTTAGTTGATTAAAAATGCACCAACACCTTTCTTATAGCATTTATTGTTCTTGCAATGGTAACACAAAGCTCATTTCTTGGTCCATTTTATTTCAGAGTCTTTTTAGTGCTAGATTATTAAATTATGAAATGGGTAATATAATACAATATTGAAATGGCTCAGCACTTTTATACCTTTGTATCCAAAACAGTGACATAAATTTCAAACTTCCAACTTGCTGCACCCAGTATTGACATTTCCAAACCTTAATGGTCAATAGAAGTGAATGTCAAATGTACTTACACTTAACTTTCATATAAAATCTGTTAATGTAAAAGTCAAACAGAAACTTATTTACTGATCTCAGCTTTGCAAGAATAATTACACCGCATATATATTGCGGTTCCTTTTTTATGTGGTCTAGTGTCCTGGTGTTGCCGTCTGAAATAGTATGAATTCACCTCAGCTCAACTGCTTGGGACATTCACTATAGGTTTTCTTGTCAAACTATATCACCACAGCTCTTTGATTGACTGATGATAATTAACAAATATAAATATACATGTAAATAAAATAATTAAATACATTAGGAAAGGAGAACAAGGAAGACTGACAGGGGGGAGGGATGTAGAAGAAAAGGGAAGCAAGGAAGTGGTGTTACTTATGGGGACAACAGCAGAGAAATCATCTACAGAAGCTGGAGCAGATACAAGAGAAGGTTGAAAGCTGTAAGAGAGGATTGAGGTGAATCAAAGATGAGAGAGCAAGGACAGTGTACATCAATGGAGAGGGATTGCAAGAAAAGTACTAGAGGAATGATAAAGAGGTGTAGCACAGATAGTTACAGAAGACTGTAACTAGCAGAGAGAGTGGGGAAAGTTGCTGGAATGAGGGGAGTTACAAGGAGGAGTATTGACAGGTGGCAAAAGCACAGAGCATGAAAACTAATTTGGGTAAAGGAAAGAGAATTTTAATGAATAAAGACTCAATCACAAAGTTATTAAGAACCATAGCAGGAGAAACCACATAACACTGAAATCAGTCTTTTGGCTTAAACGTAATAAAATACGCGAGGAAGTGACCAAGGTAGTCACCAACTTAGTACTGTGTTTGAATGCTATGGTGCACATAGACATGAATGACATGTCAGAGGAGACAGCTGGACTGGTATCAAGCAGGGCCAGTGGCCAGAGAGGGATGCCAGAATATGGGGATTTGGAGGAAGCATTTTCAGAAGACTTACTTGTGTCAGCAGCCAATGCACTGAGGAAGGAGGAGAATTTGGTAGTATACTGACTGTGATAGTGGGCAAGGGAGAGGGGCTTGATTATAGTAGGGAAAAGACTGAGGCAAACTGTTGAAGATTTACATGAATATAATGAAACAACCTATGATCTTAGTTTCCATGCAAGCAACTCAAAATTCTTAAGAAAATAATAAACTCTATACTAAGCAGACCTTTAACTTAACTATTTATCATCACTGTAACTCCATAAATCCTATTACATAGCTTTAAACATGTTAAAATTCAATATGTTCCAGAGATCTCAATGCATTCTACTTTAAGGACTACTGATCTATATGGATACTCTTGTCTGCTAGCAACAATTCCTACAAAATGTATAATCAAATTCAATAAAATCATTAAATGCGGTTGCCAGCAAGAAAGAGACTTCAAACACATCAAAATAACAATAAAAATAAAAATAAAAAATGATCACAAACCACGTAGAAGCTTGTCACTGTTTAATAAAATTAAAAGCTCAAACGACTGAGTGCTTTCGTCTTCTCATATACCGGGCTTCTTCAGAGTCATTTGAGATAGCAATTCAACAAACCATATGTACTCTCCAAGACAAAATATGCAACCAATCACATCCTATCACTCATAAAATTTAAAAAACACCATTTACATTCTTAAGGGTACATTTGCAATGGGTAGTAAAACCACAACAAAGGGTATAAAACCTCAGCAGGAGATAAAACACAAAGCAAAAAAACAACAAGAACTGTAGACATAAAAACTACAGTGTCACTTTAAATTATGCTTCTTAACTAAAAAGTTTTTTTTTAGAATTTTTAAGTTATTTTGTTGTCTTATTGGGAGGCAGACAATAATTAATATTTTTTAGACAAGCTCTTAAAAGTCATTACTTACCTGAAACTTGACAAGCTCTTTGTTTTAATACAGGTGCCAGTGAAATACTATTATTGAGCCCTAGTTAAAGAGTAGCATTCACCCTCATTTGCCATTTCGTCTCCCTCACCCCTACTTCTAATTTAGTGTCACCTCCACTTTTGTTGGTTATCACCTTATCAATCACAAAAAAGACGGATCTCTTAAAATTTTGTACTATGTATACATAAGGCATTGTGTAGATCCCCATTTTTAATTGCCCTGAGATGTTCACTTATTCTGTTTCTAAGTCTATGTATAGTTTTTGCAATGTAGAATGCTGGACAGGATGTACAAGTAGCAAGATAGACTAACATAGATGAACTGCAATTACATCTACCAGGGCATTTGATGGAAAATCTATAGCCACTGACAGTAACATAGGGTCCATCATTAATAAATTTACAATATCTACAGGCACCGCATTTAGTCATAACTGATTTGCATCCACCTTTGATGTTAGTTTTGGAGTAACCTTCTAGAATGTTTTTGATATTCTTGCCCCTACTATATACAATTTATGAGTTTTGCCCCAGTTTCTCTTTAGTTACCTGTTCTATACAGATCTACCACCATCTGTTAACAATGGAACATATATTGGATCAATAGCACAGTGAAGGAAGCCAAGCAGCTAAGGAACAAACAGCTTTATTCACAAAAATCCATGTTGAGCGCTTTCTTCCCTTAAAATTACAAGGGACTTCTTCAGAACAAAATCCTAAAATCCCAACCCGGCCTTATATAATGAACAATAAACATTAATTATACAACTGAATAACTGATAAATTAAAATCCATCAGGAATAAATATAGCGGAGAAAATGCTTCATAAAGAATTATTATGTTTAAAAGCACCATTTAAAAACAATTTTAAACCTACATACATCAAATGCACGGACCACTAATTGATAAGTGTATAAAAATTGCATGCTTATAGAGATGTACTTCATAACTATACCATGCTTTTATCTTTCTGAAGCATTAATGTTTATTCTTCATTATGTAAGGCTGGGTTGGGGTTTTAGGATTTTGTTCTGAAGAAGTCCCTTGTGATTTTAGGGGAAGAAAGCACTCAACATGGATTTTTGTCAATAAAGCTGTTTGTTCCTTAGCTGCTTGGCTTCCTTCACTGTGCTATTGGTTCTATAGTTTTTTGGTTTTCCATTCTGAACATATATTGGATGACTGAGCATTGTAACGTAACACCATTACATCCGTACTTCTTTCCCTAACAGGCATTTGTAGCTGGTCATTGTCTGTTCTTAGTATGGGGATAAAAGAGTGTTTCTTTTTAACAATATATCATTTTTTACTTTTAGCAACGCCTTTAATGGATCCCCCCTTTCAATGAACATTCCTATTAGGGTATGTATCTCCTTTGTAAAAGTTGTATCATCACTAATTAAATGGGACAATCTCACCATCTGACCTTTTATTATACTTTTCATTTGGTGTGGGGTGCGACAACTATTAAAGTGCAGCAGGTTGTTGGAGTAGGTCTGCTTTTATAAATACTGCTGTTGAGCTCATCTTTTTCACTACCTTTTGATAAGCAAATATATCCAGAAATTCAATCTCATTGGCCTTCCATTTGTTTGTAAATCTAAGGAAGGCAGACGTGGAATTTAAATATTCTACAAAATCTTCAGCTTCTTTCTCATCACCTTGCCATAGGATAAGCCTGGTATATGAGAAGGCAAAAGAGCTTAGTCATTTGAGCTTTTAATTTTATTAAACAATGACAAGCTTCTACATGGTTTGTGATCTTTTTTTTATTTTGATGTATAACCAAATTGTTGAATATTTTAACAAAAATGCCATCGTGAGTATAAACAATACAGCTTTCACTCAAGTGCCAGTAAAGTTACTGCTATTTAATAATTTACAATCCTTTTACAATTGTATTCTTAACCAAAACAAAATTGGGGCACTGCTATAGTCCAAAAGAAAGCATGCCAAATCACAAAGTATAACATCTAAAGCTTTAATATACAAAAGGAAGTTAAGCGTTTTCATCCAGTATAAAATAAGAACTTCATCAGAACTTGCTACACAGACAATCAAGTTTAAATAGTAATTGAAATAAAGCATGTGACAACACTAAACCAATTACATTCAGTTACTTAATTTAAAAGATCATTCTCCCTTTCACAAAAAAAATCATAATTATGAATAATGTTTAAAAACATGTAGCATATCAATTAAAAACATATAAATAATGTACTATAGTAAATGTTGAACCTAGTTAACCAGTATTGAGTGTTACATTTTTCTTATAGTTTAGCAGCATGTAATTGAAGTACACTTCTTAAAGACATACTGTCATTCAGTCCTGTGAAAACACAAACATTTAGCCTAATTTGCCATAAACGTTCATGGTATTCTAATCTATATTACAAGGGGCCACCCCTAGGGTTAAACAAAACTTGTTCCAAGATAAAAAAGCAAAACGTGATATTCTGTGCACACTTTGTTTTGTGCTTATAAAGTGCATTATTCTCATTTTTATTGTTGATGCCATAATAATGTTCATATATTATTTTTGTAAGTGCATGTTCAGTTTTGCCTATATAGAAAATATGACAGGCATCACAAAAAGCTATATATATACCACCACCTTGGGACTACAGTCACAACTATAACTCCATTTAAATTCATAGTTGACTGTCTTTAATCTTAGCTGTCGACCTTCAAATAAGTACTTACATTGCAGTAGCCTCATTTCTTAAGACCATCTGGTTTCACGTTCTGCAATAAATATTCAGTACTGGGCTTCACCAGTTCTAATTTTTTTTAAGGATGTGGTGTCTTTTGTAGACAAAACAAGGCTATTCACCAAGACACTTGATAAAACACATTGTCAACCTGCATAACTTTCCTTTGTTTTTTTATAAGCTGCCTAATAGTTCTTTTCTCACTCCCAAACTTTAAAAACACAGTGTGCTCATAGGAAGTATTAGAATCAGACTTATGGACTTTGTCATCAACATAAGTTCCTTTACCTAACAAAGGAGGGAAGCAATCATTCCTTATTCTCAACACTTCTGTTTTAATGTCTAATAACATTTTCTCCAGATAACCTCTCACCTTAGACATTTTTATTGATCTTTCAACTTCATAAATAAATGCATTTTCCTCTGCCCCATTAACTAACTTTTGTTTTTGACAAAGAGGATGGTTATTTAAAAAGTGTAAAAACTATTTGAAAATGTGGGTTTTCTATATAACTGAGATTCAAAACTTTGGTGAACAAAAATCTTAACAATTAGTACATCCAGATAATGTATGCACTCTTTAGAGTAAGCAAAAGTACATTTAAAAAATCAGTAGTATTATTTAAAAAAAACTATTAATTCATGTAGTTCACTAGGGCATCCATACTGGGTGACAAAGATATCATCTAAAAATCTAAAAAAATCTGACTTTGTGCTGCATGAACATTGGCTTGAAAACAAAGTACTGTTCCCAGTCCCATACAATTATGTTGGCGTACAAGGGGGCACATGCAACACCCATAGCTACCCTAGTGACCTGCTTAAAATATTCACCCTCCAAATAAACAAAGTTTTTAGTCAACATAACCTCCATAAAATCACTTTTCTTGGGATTTAATAAAGCTCCGTGCAAGAATAAGGCTATTTTTGCACGGAGTGGATCATGTCTGTGCAACACAGCAGTGCACCTTGCATATTCATGAAACATGCTGCTGTAACACCTACACGGATATGATCCATGAACGAGTACAGGGGGCATGTTACAGCTGTGCCCGCACATGTAACACATCACCTGCACTCAGAAAGTGTCCTTATGGCACAGTTAAATGTAAATAAGAGTTATTTGTGGACATACTGCACAACTGTTGAGATATTCGCAGAATGTCCAGAGTTTTGCCTCACATCTCTGGCCATTGATGGCCAAAGTAAAAGTATATAATTACAGACATTTGTGTGCCAGACATCATACAAATGAGAGAACTCATGCCAATGCAAAACAGTTATTCTATCAACAGTTAAGGTTTGTAAGAGAAATATGTTAAAATCATCCCTATGTTTGTGCCTTTGTCTCCCCATTACTTATGACTTTGTCCAGATGTCTTGCTGAAAGAGGTTGGAGGTATGTGCACACCCCTAAAGTGAGCAAAATTTAAAATCCATTTATCTTTTTTTTTAATTATCATCCCAAGTAAAGTTTAAGTGTAGTTGAGCGGGTGTAAGCATCACGCAGCTGTGCTTAGCATAGCTTAAATATCCAAAGGAGATAAATAGAAATATACAGGTCAAACTATTAAGCCACAATAGTGTAGTGGTTAGAGCTTCCAATTTACATGCAGTAATTCATGGTTCCAGCCCCAATGAAGTCTGTTCACTTTTACATGTAAAAGCAGTATTAAAACTCTGATGTTTATTAAATGAGGTAGTAAATAAATATTTGTAAGTCCAGAAAATATGTTAAAACCCCATATAAATACAAGTGCCCATACAGTATAGTCATACAATAATAAATGTCAATGAAAACACATGGAGGGTGTCATGGAAGGTAAACATAAAATTATAATATGTCAGTAATGATGAATGAATCCCATAAACCTGATAGTGTATAAAATGAAATTTGAGGAATGCTAACACTCATCTCTGCTCAGCTGATATAAGCATTGTTTAAATATAAATGCTAAACAATGAGTAGCCCAGCTAAGTGAATTTGCACATTGGTAAGCAGTGCTCAACATCTGATCCTTTAACCACTGGCAAACTTAGCTAAGTGGGTTTGCCTGTCACTTAGCTTAGCTCAGCATATTTAAAAATGGTCCAATTATGGCAAAGGGTGTGAAATCAGCTCTATTTAAACTTAGCTGGTGGGAATGCAGCCCATAACCAGTTGTAGCTCAGAACTGCAGGCACTGTGGCTGGAGCTGGTGAGGGATCATGCCTTTGAGTGCAGCGCGGGGGCATTCAGGAGTCCAGGGTCATGGTTGGACTCCTAGTATAAATCCTTCAGGGGAGGCTGCTGCAGGGCCAGTACCAGGCCTCCAGTACAAAGCGGAGGCCTGGGACTGTCTCGCATGTGATGTCACCAGTGCCACTGGCATCCCTCGGACTGGTGATCAGGTCCAGCACCATTTTGCTGACCTGAAGTGTAGGAAGAGGGAACTCTTGGTCCAGTGGATCCAAGATGCATGAGCAGGGAATGTCCCAGATGTGTGTAGGTATCACTATCAATAAGTGTTTTCTAAAGTCCAGCCTGTGTATGTGATGGATAGGTATGCATAAATGTTTCTCTATCTCCTGTACAACTGCAAATGACAGGGCCACTACCGTGGATGTCCATGCCAGCAGGCTGCTAAGGCTGCATCGCGAGGCTGGTGAGTTCAAATCTAGCTTATAGTATTCAGGGCAAATAAATTGAAATGAGTAGAATGTCACCTGTCAGTATTTAAAATGTGTATTGTTTGTGCTGAATAAATGAGACATTAGCAGAGTAATAGTGACGTACAGGGTATATATCAATAAAAGTGTAAGTACTTGTCAATAAAATTCAAAACCCCGGACTGTTGTCTTTATTTGGTATGTGGTGGTATGAATCTAAATATGTAAAGGTTTGGCACAGCAGTTATGGCTCTGAAAGCATTGAATAATTGAGGCTCATCTGACAAAGATTGTGGAGTTGTAAAACAAAAGATTAACTATATGAAATGCTCCATGCACTAAGATCTATTATCTGAACAGTAATGTGTTAACCAGTGTTTCCCAGACTGTACAATGTCAAAGTATGAATACACAGTATGCATGCATGTCAGAATTGCAAGGTCAGATTGTACAACCAAGAGAGTATTAAGCAGAAAACAGTCAAACAAGAGACAGCAATTCCTCAATAACTCATTCTGATGAAACACAAACCTGTTGTATTTTCTTGCACAAGAAAGCACGGTTTCAGTCCTGGGAGTGGTAGTAAGCTGTATGCATAATTTCACCCAGGAATATGTGAATATGTGTAGAAACAGTCAGGTAGTATTAACAGAAATTTCCTTCACAGGTCTGCCAGGTAAGAAAAAGTATATATTAGCTGTAAGAAGGCTGTACTTATACACTGTGTACAACACCCACTGTCCAACCCCAAGGCTGCAAATGACAGCAAGATAAGTACATACACCAAGTAGTCTCCTCCGATAAATGTCCCTCAAGTGTCACTCTGTCACAGCTAATGGTCACTGCTGCCAACATTCAGGGTGACCAATAGAAATCAAGGCAGAGTATTGCAGTAGCACACACACACACACACACACACACACACACACACACACACACACACACACACACACACACACACACACACACACACACACACACACACACACACACACACACACACACACTATGAGTGCACATATATAACATTGACTATGTCAATATGGGTAGAAATAGTCAGGCAGTGTAAACAGACATTTCCTCCACAGGTCTGCCAGGTAAGGGAATGTTCATATCAGCTTTAGAAAGGCATTATTAATATACTGTGCACAAATATACCACTGACCAACCCAAGGCCATAGGTTGTTGTAAAGTGATGTAATACCTGGAGAGTAATGATTAGAGCAATGATCAATAAAGTTGTGAGCATTTGAAGCCTGTACAGTTGTTAATTGACATCTCTCTCCCCCACCCTATCTGCACCAATAATCTATACACATATATCAATGAGTATGTTTTTCACCAAACCTACTGTTGGGACGTGTCCTATTGTTCTACAAATATTTAAACATTTGATTATTAATGTTCCCTGCTCAAATACTATCATTGGTGGTCTGTTGCTATCAGTGTAACCTGCAAGCTGTTATAATGTCCACTGTGGTTTCATATATGCATATGTTGTGTTTGCTATGCAACTGTTTCAAATCCATTTTATGAGGTCAATTTGAACACCCATGCACTCTGTTATAACTAATCCTGGAATGTGTTGTTCATGACTAACCAACATATGTTGTAAAACCTCAACACAATAGCATTTTTGAGAAGGCTGATCCCAGCGGATCCGCCTGTCCCACCTCATCTGGCCATGGCACTGGGCCCAAGCATGTCTGGGACACAACCTGGAACCTCCTCATCCACTGGTCCTGCACCACCTCTGGGTGGAACTGCCTCAGGGGATGGAGCCCCCCCCCTTGGAGCGGGCGTGGACAGGACACCATCATCTGTAGTCAGGTGCAGGGTTTGGTGCATAGCAAGCTCTGAAAGGAGTTTGGAAATCAGCTATGCCAGCTTGAGGGCCACGTAGCACATTTTGATGGTCAGCCTGCCCCTTCTGCTCAGCCCCCAGCATGGATACCTTTGGGTCCGTGAAGGTGCAGTGGTGACTGCCCATGGGAGGGGACCACAGTCCCGCTGTATCCATGTGGGGTTCATGGGCATCTGATTCCCAGCCATCCTCCCCATCCAAGGCGTTTAACCCCCACATGTGTCATATATTGCTACTGTCTGCTGTCTTGTCTGTCATGTCTGTCTACCTACCCAACGTACCTTCCCAGTTATACTACTATCCTTCCCCAACATCCCACTCTCACCTTAAAAAAAAAGGCAATCTGTTCCCAAAACATAAATTATACCCTATAAATAGCTGTCCGTTGTGGACACTTGTCCACTGGACACATGTAATCTGGTCCAATTGGCTTGACAACACATTGCTGTTGTCTTCACCCCTATCTTAGGGGTGTGAGTGTCCAAATTTACCTCCAAAGTTTTTGAAGTGCACAGCTGTTGCTGTGCAAAGAAATTAACAACTTTAGCACTTCCCTACTCCTGTTCTGCACATCCCTAGCTATCTTTCATATTGTTTTATTCTCTGCATGCCCCCTTTTTTATCACTGTCCTTTCACCCCTTTTTTCTTTTCTTTTAAAGAAATTAGCTTGGGGGTAAATGGGATTAAATGGCAGTAAGTGAGATTGTGCAATGCTAAGCAATGCCTACACAGTTTAAGCATCTAAGGTTAACTGTGTGTTGGCATCGCTTATCATTAAGCAAACCAGTGCAAACCCGCTTACAACTGCTTAAAACTGCCTGCATCACCCTATTTCCATCAGCCATTGTTCTGCCCAGCAACAACATAATCAGCCCCACCAAGTCTTGAACCCAGGACCCTGTACACACTAGTCAGAACAATGTACCACTACACCATCTGAACTGTAGGAAGCTTTCGATTTTTCAAATATATCAGTCTTTACATGTACTGAATAGTAGTGAAAAACAACTGTGGAATCAGTCATGTTTCTATATATAAATATACACATATAAGATATGTATGATGAGATAAATTTGAGAAAGTATATACAACTATTTGTAGAGATATACATATAAAATATCTACATGTAAAATATCTAAATATATATATATATATATATATATATATATATATATATATATACACACATATAAAAAGGATATATATATATATATATATATATATATATATATATATATATATATATAAAGGTTATATATATATATATATATATATATATATATATATATATATATATATATATATATATATATATATATATATATATATATATATATATATATGCTCATAACATGTAGTGGAGTCATATCTCAGCACCATAACTTTCAACCTCTTCCTGCAAGAATTCCGGCCAATGGCTGTGAAAATGGGGGGACAATGGGTCAAAATTAGGGACATAATGTAAATATTGCTTCTATAAATGCGGAATGGTGTTAGAGTAACAGGGTAAATTTCAGCATACATGTTCTGAAGGATGTGAGCTCAGAAAATAACATGTATGTCAACACTTACTGACAGGAATCCAGACATCATCACACTGATGTACCAGAGAAATACAATTAAGGAATGTGTGGAACAGACCAGAAATATGTGCAATAAACCTGGACATTCTAAATCAATATGGCCAGTTGAGAGATATGCTCAGAACCCCTTGGTGCAATTAATCTGGACAAAGCCTGACAAACTGGAGGGTGGAAGGCAATAAAATAGGGACATATCTCAAATACTGGAGTAGATAAGTTGACACAGTTGCTGCAGTAACACCTTCCTTTCTGTTCTAACATATATTGACTGGTATAGCACAAGTCCAAAACCCAATTACTTCCCACTAGTTATTGACTTAAATCCTCACATCATCCCACTGATGTGTCAGAAATGCACAACACGTATGGGAGGCCAGGCAATAGTACATCCCACAAATATCTGGACAAAACATCACATCGGGGAAACTACACTGAGCTACTAGACATGTCACCAAGCACTGTTTAAACTACAGTCAGACTGGACACAACAATAACCCAAATCCACTATGGGGAATTACACATGTATTTGTAAAGGTATCAGGCATTACAGGGATGTAACAGCACTGAAAAACAGACATTGGTATGAAAGTACATACCAACAACTAAGTCCAACACAGTTACAGTTACATACAGGTAAGCCAAATGAACAGTAAAGTATAAGGATTGTGTGAACAAAACCATCATCATGTTTGCCACTCATACAGTAACCCTACATATACTGGCCCAATTCACAGTGTAGTATGATGCCTGACCATGGTATGGGACAAGTCTCTCTCCTCCCCTACAAACATATACAGTTGATAGAGCACCAGAAGCAGGGGCACATGCAAAGTCAGACAGAAAAGAAACCATAACACTTACATCTACCCTCCTTCCTACACAGGCCAAATAACATATTCACAATACACTGCTACACAATTCTGACAGTCTGTCAACAATTGCCAGAAATACATAGACCTCCCAACAGTTCAGAGTCCCACAGAATGTCCAGGCTTTGTCCTCATATATAAGGCCTCTTACATATAATATAGCTAGCAGTCTGATACATCACTGGGAAGATATCAGGAATGAAGTCACTAAATAATGATATACCATACCTATCCACCTCTTACTGCATGACATCTGGACAAAGCAGGACATACTTGGGGGACAGAGGCCCAAACACAGGGGCATCATTAACATATTGCTGTTATAAACTGATAAAGTTGCTGGTGTAACCGGGTTTGTTGTATCATATCTGTTCTGAGGTTTATGAAGTCAGAAACACAAATGGATGTTACCGTTTACCGACTGCAATCCTCAGAGTATGCTACTGAATTTCCAAAAAAAAACCATGTGTAACTCACCAAATATAAGTGTCCAAACTCTGGCCAGTGTGCGGATAGCCCTATAGTTGAGAGTTATGTCAACCACATAACAATGTCAGACTTAAAATCATGCAGAACACCCATATCCACACAAACCCTGTCAAACTATCAGTACGTCAAATGCATAACAGCAATACTTACATTCAGTCTCTATGTCTGGAACATTCTCCCCAGATTGTCGGGCTCTCTTCACAGTGTTTGTTGTAATAGGTATTTCCAACTACCCTCTGTGATGCTGTTTGTCACACACCTCCATGAAGTTCTCCTCACAGGCAAGGTAAAGGGCCAATGCCTACATGACGTACTCAGTTATAGGAGTGTGTTTCCATGCAATTGGCTATTGTAATGATACCACAGCTGTTCTACAAGCAATTAGCAAGTGGGAGACTCCAATTGGTGCACAGGGTATCAGCTGCCCATGAGCATTACCTACAAAAAGCAAGCTGCTGCCTATGCAAAACAGATGCATACCCTACATCCTGGAGAGAGAGAGAGAGAGAGAGAGACAGACAGACAGACAGAAAAAAACCCAAACAACAGCAAGCAGGATATAACCACCTACACTTGAAAAAAAAACAGGTATGTCAAACAAGTATGCATGTAATGGACTGCAGTAGGGGGTATGTAATAATGGTAAATAGGAAGTTTAACACATATGTATCAACAGGACTTGCTGTACTGATATATTGCTGATCAGAACCTATGGCCATAGCATCTGTGTCTGTCTACAGTGACATAGAATACAGCTCAGGATCCTGAGTCACCCCAGCAAAGGTTGGGTCACATATGACTACTACTGGAGTGTGTGTTGAACAATACTGACTGTGACACTGCTAGGCCAGCTACTTCCACAGGTATATCATCTGGACCAACAGCCTTTCCATTCTTACACCTCTTCATAGCAATCGTTATTTCCCTCTTGATACTTTGTTGCACTTCCTGATTCACCATACCCACATCATCCAACCGTCTATCTCTCTCTCACTCTCTCTCTTTCTCTCTCTCATTCTCCTCATTCAACAGCCCATCATAGTACAGTTTCCATTTGCTCTACACACTCTCCTTTTTTGTGAGTATGTTTCCACCATTACCCTTTATCACCCTTATTTGCTGAACATCCTTCCTAGCTACGTGCTTCTGTCTAGTCAATTGATACCAGTCCTATCCTACATCCTTGGTGTCCAACCTTACATACAACCCTTCAGATGCCCCATCCTTAGCCTTTGCCACCACTCTCTTTGCTATGCACCACATCTCCCTATACTCCTGTCTACTTTCTTCATCTGTCTGACAATCCCACTTCTCCTTCACCAACCTCTTTCTCTGTATACTCCCCTGTACTCCCTCATTCTACCACCAGGTCTCCTTGTCCTCCTTTCTCTGTCCAGATGGCACACCAAGCCCCGTTCTACTCATCTACCTTACTAGCTCAGATGTAGTTACCCAGATATCTGGTAACTCTTTACTGCCACCCACTGCCTATTGTAACTCTTCCCTGAACCAACCTCACAATTGCCCTTTTACAGTATCCACCATTCACTTTGTGGTGCTCCCTCACACTCCTCCCCCTGTTTTTGATCACCAGTGTCAACCAATATTCCATGCCACTTAACTACACACTCCACTGTCACCACTTTTCAATTTCTATTCCCCTTCAAACAGGTCCACCTGCATAGGAAATAATCCACCTGTGTGCATCTCCCTCCACTCTTGTATGTCACCTTATGTCCCTCGGTCTTGTAAACATACATATTCACCACAGCCATGTCTAACCTCTTTTGCAAATTTGGGTCACTTTACAAGATCGACCTATTTTGCAAACTTGGGTCACTTTACAAGATCAAGCCTTTCCTTACCTCACCTGCTCATACTGCAATTGCCCACTCACACTTACTCTCACCCTTACTCTATGCTTCCCCTCTACTGGCTAACCTAGGTAAAACAGAACTCAGTAAACTATCGTCCTGCTATAATCACATTGCCAGATTTGCTACTGTTATGCTCTGCAAATCACACCACTGTACTAACCTAAGATTTCTTGGGTGGTTAGAACTATCTCACCTCATCCAGGTCAACCAGCTGATAGTTGCATTTAAAGCACTAAACCTAGCTGACAAAACACTAGCACTCAAACCCATAACCTACCCCTACAGCACCCTTAGTACACTTCGATTATCAAAAAAACTGCTTGTCCAAACAATCAAAGCTAATAATTCAGCCGGTGACTCCCTGTTTGCTAAGTATGTTGAAAAGATTTGGAATTCCCTACCAGCAGATATTACTCTAGAACCCTCCATAAGTCAATTCAAAAATAGTCTGAAACAATACTTTAAGTCACACTGGTCTTGCCCCTGTTCTATTTCTGACAAACACATTCACTATTACTCCAAAGTAATTACATCAGTCTTTCTTAACACTTGTTTTTTTCTGAAATAGTCTATAAATAATGTCTTTTTTTCTGAAAAATCTGTAAATAATGTCTTTGTACACTTTATTTTTGTTCTAAGTCATATGAAATGTATTATTGTTTGCACCTTGGAGCTTTTCTCCCCGGGCCACTGCTGAAAATGGACAAGTATCCAATAGGACTATCCTGGTCAACAAATGCAAAATAAATAAATAAATAAATAAATAAATACACTCCACCATGATCACACCTTCTGCATTCCTTGGCTTAACACCATACCTACCTATTAATTCTGCAACCCCTCTGTCCCCTTCCCCAACTTGCACATTGAAATCTGCTGCAATCATCAGTCTCATAGGCTCATAGGTTCATAGGTTGGTACTAGGCTATTGGCCCTAGGGCCTATACAAGCCTAGCCATAACAATTCCATGGCTATTTCTTCCCACAATATTTGCTTCTCTGGACCCCTGTCTAGCAGGTCGACTGATGTGATCCCTGGCATGAATTTCCTATCTCCCATCCAATCATCAAGGTTCCTTTTGAAGAGGGCCAAAGAGGCAGTCTGCTCGACATGTATGGGCAGTCTATTCCAGAGTCTGGGGAGTCTCTGGGTCAGGAACCTATCCCTCCGGCATGTTTTGTTCATTGTGATGACAAGGTTTAGATCCCTGGAGCATGTGGCTCTGAAGGATTAGGATTTCTTTAAGTGTAGCATGTCCAACAGCTCTGGGTTTGACATGGCCTTGTATGTTAAGAAGAGATCATCTCTGAGTAGACTCATCACCACTTCATCTAACCACTCCAAAGTACTCCTGTCTCACCCATCACACATGGAACTAGCAGAGCATATGCACTAACAACTGTCATCATTACCCCATCAATACATCACTCTACCCAACACTCTTATCACCTCCAAAAACACCCTTGGCATAATGTTCCTTCAGGTTAACCCCTACACCATGTCCACCCCCATACACACCATAATAGAACTATTTGCACCTGACTCTCACACACACAGCCGTACCCCCCCTTCCATCTGGTCTTTGGCGCACACAATATATCCACCTTTCCTCTGTCCATCGTATCAGTTAGCTCTGTCCCCTTACTGGTCATACTTGCAACATTAAAAGGTCCTACCCTCACTACCACACTCTTAGCCTTTCTCCTCTCTGCCTGCCATATCAGTGGCGGACATCCTCCAGGGTATGTCTGTGAATGCAAAGGCTACTGTACTATCAAATGACTTATGTGTGTTACATCAGTATGAAGAAAGTGTCACTAATCTTGGCCCATAGCCCACCATGTATGTGCAGTGTCTTCCAGATATCCTGCCCTAACAGGTTGACAGGAATGACTGGGCAGCAGGAGTGTAATTACAGTGTGCCATACTGACATAGAACAGAAATGTATAGCAGGTATTACCTGTGCATATGTATGTATGGGTAGGTGCACTTGGCTGCCTCATAACAACTGATATGGGATGCAAAACATCAGGTAAATAAGGTGTACATGTTGTACACGTGTGTAACCTTAGTTTCTGTGCATCCAACAGAGTTACACTTCTACAGCTACTGGTGGTGTCATTGCCCTGACACAGACATGGGTAGTAGAATATGCATGAGTATCACGTCAAAATTATAGAGGTGTCCAACTGTGTTATGACCTTGTGTCCATGCCTACTACAAACAGATATATGACCACCCACATAGCTGAATGGCCTCAGCAATACCTTACTTGTAAAACCGGTCTAAGCCAAAGTAGAGTAAACCCCTTTGCTTGACAGCAGCAATGCACAAAGCACATAATGGGATGCTCTATTGGCTGTACAGGGCAAAGTAGGAGCAGGCAGAAACTGAGCAGCATATCAACCTTTGTCTGAATGAGCATATTAGGTTACAGGTGGCTTACTGTAAGGCTAACTATGAGTACAAATTGGACATATCCACTAAGGGCAATCACAAGGCCATCTTCGCATATGTCTGCAGTCTCAGAGGCAACAACTCAACCCACCCTGTAATGGTGGTCAATCACAGCACATACACACACACCATAGCTACAGCCAACCTGCTGCAGACAGGTTTAGGGCAAACATCATTCCCCTGGCTCACCATCAGTATAGGTGGATATGCACAGTACATGCACACTCCCCTCATAATCATGGATCAGGTGCAAACTGCTTAATCAAAGTTAACAAAAGCAAGTCCCCTTGGAGCCTGATAACATTCCTGTCTGCATCCTACATGAACCCAGGCATATGCTTCCAGCTCCATTACGCACTGTATGCAAGCAAAGCCTGAAAACCATTGCCATCCTATCTGCAAGGAACATGGCCACTGTCATCCGTCTACACAAATGTGAATGATGACTGGTGGTTTATGCAATCTACTGGCCCTCATTGGGGGGAACATAACACATCAGGAACAGGAGTACAATGCATGTTCATACAGTGCTGCTTAGTACAGGGATATGATGTGTTTGTAAGTGGTGGCTAATGATAGTCAATATTCATGTGCTGGCTCTGTAAAGAACTCTGGGCAATGTCTGAGGTCCTGTGATGTGTTCCCCTGTTTATGTCTTCCAGGTGCCATGCAGCAACAACTGCCTTACATCAATGCAGAGACAGCAGCCATCACAGAAACTGTAATCTTAAACTATGCCATGCTTTTCTGTAGCCGGCAAAATCTGTGGGAGCGTACTGCCCTGTGGAATGAGATAATCCACAGAGTGAACAACTTGGGCCACCATGGATGCACATGTGATCAGGTCAGGCATAGAGCAACTGACCTGATAAGTTGTGCCTGGCAAATGGCTGCTGCTGTAGTGAGGGACCATACTGCTACTGGTGGGGGGCCAGCCACACAGGCCCACTTATGGCGACAGAGGAGCTCCTCACCAACCTTGTGATAGCCCTCACACAACCTCAGACACAGGAAACAGCAGTCATGGAGGTGGGTGGCACCCAGGCAACAGGCAAGGAGCGTCCAGGTAAGGCCAAAGTGCACATCAATGTAATGAAGTAGCATTTAAACTGTCTTCTATAGAGTCTATGTCAGTGCAAAATGGATTAGTGGGCAGGGGTTTAGTAATGCACACAAGTGCACATCTATGATGAAGAACAGCAAATTGTGTACTATCATAGTGTGTACTGTACCTGAGCAAAAATGTAGCATTCATCTTGTACCAATGACTAATATGAATATGCTGACAATACCGCTCCCTCACAACTACATAGGTCCCTCTGGTCTGCACAGGGGACAGCAGCCTGAAGACAGTAAGTATGGGATATGGGATTTTCCTGTTGTGGCTCACCAGCACCCCAGGCATGCTAAAGTTAATGCATGTGACCATGCACACAACTGTTACACTCAGCCATTTGGCAATATCTGCATGTTCACTTGTGGTGGTGTTTACCGCATTGCATCACAGTGGCCATCACAGGGGTCTATTTGCAGGAGATGTCACATATCTGTAGCATACCTCACAACCTGTCATTGCAGGACATCTGGACAAAGACTGACAAAATGGGGGGACAAAGGCCCAAAACTAGGGTCATAATGTATAAATTAGTGGTATTGGTATACAATGCATATAAATTGGGTACACACCTGTTAGAATGCCAGGTATTTGTGATATAGAAAAATGAGAGCACAATAGACAGTTTCAAAATACTGCCAACCTTTCATGTGGCCTATAATCTGAACAATTCAATTATAAAGCAAACAAATCTGTTAGGGGAACAATAATGACACATGACAATAGTACAACAACCTAGAGACATATGTGTGTGCAGACTGAAGCTACTACTGTGTTGAGGCAGCTTTCGATAGAACTAAAGCAGTACATCTTATTGGGTACACACCTGTCATCAATTACAGAGACTCTTTGATTAACAGTAAATAACAGTCAGCTGTCCTACCAGGATTATCCTAACATATGCCCAGTTGCCTGCTACAGCAACAGCCATGGTTTGCATAGAGCTGATGAAGCTGCTAAGGGACCACATGCTTGAGATGTATCAGCCTGGAGAAGGGTACCAAAACATTTCCACAGCATTGCACATACCATGGGACACAGTGCAGACAGTCATCAAAAGGCGGTGAAAATATGGGGCTACCGTGACATTGTGAAGGAGTGGACATCCCACCAAATTCTATGAGAATACAAGATTAAAACTGGTCAGGGAGGCTGCCAGGAGCCCTACAGCAACAGTGAAGGAGTAGCAGGAATCTCCAGCAAGTACTAGGTGTGTACTACATGTCACAACAATCTTTCATGGTCTCCATATGTCTTGCCTATAGGATAGGGTTGGAAGATGGCAGCAGTTCCTCACACCAAATAATATCCAGGCCTGGCGAATGTCTGAAAACAATACATCAGGTCTCCAAAAAGCAAGTGGGAAAATGTGTCATAGTAATATGGGACCATGGTTGAACTCTTTGGCCACAATTCTGACAAGCTTATTTGGAGCAATAACACCACTGCACATCACCACAGCAGCGCCACCCCCATGGTGAAGCATAGTGATGGTGTGTCCTGCTTTAGGGTTGCTGTTCACAAGCTGGAAATGGAGCTTTAGCCAAGTTGGAGGGGATTACAAACAGTTCCAAACACTGGTCCCTTGTGGCTCCAATCCTTCTGGTGTCTGTCACATAGCTGTGGATGGTGAGGAATTCCACCTTTCCACAAAACAATGGCCCAAACCATACATCCAAATCAACAAAGGGATGGATTCACCAGAACACATGCAATGTTCTACACTGGCCCAGCTAGAGCCCACACCTACGGTGGCAGGGTGACCTGAAGAAGGCAGTGCACAGGAGATGCCCTTGCAATCTGACATAGTTGGAGGTGTTTTGCAAGGGAGAGTGTGAAAGCACTGGCAAGTCAAGATGTGCCATGCTGATAGGCACCTTCCCAAGAAGACTGACTGCTGTGATTAAATCAAAAGGTGCTTTAACAGAGTATTACTTTAAGGGCATGCACACTCATGCAACTAGTCTATTGTACCTATTTAATTTGCCATATGTTACCTGTAACTGATGTGCATGTTCTTCAGTTGGATTGCACAGGTTATATGTCATATGAAATGATGGAGATGTTATGACCTGATTTCTGAGGTCTCATGTGATATATTACAAAAACTGGCATGTTAACAGGTGTGTGTACACTTACTATATCCACTGTAAGCTTGGGAAGTTGTTTGAGTAACTGGCTTTGTTTTAACATACATATATTGCAGGTTATGCAGTCAGCACCTCAAATTAGACATTAATTAATGACACCAATCCACAGGTCAACCCAGTAATGTATCAGACAAACACAAGAGTTATGAGGAACAGACCAAGCATATGAGCCACACATCTAGATCTTCAGCAAAACTCTGTACAGTTGCGAGGTATGCTCTGTAGGAGTTGCCACAGTGCTATACAGGTGAACAGCAATCATTTACATGGGTGCAGTGTGTGATAGGTGAAGGGCCATCACCTACTAACACCACTCATGTATCCTGAGGTGTATATTAGTAGTAATAGTAATTGGAAAGGGCTGCACTGCATGATGCTATGGGTCTGTCCAGAGTGCATATGTAATTGCCTGACTGTGTGTCATGAATGTCCTCAGTCAGCTAATGCGAGGTCTGTGTAATGCCTTTGAAGCACACACGTGCATCTGTGTGTGTACCAGCAAGCTTTATAATGCAGGTAGCAATTTACATATGTTGTGTTTTCCTCACAGGTAGACATAGTGGCCGCAGTTTCTCCTGCTCTGATCCTGATGTCAGTGTCTCTGCAGACTCTGACCATGATGATACTCATATTGAGTTGCAGGTGGGGTTGTCAGGGGCTGAACCTGTGCCATCAGTTGACATCCCACTATTGTCAACCCCATTCCCACACATAGTCATAATGCCCATACATACTCCGTCATCAGTGGTCACAGATAATGGACAGTTGGCAGGTGGTGGCATAGAACAGGCTAGTGTGGTGACTATGGCAAGTGAGGATGCAGGCACTAGCCATAGCCAGAGTGCTGTCGAGGTCCCACATGGCAGATGGGCAGGGGTGCTCAGAGGAGGATTGCAGCCCATCATGCCCATGTTGCAAGTGCCACAGCAGCAGTCACCAGACACATGTTTTGGGCCATCATGCAGGCACAGGCATGTAATGAATGTAACACCAGACATATATGCAGGGTCATGGATGAGCATGTCCCTGGTGTCCATGGCGATATTCATGAACTCACTGTGGCCATCCATGAGCATACTGAGGTCATGGATAGATGGTGGGGGAGACCTTGGCACTTGGCGGACGATAACCATCAGCCATGGGGATGTAGGGCACCACCATGATTAGCTGAGGGTCTACATGGCCATGCACTATCACGTTCCCATAGTGGCATTACCACCAGCACTACTGAAGGGTGTGTGCTGTCCATGCCACAACACAGCAAGCCATGGGCATGTGATCTTGGCTGGTCCCAACAGGGATGCGGATTAAACAGGCAGCAGTCACCATCAGGGAGTAATACTGCATCTGAACTCGGCTCTGGTGATGCCGGTGAGACCCCTGGCAGGCCCAGTTCCTGTATCTGTGGCCGGAAATGGTGAACTGTACACCCTGCCATGTACGGCCCAGAGCTCTTCAAAATACCTCTGTGTAGAGTGCCCACATGGCATAACTGTGTGCATACAAACACACACACATTACCATTAGACAAGTCACCTCCACACACACACACACACACACACACACACACACACACACACACACACACACACACACACACACACACACACACACACACACACACACACACACACACACACACACACACACACACACACATATACATCACCCCTGCACAGCCCATTTAATAAACACCCCCAAACACACACATTATGTCAACCGTATGGTCCTGCCTAGGCTTCTGGCAAACCCACACAACACCCTGTGCATATGATGACACTTGTGCCACATCCCTGCCATCAATACCATCAATGCAGGGACATGCTAATATGGGTCTGATGCACATTGTGACTCTAGCAGAGTGTAGCTATTTAATGCTGTGTAAAGTGCTGTCATCTGATATTTGTAATGGGTATAACATCAGAGTGTGTGTATACCTTTTCAGTCATTGTGCATTATTGGTGTTAGTAACACTAAGTGAATGTGTTCTCACATGCTGTATTCTGTTTGTGTTCCAGGTGTCTGTGCGTCTGAAGGATGTGGCCCTGCAAACATCACCAACGAGGGGTATGGCAGTGTTGTAACACATTGACCATGTCATAGCTGAGGTACAGCTGTATCCAAACACATTTTTCAGGTCTGTGTAGCAGTTCTTGCATGTGCCTAACAGCTTATAGGGCTGAGGGATTGTATATATGTCTCTGGTGGTTGACATCAGCTGTTGTAGAGTGGACAATGGTAAGTGTGGTGGGTAGAACACACCTCAGATTGCTAACGCCAACAATCCCAGAGGATATTGTGTCAACCAGACACACAGAGAATACTGTTCACACACACACACACACACACACACACACACACACACACACACACACACACACACACACACACATGCACACACAGGGTTACAGTTGCCAGTGTTGTGTCTGGAACACCTACTCATCAAGTTGTGGTACCACACTATTATGCAGTTACTGCAGGTGGCACAGGACTACTAGTGTGATGAGTGTTACAAGGTACCTGTAAGGTGAATAACATCATGTGGCGTTATGAGGTATGGCAATGGTGGGAGTACTGTGTGTGAGAGTTTTCATAATAGTGTCACATGCAAGTCTACACACTCACAACCACTGCTATACACACCAATGCTCACACACACACACACACACACACACACACACACACACACACACACACACACACACACACACACACACACACACACACACACACACACACACACACACACACACACACACACACACACACACACACACACACACACACACACACACACACACACACACACACACACACACTTGCCAGTACTGACATTAGCAAACCAACCTATCTTGTTATTCATATAATACTATTCTATACTGTTGCACAGGGCTTATAGGGCTGAAGAATGTCTACAAATACCACTATGGTTGATGTGAACAGTGGACCTCATAGAGTAGACCTAGGAATGTGTACTGTGAGTATCATGGCATAGAATATAAAACCATAGCCATCCAATGGATGTCATTCTCACACAAACACACACACACACACAAGATACTCTTCTCTGACACACATTTGCCAGGACTGACATTAGACTGCTACCTATCTATTTATTGTTGCTATATTGTTACGCATTTATTGCCCATGCCACGGAGGTTATGGGATGACACTTGTCCAAAGGTACTTTTAAGGTGAGGGACATCACCAAGCCTTGCAAATTATGACAAGGGGTGATGTACTGGGTGAGAGAAGCCACAAAATACTGTAACCTATACATATACACACAATAATACACACACACACACACACACACACATACACAGACACACACACACACACACACACACACACACACACACACACACACACACGCACACACACACACACACACACACACACACACACACACACACACACACACACACACACACACACACACTTGACAGTACTGAGATCCATAGGTTCAAAGATTCATAGGTATGTACTTGACAAATGGCCATGGAGGCTTTACAAGGCTAGCCCATGGGCATACACTGGCATCATGCCACCTGATGATGCTCCCCAGTGTGTCTATTAAGTGTAGTCACTGGAGTGATCCCCAGGGTGGGTACTCTATTCCCCATCCACTCCTCCAGATTTCTCTTGAACAGGGCCAGTGATGTGCTCTGCTTGACATGTATGTGACGTCTATTCCATAGTGTGACCAGTCTTTGTGCTGTGAACCTGTTCCTCCAGCGTGTCCTGTTGATTGTGAAGATGGGGTTGAGGTATCTGGGGCATATTGTGTGGAAAGATTGGTTTCTTCAGATGTAGCAGTCCCGACAGGGTTGGGTCAGACATGGCTGTGTATGTCAGGCAGAGATCGCACCTAAGTAGCCAATATGAGACAGAGATTCTTTGGCGTTGTTGGAGTCTGTCCATATGGAGCAAGTGTGTAGTACCTAAGATATTCTTTGTGAGGTACATTTGAAACCTCTCCTGTTGTTGCAGGTGTCCAGTGGGGTACATGGCAAATGGGCCATAGTGCACACTGATTGGCCTACTGAGGGGAGAGTACAGGGAAACATTGTCCTTTTACTTCCTGGATTCAACATCTTTAGTCAGGAGAAGTGACACATGGAAGGACTTTCGGAAGACAGTGGCACTGTGGTGGTCAACAGAGAAGCTCACTGTCAACCTGTGCTCCCAGTTCCCTTATACCAACATCAGTGTTCAGTGGACTACCATCAATGTATTACTTTATGGGAACCATGTAATACCCAAAGGGGATGGCGGCATATCATCTGGCATTGAGCTTATGTCCAGGGTTGTGGCAACAATTTTAGGTCTCAGCGAGGCCTTTGTGAAGGATGTCAACCTCACGTGGGGGGGGGGGGTAATAATAGCACCCACTTTGTAGTCATCTGCAAACATTGTCAGCCAGGGTGCCTTCGTATTGGGCTAGACCTCAGAGGTGTGGATCCCAAACATGAGGGGACCCAGGTCCACAACCTGTGGGACTCCACTCATGACTGTTCAGCAGTCTGACATGGAGTCAGCTGATTTCACACTGTGGGTTCTATCTGTGAGCCAGTTTGCAGGCCACTTACTGATGTAGGGGCTGCTGCCTACCTGAGTGTGTTTGTGTATGATTTCCTGAGTGGGGAGTGATATCCAAGGATTAGATGGGCAGCCTACCTTGTTATCTATTCCATACTGTCACATAGTTATTGCACATGGCACAATGCTTATAGGGCTGCAGAGTGTCTACAGGTCCCTCTATAGTGGATGACAACTGTGGGGCTTGTAATGTGGACACTGAGACATGCACTGAGTGGGCAACAGCAAAAAGTAGCAAAACCCACCCCCCAATGGATATAGGTCTCACACAAATACAACTCCCCCAAAGACAGGATACTGTTCTTGCACACACACACACACACACACACACACACACACACACACACACACACACACACACACACACACACACACACACTTGGCAGGACTGAGATTAGAACTCCTACCTATCTATTTATTGCTATGACAGTATTACACATTTATCGCACTTGCCACGGAACGTATAAGGTGAAGGTTGTCCAAAGGTGCTTCTATGGTGAGGAACATCACCAGCCCTTGTAAGGTATGGCAATGGGTGATGTACTGGGTGAGAAAGGCCACAAATTACTTTAAACTACACACACACACACATATATCTATATCAATACACACACACACACACACACACACACACACACACACACACACACACACACACACACACACACACACACACACACACACACACACACACACACACACACACACACACACACACACTTGCCAGAACTGGGATTAGAACAACTACCTAACTAGTTACTTATAACTATATTGTTGTGCAGTTATCACATGTGCCACAGAGCTTATAGGTCTGAGGTCTGATGAAAGGGACTTCTAAGGTGACTGATATCTGTGGGAGTGCTAAAGTAGGGCAATGAGAAGTGTACTGGGTGTGAATGGACCAAAAATATTTAACTTATAAACAAACACACACACTTTTACATTTGTCATGACTGAGATTAGAACTCCGACCTAATTAGTTATTTATACTATAATGTTACACACTTATCACATGTACCACAGAGCTTATAGGGCTGAAGCCTGACAAAAGGCCCTTCTATGGTGACAGACATCTTCAGGACTGCTAAAGTAATGAAATGGGAAGTGCACCAGATGGGAAAGGTCTGTTAATTCCTAGATCCTACTGACAATTCTCTAAGTGTATGAGCATCCCCATTCCAGGAATTGTTGTGCTCCTGTTTTATGTGCTACAGCCATACCTCTCAACCTGTTGGTGCAAGATATCTGCAGATAGCCTATTAAAATGGGGGGACAATGGGCCATACAATGATTGTGACTATTTCTTTTAGTAATGTATGAGTTGCTAGGGTTACAAGGTTTGTTTTAGCAGACATCTGACATATATGATGTTTGACACTGTCATGTATTGTTTCAGTACCTCGTGACATATCTCCTCAGATCATCACAGTGATTTACCAGAGGAATACAGGATGGATGATGCACATGCCAATATTATGGGCCAAATGCTAGGCATTCTTGCACACTCCAGCCTGTTGAGAGGTGTGCTTACAACCAATTGACTGCTGGAGCTATGGAAATGGTCCAGCACCTTGGTGATATATTACAATAGTGGAATCTCTGTGCATTTATGTTCTGGCATGGTTTGATTTCCAGTCCACGGTTGGATAATATAAGTCAGGCAGGATCAGGGTGACAGGCAGATTCAAGATAGATTTGTAGGGGATAAGATATGTGGGGGGGTGCCCTGGTTCAGAAATGTTTGCCTATAGCCACCGGTACTTTGCATAGGGGTCTTCTCAAAGGCTGACTGCACTTGGAGGGTCTTATGTGTGTCAAACTCTTTGACCAGCCTGGAGGTGTGTGTGTCTCACATATATGTATGGCCCATCTCATTTGGCTTGGCTGGCCACATTTTGGGGTCAGGATGTTGCATAGGAAGAGTGATCAGGGAAGGATGTGTTACTCCCCATGGCTATGGGCCAGGGTTCTGTGGGTGCAGACATGTCACCATCTTCCAGAGTTAGGACTGCCTGCAATGAGTGCATTCCCATATTTAGACACCTAGCCCTGCCTTTCGACTGTACAGAGTTTCACAGAATGTCTAGATTCATGACTCATATATCTGGCTTGTTACCCAAACGGGTGTGATTTTCAAGAAAAAGTGTTTTGCAAGTCACTCATGGTTGAAGTCAGATATTACTGACAGTTGACATTGCAGTTTCAGACTTCATACCCTTCAGACATTCCATGCTAATACAATCATTCCATCAACTTTAACATTATTAGAGCAGTATTTCAAAGGTGTCCTTCTCTTTGGACCTTTATCACCCCATTATTCATGGCTTTGTCTAGATTTCTATCTCTCTGAGGCTGGCAGGTTTGCTGCTAGCAGTTAGCAGCATGGCCTTTCTTTGCATTTTGTAGACTGTGTTATGTTGGTGTTATGGACCACATGACACTCCCTAAAAGGGCACTGTGGACAAGGTATAGGCATTTGCCAGAGGCCTGTAGGCCAGGTATGACAGACGCAGGCCATCTGTAGCAAGGCAGTGCATTCTGATGATCATATGTTCCCAGGCTGCCAGGCAGTGGACACCCCTGGGATGGTACCCGTAAGTTGACTGGGTGTTACTGACAATTGCTTTCTGTTCATGTTGAGCCATCACTCTAGCTAACATCTGGATGCTGCTTAAGGCTAGGGACATGTTATTGCATTTCTATGGGACTATGGATGGGGGGGGTGACACATCTGTACACAATACACATTTGCACAGACTGTGGAGATATTTGCTTAACAATTTGGTCCCATTTAGCATAGTGGTGTGCCCTATCTTTGAGACTACAGGCATAACAGCATTGACCACAGGTCATATTGTTCTGGCATAAACATTTTTAGTTTTGTACTTCTTACCTTTCAGAGGCATACTACCACTGCCAGACTTGCTATGATATCACTGTGTAAGTCTGTAGGTGGGAATTTCATGGCTCTCGCCATTTTGGAGCCTTTGCCAGACATTTCTGTATTGTTTTCTATAGCTGATCTGTTGGGTGAGGCTGGGGGTGAGCATGGGACCCCCACTTTGACATCCATGCATGTGACCTATGACCCTCCAGTTATTTGGCTCACTACATACACTGCAGTAGCATTTGTCAACTAGGGTGCTACTGCATAGTGTGGTTAAGCCAGTACTGGGCATACACGTCTTGCTGTCCCACATAGCTGTCAGTTGTCTGCTGCTATTCCAGTAAGCCACCCCATTCCCTTGCATGCTTGCATCAGTACCATAGATATGGTATCCGAACATTCTGCTCCATTCAGTTATTGTTAAGAAGACTGACTTACCCTGTGCCTGAGTCAGTTATGAGGAAAGTGCTTGAGGGCTGACTATGTTGGATGCACGCAGTACACTGCCTATATATGGTAAGGTATAGGTGGTGTGATGTTTGGCATCCATTTTACTGTGTGTGCAAGTCTGAGAGAGATATCAGTCCCTTGGTCCCTACAGTGTCTGTGTATGTGCTATGCGTTCCCTATATGCCAAGGCCAGGGCATACTGGGCACACCTCTGTCTGCCTACAGGGGCAGGCTCAGGATGTTCCTCCTCTAAGTCCCTCTGTGCCTGTGGAGACCTTGGCAATGGTGAGGGGCTGTGTGGCCCTTCCTCTTTTTGTTCCTGCTATAGCTGTTTCTGCAGGATCATATTATGTAGCATGGCATGTACTATGAACGTGTGTGCACATGTGGCTGGAGAGTACTGCAAGGCTCCACCAGATATGTCAAGGCAGAGGAACCGTGAGTTGAGCATTCCAAACACATAGTGTTGTCATTTCCTGTTTTCTTTTTTTTTTTTTTTGCTTAAGACCAAGTGCGCACTGTTCACACCCATTTAGGCAATGTACACAAAGCTATACAACCTGAGACACAACCTCTCTCTTAGCTGTGCTTAGCTAAGAGCAAACACAGGCCACGGAGCTCCAATGTGCTTACAGCAAGCATGACATACCCCCTTTCCATGTTAGCTGCTCCTCTTGCCTACTTGATCATGTTCTAGCACCTACATGGTTAGGTGCAGTGTGTGGACTTAGAATATTTTGTGAGTCAGTAAATTTCCTTTCATTTGCATACCCCACAGCCTTAGTCCTTAGTTACTGCACTAACACGGACCCTTTCCCTTGATGACCACTATTCCCTGGTACTGCTTAGATTATGCATGCCATACACTATAATGGCAAAATGCAGATTTCACTTAAAATTGACTTTTCACTATTTATTTTTTATTTTCGGCATCTTCACATTTGCGCACTGCTGCCGTATGCTTAAACATCCAAGATTGGCCAAAAAAAAAAAAACCCTTAAAATTTTAACCCCATAAAATTTAAACACTTTTCCAAGCTAATGGCCATATATTTGAACACCGGCATGCTTACAGATTAAAATACATGCTTTTATTTGAGCTGTTATGCCTCCGTTTTGTTATTTGCAGAAATGTGTTCAGTTAGTAACCAAACACATTTCTGCAACTAACACTGTTCTTGCATGGATCCCTGCCTGCTTGCTGAGTCACTAATTCACCTCATTTGCATGGTTTTCACCAGCAAATGAAGTAATTAGCATTCTGCATGGCTGTCCGTGCAAGAACAGTGTAGGCAGCCTCATGCACGGCAGTTTTGGAGTTTACTGGATCGCTCGGTTGCCAGACTCCGTGCAAGAGCACCTACACTGTTCTTGCATGGAGTTTGGTGCTTATTGAATCCCACCATTTAAAAATGAAATTGGTTGTCAAAAAAATCACATAAAACCAAAATTTCCTTAAACCAACTTATGCCAAGTGTATGGGGGAATACACAAGAATTAATCAATGACATCTACTATGACTGACAATCATTCTGGATTAAAAAAAAATCCCTGTTTAACATTAATAAGGGAATCCCATAAATCTTTAAGAACATAAAAGAACTTGTTAGAATCTTTTTAACTTTTATATCTCCATATAAAGAAAGTGAGTGGATTTTTGAACCACCTGCAGCCACGATTGGGCGAAACACTGGATTAGATGGATTTGTTTGAATTTTAGGTGTACCAAATAGGGTCAGAATAGTGTTCAACCAATACAAATTGATATAACTTGTGATCAGTATAATGCCTTGGTCAACCAAATCCTTTAAGTGAAAAACAATTTTGCTGTAAGCAATATTAACCTCATTTTTAACACCCTATCATACTGTGAATTATTACCGAGTATAGCAAACATCTTTATAGAATAATCAGTTGTATTCATCAATACCATACTCCCTCACTTATCTGGTTTCATAATTCTAACCTATTATTCACCAATTCCTGAATCTGATATTGTCGACACAACAATAGCGAATGTTCAGAATATCGAACGTGTAAATGGACATCTCAGTAAGAGGAGATTTCCGTTTACTTCAATGTAGTGCAGTCTTGGAGTTGGTATATTTAAGTGGCGGGGGGTGTGGGGGTTTCAGAGGGGCTTGCCCCTGCCTACACCCTTTAGTTTTTCTTTTTTTTAATTATTTTTTAAGAACATTCGATGTTTTAATAGTTCAATCATTCAAGGTCAACCTTTAGTGATTTGAACTATTAAACATTCCATGTTCTAATATAGACCTAAAAAACTTTTACTACTGAAAAAAAAAACTGACATCATTCTCACATAATTTTTCAAAAAATGACAAAGTGGGGTGAAGGGGTGGGTTAAGAGCACTTCTAACAAAATCCAATGAAGATGGCCTATTTTAAGGTTGGTCTTGGTACAGTACTTTAAAATTTAGTTTCCTAACAAATAGCTTTAGTTCAAAAAAACTTCAGCCAAGTCCATTTCAGCACTTGGAACAAAAGTAGTGCACCTACTAAAGAGTTCAAAATACCTAGAATCTATTTAACATCACTAAAATTGAAAATATAAAAACTTATATTTATGTAAAAAAGATGTTTTTGTATTATACGAATAATGAACTCCTTTGTTAAGGGGGTTCATAACCTCATCATTGTGTGATAAAGTTAAAATGTTAATAGAGCTGTCTAAACAACAGCTTTAGCTATTATACTTTTGTGATTTTTGCATACTTTCTTGCGGACTATAGCAGTGTCCCAATTTGTTTTGGTTATTGGTTTTTAATCAAGACATTTTTCTCCTTTGGGTTTGATATTTTTTGTTATTTTGGACAATCCGATTCTTACAAACATGGGGAGTGGTCAGACATCTGCAGCTGTTTTCATGGATCTAAAAAACACTTTGAAATCAATCAAAATGTTTTGCTTAACAAAGTTTCTAACAGTGGTTTCTCAGACTCAGTCATAAATTGGTTCTCCAAAAGGGGATTATTCACAGCATTAAGCTCCTGATGAGATTGAGATCCAGGTTAGAGCCAACTTTGTTGTACACCTTTTGTTGATGACTAATTCATTCCAGATGATTGGCTTAATGCCGATATTGCTACCAGTGTCCATGTCACTAAATTGGAATATGCCATGATCAATGTAGTTGATACTAATATCTTCTCTCACAGAGTTCCTCAAAGATCATTGCCCTCTACTGTTTTTATAATTCATTGATAACCAGAAATCTACTCAATATTAACATCCTGCTCTGTGCAGATGGAATAATAAAAATAGCAATAAATGTACTAAGGTTTTTGAAAAAGTGTTTACAGAAAAACTTCTTCCTGACTTGGACCTGGTTAACAATGAATATACCCAACTGTGAAGCCTTCTAAGACCACGGTAATCACATTTGGCAGTAGTAAAAGAGTAAACCCCATTGTTAATATTATTGATAAGTAGCCCCTTGGGAGGCAACTTTCTGTCATTCTAAGATGAAAAGTATATTTGCCTATGGTTAAATCAACATTTAATATTTGAAAAAATACTTAAAATGCTGTCCACAAAGTATAAAATCAGCTTAATACTGGTATTGCTACCAATATTCCTATGACTATTTTAGAATACACATTTATTGTAATTGTTAAATACCGTACAGAATACACAGAGCTTTACAAGTAACTTTGTATGTTGAACAAGAGAGTCTCACTTTTTAGACACCTTACTGCTACAATAAAGGGCTGAGAAATGAGTTGAGGAACTTCCATTATAAGGAACTAGTGTCAGATGTATTAGTCATTGCCTTAATCTTCTGTAACAAGCAGAAAGGGGTTTTAAAACTATATGCAAATGTGGTAGTTTCTAGCTAACATCTATGATAATCATGCTCTTTGGCATTATGTGCTCTGCTCTGCTAGGCTTCTAGTATAGTGTACAACAATTTACAAACATCATTACTATGCAAGATCCAAGGAGAGCTGAGCACAAAATGTGTAACCATGTATACTTAATTTAGTTATGTGCAACTATGCATTCCAATGGCTGATTTTGTTTTCCTTTGCTCACATTGCTGATTCAGGTAACTATCATAGTGTGTGTGTGTGTGCGTGTGTGTGTGTGTGTGTGTGTGTATTGGTATGTAAGTGTGTGTGTGTGTGTGTGTGTGTGTGTGTGTGTGTGTGTGTGTTTGTGTGAGAGTGTGTGTGTATGTGTGTGTATTGGTATATAAGTGTTTATATGTGTGTGTGTGTGTGTGTGTGTGTGTGTGTGTGTGTGTGTGTGTGTGTGTGTGTGTGTGTGTGTGTGTGTGTGTGTGTGTGTGTGTGTGTGTGTGTGTGTGTGCGCGTGTGTCTCTGTTTCTGTATCTGTTTGTAGATGGGGGCATGTATGTGCCTCAGTGCTATACTGTAGGTGTCTGCACTATTTACTTGCACAAGATGGTATCAGTCTCATAGGGTCATAGGTTGATAAATATATACTAGGCTGACAACTACAGAGGCCTTTATAAATAAGCTTAGTTATGCAAATCAATCCAGTTGTGTTTCTATGAATCATGGGCATCTATTAAGAGGGGATGTGTTAGGAAGTTTGTAGAGGTTATGTGAGCAGGTATGTTAGTTTAGGCATTATTGTCTGCCTCTGTCAATCAGACACATGGGGGCCAGACCCATAGTGATTTTCTGATTTCTCATTAAACTTAAATAGGGTTAGGGATGGATTCTGCTTGACATTGGTAAGGACCCTGTTCCAGTGCATGGGGATCCTCTGAGACACATATCTGTGTCAGCAACATGTCATATTTATGTCACAAGCAAAATTTAAATCCTTATACTTAGTGGTTCTGATGCTATTCATTTTGCAGATGTGCAAAAGATCTATCAGAGCTGGATATGAGGATGCTTTGCATGTCAGTCAAAGATCACCTCTTAGTAATGTGTATGAGACCAAGTACAGCGATAGGGCTTTAAGGCTAGCCATATAGGAAAATTAGTTTATACCCTGGATAATGTTTTGTGGGCATTTCAACTGATGCATATGTCTGGTCAAGTTCATCCTGAAGGGGGCATTACAGTCAATGAGTAATCATAAGGAGAGCTGTCTGACTAAGGAAGGATAACAGCACAGGACTAAAATCGGTCACCTACCATGGTCTCCAGGAATCTGGCAGTATGATTTCAGATCCACTGAAGGAGATCTTCAGCAGTTCACTGGCATGGCCAGATGAGCCCGAGGATGGGAAAATAGTTAAGTGGTATCCTTATAATAGTGAAAACAGGAAAAAAAAATCTGTGTAACTATGGTCAGTTAATCACACTGGCAGGGTAAGTAATGAAGAACATTCTGAAGGAAGGTCAGGTTGCTTTCATAGATAACTCTTGGATAACGGCCATACATAGGTTCATGACCAGAAGAAGCTGTTAGCCAAACTTGAGGCGTGTTTGTGAGTAGATCTGAGGAAAACTTGAAGTAGTTTTGGTGTACCAGGATTTCAGAAAGGCCTTTGACTTGGTCCCTAAAAGACAGCTGCAGCAGAAATTGCAAGAGTTGGGGGTAGGACTGAAACAGTGAAATTGGACTGAGGCATGTGTGGAGACTGAGAAAAATGGTTTTGCTAAAGGCAACAGTGTCAGAAATAAGAGAAGTAGTTATTGGAGCAATGTAGAGACGGGACCTGAGTTCAGTATTTTTTACTGTGCTAATTTCATGCATGTCAGAAAGAAAAGAATCTAGGATAGGCCTCTTTGCTGACGACATAAAGATAGTTGCAACAGTGGAGATGTGGGAAAAGAAGTAAGTATATTTGGCCTCCCAGGCCAAGGACAGCCAAACGACATTCATTAGCTATGTTCACAACCTCAAAAGCAATACATAATTGTGTACAGAGTTCATTGGTAATGGAGTCACCTATATCAAGTCAGAAGATACAGAAAACCTAATGGCAGTCAAATTCATCTATAACATTACCCCCCCCCCCAGACTCCCCTCAGGAAATATCATCAAATATACCTCCCCCTACTATCAATAGGCAACATGTCCTCAATGCCTTCTCTAAGGCCAAGAATACTGCATTGATAGGCCCAAACAATAATCACAGGCTGTCTTCAAAATAGCATGAAACATGACCCATCAGGTCCTCTGGAATCAGCATTTATCTATAGCCTCCAAACAGGCTTCAATGTCTCATGAATGGAAAACAGAAACAGTCATCCATCCGCACAGAGCAGGCCATCTACATATCCTGGAGACTACAGACCCACATATCTCACTAGTCTCATATATAAAGCCATGGAAAGAATTATCATGGAAATGATCAGTAATGACATAGGAACTCTCCAGACGCTGGACCCAATCCAGTTTGGTTTCATCAAGGGACGTTATTGCCTATTGAACATGGTGGACTTATTTTGAAAAGGTAACCAAAACAACAGACAAGTGCAAAACTATTCACACTGCTAACTTTGACCTGGCCAAGACATTTGCCACAGTGCCTCACTTGGGCATTGTTAACAAACTCAAGAGGTTAGGTATAAACCCTTTATGTCACCTAGTTAATAGACAGCTGACTCATAGACAGGACCTATGAAGTTAGAATTGGGGAGTCTAATCCTACAAAGAGGACAGTCACAAGTGGAGTCCCCCAGGGACTGGTCCTGGGATCACTCCTTTATGGAATTTACTTCTCTGATGTTAAGGGCAACATCAAGGGCCTCTGGCTGACTAAATTTGCAGACAATTGCAAGTTAGGAGCAGTCATAGAATCCCCCACTAACACTAATGTTCTCCAGGAATGTCTGACTGGACAAATAAATTGTGTCAGAGTCATGGACTAAAACTAAATGCCATGAAATGCATAATAGTATTCTTTTGGAAGTCCTCTACCACTTTAACTGCCATATTGATAACACCCCTAAGAGTCAACGCAGTAGTCAGGGACTTGGAGAGACATGCTGATGGTAATCTAGCCTTTGGCAATCTCGTATCTACAGCAGTGAGGAAATCAGTCTATGTTGTGCAATTTATAAACAAAGGTACAGCATCTAAGTTCAGAGAGGTCATTGTTTTACTGTATTTGCCATTCATCAGATGTATCATGGAGTTCAATGCTCCCTTTTGTATGTACCTAACCAGGCACATCCAATAATTTCAACGTCCACAGAGGTTCCTAAATAAAAGAATACAGGGCATAAATAAGATATCATATGCAGACCATCTCAAAGCCCTATCCCTGTATTCTGTCTCCTGTAGATCACTGAAGAGAGATCTATGTCTCACATACAAGGCATTGTCAGACCCCCACCCTGATGGACTTCCTGCATATCTGAAAAACAAACAGTACTGAAATTACCCATTCTAAAGACTAAAATATTGTCTGTGATATAAATAGGACCTGTTGGAGAGATAGGTATGCATCTGAGACACTACCCCCACTGTTGAAGAGTGAAGCATTATTCCTCCATAACCCATTTCAGATGTAACATGGATGACTGGATGGGGAACAGAATATTCATCCTTGGTTTGGCAGCTGTGTTTTGAATGGATACAGACAGCCTGTAAATGGTTCTTCTCCCACTTCCATGCTTACACTTATCAAAGGGTACCAGAAATTGTCAGGGATTTGGGATGCATGGCTAGGTTTAAAAGGCCAAAGTGGTTGTTAGCCTAGTAAACACTTAGAACCTATGACCCTATGAAATGCTTTCCAAGTAGGCAGAAAGGTAAAAGATAAGGTTTAGTATAGACAGAGGTAAATGACTTCACTTGTACCATAAGGATGCTAGGTAAGAGGGTCATCAGCTGATGTGGCAGAAATTATGGTAAATTAATAAAAAAGGATATCGAGTATTTATAAAAACTGGACTAGAGGACCAAGAGCAGAGTAAAATGACAATGGCTGCAGTGATTTGAATGCTGAAGGGTACAGGAGGTTAGATTCCCAAAGCAAAGAAGTAATGCTTCTGCTGCAATGGGCCATTGTCAGATCACACTTTTAATATAACAGGCAGTTGTAGAAGTAATATTGAGAGTCTGGCATTGACTACTGTATGGAATCCAGGAAAAGGAAACAGGAAAGATGTATATGATGGAGAAAGGGTATGACCAGAATTTACTCGATGGAGCCTTTCTGTCTAGACACCTGAAGAAACACATAAATAATACATGTGTAGGCACTTAAGGCTTTCTGTCTAGACACCTGAAGAAACATAAATAATATATGTGTAGGTGCCTAAGCTTATTTCAAGGAGATGTGAAGAAGTCAAGCTGAGAAAGAAAATTTGGCGGGGGGGGGGGGGGTGACAAAAAGATTTTAATGGCAAAATGTTCCCGGTATCTACAACATTGCTACTTCACTTCATAGAGTATTTTATTGACCCGAGGAACATCTATTGGAAAAGGTGATGAAGAGGGAATTAGTAATGGTAAACAAATACTGAGAGGGGCAGGAGGAAAACGTATGATGAGGTAGGAAAGTGTGGAGGTGAGGCTGAAGGTGGCATTTACTTAAAGACAGACTATATGGACTAATTGTTACCTTCAGCTTTGCTAGGCACCACCATCTCACAGCACTTGATTCTTTGGTTTGGTTCTTTCTGCGAGGAATAGGCATATCCTTTCAGTGTTCATGTGGGTTTTTACTGGATTCTCCTGTTTCATCCCACATTGAAATACATGTTTATGTGTGAAATGATGACACTCTAACTTACATGGGAGTGGGTGGGTGTGATGTGCATCTGAGTGTGTGTTTGCATTCTATAACTGACTGGCATTCTACCCGGGATTATTTGCTGCCTTATGTCATTGCTTGTTGGAATGATTCCATCTTTCATTGAGGTGAAAAAGGATATAACAGATGCCAGAAAAATGAATTAGTTAAATGCCATGAAGCAAGTGTAATATAATGTAATGTAAAAAAATATTATTTGTAAATGTTCTGCTTATCTGTGGATTTTTTTCTACTTAAAATATAAAAATGTTTCATAGGAATATATGTGCAGGCTTCTAAAGATCCTTCTGGATCAATAGCCAAGTAAGTACCTATGAACTACTATACAATGGGGGGAATTTTAACTCCTATTGAAGTGCATTGTATTCCTGTCTTAAATTAGCATGTAATAACTGCTATCAAAGAGTTTCTGCAAATGGCACACTCAGTACAGGGGTTCCACAGGGATCTGTTTTAGGGCCACTGCTGTTCTCGTTATTTATGGATGACCTTTTGGAGGGGTTTCCCTCATTAAATATCACATTATATGCTGATGATATTCTCTTAGAATCACACTAGTCTCCCTCTAGCCATCAGACAATGCTCCAACAGACTCTACAGTTTCTGCACTAGGGCTGAAAATAACAACCCACATATTAATCAAAGAATGACCTGTTTAATAATCTTTAGTAACCCTAACAAACTAACATTACTACCATGCTTAAAAGTAACTGATAACTATAACAACACTGTTCCCCCTGTGCCATAATACAAATTGTTAGGCCTTACTCTTGACCCCTCCATCATCTTCAACATATATACTGACATTATAGTTAACATGGACCTATCACAAATGAACTTGTGCTATAGAATGTTACATCTTCTTTCTTCAGCTACATACATTTCACTTTGTAAAAATGTATTTCTTTAAAAACTACAATACAGGTTATCTTTATTGGTCAGCCATTCTGCTTACAACCAGAAAGCAGAAAACAAAATTTCCATTGCTTGCAGACCACAATAAACAGAACATGCTGGAGGGATAGATTCCTGTCTCAGAGACTTCCCATACCCAGGAACAAACTACCTATCTATATCAAACAAAGCTCCTCAGTAGCACTCTTCAAGAAAAATCTTGATGATTGGATGGGAGATAGGAAATTCACCCCAGGGATCACATCTGTGGCTCTGCTTGACAGGGGCACAGGAAAATAATTTTCTTGGGAGGCAAAAGCCAGGGTATCATTTGACTAGGCTTATATAGGCCCTAGAGACAATAGCCTAGTACCTACCTATGAACCTACGAACCCTCAAATACATCCTTATAATCTCATTAAAACAACAAACTGGTTACCCATCAGTGAAAGACCACCCTATCTTCTAGGCACCTTTGATGAGAAAACTCTCAGGCAACAGACATACTCCCTGAGAAATAGTCAAGAAAATGTAATCTCTTTAAATAGACCACCTTTTCCAAATTAGGACATGCTATATGAATAACCTTCCTCTCAAGATAAGAAGCCAAAATACACTTCAAGGATTTAAATCATCCCTTGTAAAAAATATCCATAGTGAAATGGCATGTAAGTGCTGTAGGGATAATGATTAGCAGCAAGTCAATGCACAAACTACAACAATCTTCCCAGAGCTAGAAGTTTAACATATAGCTACTTCTTCTTTTGGCTTTTCCCTGTTAGGGGTCGCCACAGCAGATCACCTGTCTGTTCATGATTGGCAGTGGAGTTTTACAGTGTCAAGTTGCCAGCCTGGCACCCAACCTTCCACAGAAGGCACACACATGCACACACTCAAACCTAGGGCCAGTTTAGAGTGTCCAGGCCAGTTTAGAGTGTCCAATCCACCTACAGCATGTCTTTGGGATGTCGGAGGAAACCAGAGTACCCAGACGACCACAGGGAGGGCATGCAGACACTGCACAGAAAGCACCCCAGCCAAGGATCAAACTGGAGATCCTCTTGCTGTGAGGTGGCAACACTAACTGCTGCACCACCGTGGCCACCCTTTAACATATAGCTACTAAAGCGGATGTAATGAGTATTGCAATATACTTTAACAGAACCATTGACTGGCGCAATGGAGTCTAACAATATC
>NC_056746.1:1419650255-1419900255 GCF_019279795.1 Protopterus annectens | reverse complement strand
CTGCTGTTACTTCTGATATTTCTTAATATGTCAGTTGTGCTGCCCTGATATTTCTTATCCTTGTATTTTACTACTGTTACTACTGATATTTCTTACTATGTCTTGGATGTGCTGTCCTGATATTTCTTATCTTTGTGTTTTACTACTGTTACTTCTGATATTTCTTAATATGTCGGTTGTGCTGCCCTGATATTTCTTATCCTTGTATATTACTGCTGTTACTTTAGTCTTTCCATTTGTTTTTTTAAATGGATGCCTACACTGCTAAGATGACTGTATATTTTTGGAAACTGTTTCTGTAATGTAAACTGATTCTATACTGTTCTATAACCTTGAATTGTCATTGAAAAAGGTTAGCAGATCAGTTCAAACACTGAATCAACAAATAACAATGAATAAAATAAACAAATAAATAAACATAGCACCTTGCATGCTACATTACTATCCCTGAAGCTATTTCTTGAGACAACACTTACAATGTTGCAAATTACACCATGTCATTGTGTGTAGAATATGTCACCATATACAAGGTACACACATGGACAGTACATTTCATTTTTGTCTATGATGACTCACAATAGCATACAGAAAAATATGAGCAATGGGGTTTGAATTAAAAAATGGTCTTATTTAAATGTGAGATGTCTCTTTCCTATATAAATCTGTGGCTTAATACCAAATACATCAGGTCAGGGTTGTGAAAAGTTTATATTTTTACTCACACTGGTGGCACTCTGGGCAGTTGGCAGTCATGATGAAATAATGACCTCCACTGTGAATACCATATGAATCACGCACTTCCTGCTATTGCACATTGTATATGCAGTGTGCTGAATACAGTTTTACTACTTGAGCAGAAATTTTACATTTTATGCCACGTTCATGGCATATCACTCTTTTTCCATCGGCTTCAGAGATGCATTATGTAGTCTGAGTGTGCCAGCCTTATGTATCTGTTATTTTTGTCCTTCATGGAAAAGAAAATACATCTAGTATTTCTGACTTGCAAGTGGAATTTGCAACTTTTTCATTTTCTCTAGCATTCCATAATGTACATTTACACCTTCTAAGTGGTATTACAACATAAATCAAATACACTGCATAATGGCTTTTGTAGTTTATCAACATTTAATCTATGGCACTTCATGAAGCAAATAATAAACTGACAAATAAATGTAAACTTTGGAACTTCACAGCTTTTTTCTTTTTAAATTCCTTGAAATATGCCATAAGTTGAAATGATAGGAAGTGCACAGCCATAAAAAATATCCAAGTTAATCTTCTTTTGATAGTCTGATTTACTTTGCAGCTAGTATATTTATTGTTCTTATTTTCTCATTGCGATTTACTTCCATCTGTTCTCCTTTTATAGTCACTATGAGGAATAAGCATTACTTCAGTGAACTGCAAAGAAGTAAATTTAAAAGAAAAAATAATATTATTTAGAGAAGACGTATAGTGCCCTTAGGTACAATTACTTAGATTTATGGATGTAGTATACAATCCAGCATATGCATGCATGTGTGTGTGTGTTTGTGTGTATATGCATGTGGTATACATATACGCGCACACACACACACACACACACACACACACACACACACACACACACACACACACACACACACACACACACACACACACAAATATACATATATATATATATATATATATATATATATATATATATATATATATATATATATATACACACACACACATATACACATATGGGCAGGCACTTACACACATACACATAGACACACACACATACATTCATTCAGACCATTATTTTTATATAAATGTAATTAACTCAGAAATAAGGTTCATGCAATAAATTTTCTGTGCATCTGGTGAACATTACAGCAAATGTGTGTAATAGCTTGAACAGTTTAAAGCCCAACAACAGAGTGAAACTTAAATTATTATTCAACAATGACACGTTATTGCATTTATACTTAGGTAGAGATGCAAACCTAGCCATGTGGTTATTCTTCATGCCATAAAATAAGAAATTATGTTCTTAGCATAATGTTCCATCTGTGTTGCCAGTCTTCATTTATCCTTGACCTTTGGAACTTGGTTCCAATCCTCAGAACTGGCTCGGCTGTTACAACAGCTCGGGCAGGCCAAACACCATTGGGCTAAGTCTCTACTCAGAAAACCCTTCTCCAAATTACCTCAGATCAAGTTTGCAGCTACACAGGAAGACAGAAAAACAGCTATATAGACTTGAAGTCAAACTCAAAGTAAACTTTATTGTCGATCAGATATACACAGCAGTGCAAGCTGAATTAAATTACATTGCTTTGGTCCCCATGCAAGACATAACAATGAACACATAGTTTGAATGACAGTAAGACTAATGCACATACAGTAATAATTAAAATATTAACAACACAATAAATTACCACAATTGGACAGGAAGACATTATACGGTATTATACTAGTAGGTATTGCAAGACTATGACTTCATATTGTGATTGCTTAGAATATTGCACTTCATCAGCTGTAGTATGATATATTCTGATGTTCATATTACACGTGTGTGGAGTGGTGGCTCACTCCTGACTATTGCACATTCAGGAAGTAATAGAATAAGAAATCAGGCTAGCTGTACCAGTTATTGAAGCAATTTGCCAGATATAGCTGATACTTCATAACAAGCTGATACTTCGTAGCAAGTGGCATATTGATTCACTGTCATGCCTGGCATTCAACTTCAGCAGCCTTATGGATAGAAGGAAGAAGCTCCTCTTCAGTCTAGATGTTTTGCAGTATAAGCTGCAATACCGTCTGCCCGAGAAAAGGACTACATGACATGGCCTGTATGAGTGGGATCATTGATTATCTTCCTAGCCCTTCCCACACACCAAGTCTCATGCAGATCATCCGTGGATGGGAGTGAGGAACCAATGACCTTTTCCACTGTTCTCACTACCCTCAGCAGAGCCTTGTAGTCAGATGCTTTGCAGTTACCATACCAAACTGTGATGTTATTTGAGAGGATGATCTCGATCGTCCCTCTGTAGAAGGCTTTGAGGATGGACTGAGACAGGTTTGCCTTCCTCAGTTTCTGTAGGAAGTGCAGGCGTTGTTATGCTTTCTTCACTGTGTGGCTAATATGAGTCGACCAGGATAGGTCATCTGAGATGTGCACCCCCAGCAACTTGGTATTTTTGACTCGTTCCACTGCTACCTCATTAATTTCTAGAGGGTGATGTATCTCCTGAGTCCTCCTGAAGTCCACTATTAATTCTTTGGTCTTGCTTACATTTTAAAGCCAGAATGTTGTTATCGCACCAGCCTATCAGATGCTCCACTTCATCCCTGTAGGCTGTTTCCTTACCATTTCTGACAAGACCTATGACAACGGTATCATCCTTGAACTTGATGATTTTGTTGGATTCATGCTTTGCCATGCAGTCATGCGTCAACAAGGTGAACAGCAGAGGACTCAGGATGCAGCCCTGAGGGACACCTGTGCTCAATGTAATACTGATTGAACTGTTATTTCCCACACATACTTTTTGGGGTCTGTTGATGAGAAAATCTAGTATCCAGTTACAAAGGTGGGTGTTGATGCCCAGCTGGATCAGCTTCGATATCAGACCCTGGGAGATGATAGTGTTAAAGGCAGAACTAAAATCGATGAACAGCATTCTGACATAGCAGTTCTTGTCCTCTAGATGTGCCAAGGATTCATGAAGTGCTATAACTATTACATCAGCTGTGCAGCGGTTAGATCTATAAGCAAACTGTAATGTATCCAGTGTTGCTGGTAGGCTTGAAGAGATATAGTTCTTGATCAATGCTCAAAACACTACATTACTGTTAATGGAAGAGCAACTGGCCAGTAATCATTTAGGCTTGTCGGTTGGTATTTTTTGTGTGAGGGAATGATTGTCGTATTTTTGAAGCAACTGGTTACAATGGCTAGTTGGAAGGATGTGTTGAATATATTTGTTAGTACAGTGGATAGTTGGGTAGCACATTCTCTTAGAAGCCTTCACATAATATTATCAGGACCAGTTGCTTTTCTTGGGTTTACTCACTTCAGGGTCTTCAGAACATCAGATGTTCTTAGACATAGCACCTCCTCACCCTGTTCAACAGGGAGCTTATTTGGCACAGTGTTGTTGTCCATATCAAATCTGATGAAGTAGGTGTTTAGTTTGTTCAGGAAATCTGTGTAGTCATCACATGGGTAGGATGCAGGTCTGTAGTTGGTTATGGTTTGAAAGTCTTGCCAGAGATGTCTGGAGTCCCTTTGGTTAGAAACGTGTCCCTGAATGTTACACCTGTAAGTCCTCTTAGCCTCCTTTATAACTCTACTTATATTTATCTGGCCACTCTTAGGGCATCCTTGTCTTTTCATTTAAATGCAGCATTTCATGCCTTTAGGAGCTCATATACTTCACCAGATAGCCAGAGTTTCTGATTAGCGTGCATGGTGATACATTTGATGACTGTTACCTCATTAACACATTTTGAAATATTGGCCATTACAGATTCCGTATACTCCTCCAGGTCAATATGGTGGTTCTTTACAGCTGCATTTCTAAACACTGATCAGTTTGTACATAGTGCAGTGCCAAGACTGCTCCCTCATGCCATATCCTTACTTGTTTGGTTGTAGGTTTGCCTCTTTTCAGCAGTGCTGTGTATGCTGGAAGGAGCATGACAGCCAGATGGTCTAAGTTGCCCAGATGTGGATAAAGTACTGCCTTGTAGGCCAGTTTTACATTCATGTACACCTTATCCAGAGTGTTCTCCCCTCTTGTTGCAAGGTTCACATGTTGATGGTAATGGAGCAATACAGATTTGAAATCATCTTGATTGAAGTCACCTGTAATTATATGGGCAAACTCAGGGTTCTTATTCTGGATGCCATTTATTGACATACAGAATGTACAATGCCACATTGGTATTAGCACTAGGGGGATGTAAACAGCTGTTATGCTCACTCCATTGAATTTCCTACACAAGTAGAGGGGTTTGCATATTGGTGACATGAACTCAATGCTCTCTGACCAGTGAGAGGTGATTATTTCACAGGTATTTATTTATGTAACATTTGTTGACTGGGAAAGTCCGACTAGGACAGAGCCTATTTTCAGAGGTGGCCTGCCTAGAAATGCTCTAGATGCATGTCTTTGGAATGTGTGAGGAAACCTGAGTACCAGGAGGAAGCCCACACAAATGCAGGGAGGACATGCAGACTCCACACAGAAGGCACCCCAGCCAAGAATTGAACCGGAGAACCTTTTGCTGTGAGTTTACAACATTAACCGCTGCACCACTGCAACTGCCCACAGTTTTTACACCAGTTATTGAAGTGGCTATGTCCAAAGTTATACCTGATAAAATAACCAGAACAGGTGTCCAATCTTTCAAAGAGTCTACAGGAGGGGGATGGAGGGTGGGGTGCTAAGGATAAATGAAAACTGACAACACAGAGGGAAAGTTATGGTAAGAACATAACATTCTTAATCTGATGTCAGTCTTCATTTATCCTTAACCTTTGGGACAGAGTCCCCAGTAATGAGTGATAACGGTACATATGTGGGGTAGCCCAGGTTGCTGCTGTGCATATTTCATCCATGGAAGCCTTATAAAGGAAAACAACAGACATGGCTATTGTCCTAGTAGAATGCACTCTCACTTGTGCTGTAATTGGGGATCCTTTTTATTATAGATAAAAGTAAAATAGTTTCTTAACCACCTTGACAAGGTGACTTTCAAAACAGATTTCCCCAGAGATGCACCGGAGAAAAAGACAAATAATTGGTCCGATTTTCTGAATTCTTTAGTTCTGCTGAGGTAGAAATGTAATTGTCTGTGAACATCTAGCAAATGTAAGCAATATTCACCTTTGTTGGAAAATTTTGGAAAGAAAACAGGTAAGCCAATGGATTGATTAATGCTATTTCCTGACACCACTTTTGGGAGAAATGATGGGCTGGTTCTCAGTGAAACCCTTTCCTTATGAAAAATTAAATGTGGAGGTTTTGAAGCTAGTGCGTGAATTTCAGATATTCTTCTGCAGCCAGAGATAATGTCTTTCAGAAAAATGGTTTTCCATGAAAGAAACTTTAAGTGACAGGTAGCCACCGGTTCAAATAGAGAAGGGATCAAAGAGTGCAGAACCATAGGCAGATCCCAAGGAGCTGGACGATCTTTATAACGTGGTTTCAACCCCAAAGTTCCTTTCAAAAACACTTTACACAATCTATGGGAAATTAGAGGATGATCTTCAATGCCGTTGTAGAAATTGGAAATAGCAGCTGGTTGGACCTTATCAGTAGAAGCAGAGGCTCCTTGTTTGAAAAGTGTAGCTAAAAATTCTAATACCTTTTCAACTAGTGGGGAAAAAGGATTAAGATCATTATTGTTTGCCCAAATAGAAAATCTTTTCCAGTTGCTGTGGTAAAGTTTCCTGGTGAAAGGTTTATGAGAAGCCAGTAAAAATTTTTGGACGGAGATCATAAATTGTTCTGCCTGGTGATTAATGGAATTGGAGGAGCCAAGCTGTAAGCTTGAGGTTCTGAAGACTAGGGTGCAGCAGTCCTTGTGGGTGAGACAGGAGATCAAGAACTGGATCCAGTTTCCATGGACGGTGAATTAAATGAGGCCACAAAAAGGGGAACCAGACTTAACAAGGCCAAAAGGGGGCAATGAGGGCCACTTTGCTCTTCAACTGATGGCTTTCTTTAAGAAGAGAGGAATCAGTGGAAAGGGAAAAGGCATAGAGAAGTCCCAAGGGCCAGTCATAAAGGAGAATATATCTTGGGGACATCCCCTGAGGGGAGATTAGAGCAAAGTAGCTGCTGCACTTGTTGTGCAGGGCTGATGCAAATAGGTCACAGCAAGGTTGGCCCCAGAGATAGAAAATCTCCTTCACCAGTCTGGGCTTGAGAGACCATTCATGAGACTGGGTGATGTGTCTGCTCAGTTTTTCCACTATCACGTTTGAGCTCCCGGGTATGTGCATTGCTATCAGAAAGCTGTTGGAGGATATGTCCCATTGCCACACTCTGAGAGCTGTTTGACGCAGTGGGAAGACTTGGTTCCTCCCTGTTTGTTGATGTACCAGACTACTGACATGTTGTCTGACTGAACTGCAATCATTCCTAGAGGGATGACAGATTGGAAGGCTTGCAATGCTAATGGCACTGCCCTCAGTTCCAGAACATTGATAAGCAGATTGACCTCTATCAGGGATCAAGTGCCTTGAACTGTTCTTCCAAGATAATACCCCTCTCACCCCCCCTTGGACTGTTCTTTCCAGATAATACCCCCCCACCCCATGTCGGAGGCATCCGTTATCACTATCGCCATGGGTTGAGGTGGAACAAAGGGAGGGCCTAAAAGAATTTCCTCAGATTCCACCCACCAGGATAAGTCCTTCTTGCAGTGACTGGTGATTAAAATGGGATGTGTCACTGGATGGGTCAAGATGGACCACTGGATGCTAAAAAGCCACTGTAGTATTCTCATGTGAAATCGTGCTTGTGGAACCAAGGTTAAGGCTGCTGCCATTGATCCTAGAGCTTGAAGGAATAAATGCGCAGGTACCTTGTTACTGGAGAGAATGGCTAGAACTTGGGATCATATCTTCTGTAGCCTGTGTAAAGGAAGGGAAACTGTACAAATGGTGGTATTTAGATGGACTCCAATGAATTCTAAATCTTGAGTCGAGCTTAGTTGGGATTTTGAGTGATTTACTGTAATGTCCAGATGAGCAAATAGATATAGAATGAAATCTGTTGCTTGAAGCAATAAATGCCTGGTGGCAGCAGTGATGAGCCAGTCATCCAGATAAGGAAACAACCAGAATCCGTGCAGTCTCAAGTGACCTGTCACTGCTGCCAAAAACTTGGTGAACACCCTGGGGGCTGTGGTGGTGCCAAAGGGCAGCACTCTGAATTGAAAATGACTGGCTCCTAGCCAAAAGTTGAGGAACCTTCTGGAGCACCTTTTGTGTGGTAATATGTGTTCTGAAGATTTATAGAACACATCCAGTCATCTTCCTCTAAGAAGGGTAGGATAGACTGAAGTGTGACCATCTGGAATTTTGCCTGCTGAACAAATTTGTTCAAAAGGCTGAGATATAAAATTGGTCTCAAGTCCCCTGTCTTTTTTGGCACCAAAAAGAATCTTGAGTAAAATCCAGATCCTATCTGTTAGTGGGACTTCTTGGATGACTCTTTTTTCTAGCAGCTTTTTGAATTTCCAGAGCTGCTTGAGCCCTCTGATTGGGTGGAACATTGGAGAGTCTTCTTCTTGATCTTGGAATGAGAATGAAGGGGATGTAATAAACTCTGATAATGATCCTTTGAACCCAAGTATCTGAAGTTATTTGCTGCTAGGCTCTCAAGTGCCAAGAGAACCTTCCCCAACTGCTTACAGAGATAGGTAACTGGGTCTCCTTTCAGGACCACTGGTAAGGTTTCCCAGAGAAAGAATCTCTGGAACCCTGATTTTGCAGGCCACTTCTGCCATGGGATTGGCGTCTTCCATTGGAGCTCCCACCTCTGCCTCGAGACAAGCAACTGCCACATGTGTCCTGCAAAGGCCCTTGGGATTTTTTGAACTGCATCTTCCCACTCCTCTGGTTCCTGGACTAGGACTATTGGGGAGCGGAGAAATATATGTCCACTGCAGATAGGATCTTTCCATCTTTTTCACACCTGGCTAATGTGTCTTTGACTTTGGGGCCAAATAGGGAAGATCTGTCAAAGGGAACACTGATGAAAGAAGAATTAAATGGCTCCACAAACTCACATAAGTGCATCCAGTCATGTTGCTTTATGGCAACGCCAGAACCCACTGCCCTAATCATCCCTTTGGCTGCATGTGCAATGAGCCTCATGGACGAGTTAGAAATAGACTCCAGGGTAGCCAGTTGAGAAGCACTTTATCTTGAACCTCCTCAGACACAGCTCCCACAAGGGTATCTGACAACTCCTTGATCAGATCCCTCTAAAGCCTAGTAAAATGTGTCATAAAATTTAAGGATCTTAAAGCAAAGGTTGATGATGCATATACTCACTTTCTGAATCTGTCCATCACCCTGAACTCTTGATTAGAGGGACAAACAGTGGAACTCTGTTCTGCAAGTTCTTTCTTGGTGGCTGCCCAACTACCATGGCATGTACTGCTAACCCCTTAGCCCAATTCTGGTGGTCCTATGGTGCTGTAAGTATTTTGTTTGGTCTCCTGGGGATTGGCTGTATGGAGTCAGGGGCCTTATAAGCCTGCTCTGCGATCAACTTAATAAGATCGTCAGCAGGAGGGATAACCTAAGACGTAGATTGGTGAGCACCAAAAGCTTGCAGGTACACTGACTCCTCAGAGGTAGGGTCTTTGGGCTTCCAGTTACTCCTCTGTTTCAGAATTTTTAGAATGTCTCCAAAGAAGATGTCTTCTGAGAGGTGGCTCAGGGGAACCCTCCCCATCACTGAAGTCCATGTCTTCTGTGACAGATTTTTCTGGGCAATCTAAGTGTTTCTTCATACAAGCCTTTTTCTGGAGTGTCTCCTCAGTGGGGTTATCTGTGGAGGACTTGGAAGAAGAGGGCTCTGTGTAGGGGTATCTTGTAGCTTTGTTGCTCACTGCCCAGGCATGGAGATTGGTGGCAGCTCTAGGCCAGAGGGAGTCCTGGGATATAACTCTGATAGACTAGGGGCTAACTAAAAACCTGCAGAGGCCAATGCCCTCTCCATAACTTGGGAAGCAGGATCCCCTGAAGAAGGATGGGAACCCTGAACTGTGAAGGACAACCTCGGAACCATGGTCCCACTCCACTCCGATGAATCTGCCTCTGAAACAGGAGCCGAGGAATAGCCCATGTTAGCCAAGGCTCTGAGAGTCATGGAATGCACTGAACAAAAAACTGGAGGCAATCCGAGCCCATCAGATCTGGCAATGGAGCTACAGCCCCAGGAGCCTATCAGTTTGATGGAACCGAGGAACTCAAGGCAGACTCTGGAACCAAAGGAATAAAGGCTGTTAGCACTGGAGCAGCTGGAACCAGTGGTATCAGAGTTGTAAGCTCCAAACCTTCAGAAGAGGTCAAAAGAGGAAAGTTTGGTGGAGTCCTGGGAGAGGAAGCCCCAACTTCAGAAGGGAGAGGGGGCTGGGGAGATACAGAAACACCCTAGCAACTAAGAGCTGATCCACCAATCGCACAACATTGACTTCAGTTAGTCTGCTGGAGGAGTGGACAGAAAAGCTTGAGGGAGATTCCGGTCTTTCTAGAAATGGACTAGGGAGCTGTCCCACAAAGAGATTGACTGACAGGTAGTATCTTGTCCTGGGAACAGTGATGAAACTCGATTGTGGTACTGGGGGAGATATTGGTTCCAAAATTACTGATAGTGCGATAGGGGGAGCCAGTACAAAAGGGGAAACTTGAGTTATTGGTACCAAGGTGGCTGGCCTGTGGTACGGAGGTAGTAATCACAGATGGTGCTGAAGAAGTTGGTTCTATAGTATTTTAGCTTTAACCTTCAGTTCTACAGGAGGCGTGGGAGCCGAAAATTTGTGTTTCTTTGCTGCCAGAGCTGAAGAGGACACTGGCACTGAATGACTTCTCTTCTGTCTATGTTCCAGTTTAGAAGAGGGAGATGAAGGTCAGGATATGTCAGCCTTGGACAGAGCTGCCTCAAAGGAAGACTTAAATCAGGCCTTTTAGTATAGACTTATTTTTGCATTCTACAAGGGCCTGATGACTGAACACTTGACAAATTGAGCAATCTTGTTGTAGATGTGACGGGCCCAAACAGTATACACAAGAAGAATGCCTATCTGCGTTGGGCATCTTCCTATCACAATCCTGACACTGTTTAAATCCAGTAGTCCCCTTAGATTTATCTGCCATGTTAATAATGGAAAAACAATGACCAACTGACAGCAGTAAAAGAAGCACACACACAGAGGAAGGGAATGGCTACCAGCAATTGTAGGTCAGAACTACCAAAATGGTAGGGGAAATGGAAAGTACTACCAACGATGGTAGAAAAAGGTTACCATTAGGTAGAAAACAGCATACTCACTTGCAGAAAATAAAGTGAGATGTAAATGTATGAAAAAACGAGGAGGAACTACCAATGATGGTAGGGGAGAACACCAAAGTGTAAAGGGAGAGGAATAGCAAAGGACAAGTAAGGTAAAAAGAATAGAGCAATATTAAACTATAGATAAATAAATAAATAAATATATATATATATATATATATATATATATATAGATATATGAAAAGTTTTTTTTAAGAAACTTATGAACATTTGTATGTAGCTGAGAGAGAATCTGACTGACACGTCTCGCAACAGGAGTGGCAAATGAGATCTGGGGTAATCTGGAGAAGGGTATTCTAGGTAGAGACTTAGCTCAAGAGTTTTTGGCTTGCATGAGCTATTGTAACGGCTGAGCCAGTTCCAAGGATTGGAACCGAGTCCCAAAGGTCAAGGATAAATGAAGATTGACATCAGATTATATGTTACTATGTTATGAAAACTGAGGTAAAAGTCCAGCGGTCTTTCTCAATAGGCCTTCATTAGTCTGGCAGGTTATAATCAGGAACTGGGCATAAAATCTTACATCTGATACCATTCTACAACAATAAAAAATTTGTAATACCCTTTCTAGATTATTTCTAGGTTATCCTTACTCATTGTTTTTTGTTAAATGGGATAGCCCAGTATGCACAAATAACTAGTTTCTAGAGCAGACTGGGACATTCTCTAGTCAACTGCCTTGCTGCGAGTAATACCGTCTGCAAATGCTGACTGAGTGAATTAAACTCCATGCTGCAGGATAAAGCTTGTCATAAGGTCCTAACCTTAACTTATTGAGCTAAACTGCTAGACTGCAAAATCTCAAATTCCGCCATATTTTATAGTTCACAGTAATAACATGGGAATCATTCTACTGCTTTTAATCTTCATTGTGAAAAAAATACTTCTACACATAATCTCTGTTTTAGTACTATGTTCATATGTTCTTTCATAATCCTTTTCCAATATATGGATGGAATAGAATCTTATTAATTTGGTTAAAGCATTTCTGTTAGCCTTCATTGCTGTGTCTCTTCTTCTAATAAATGTATGCATTAAATGTCATTATTTTCTGTTGCTTCTGTGGTGCAGCCCTGTACAACTTTATGTCCTTATTTACACGCCATTCCTGTTGATTGTCCTATGGTTTGTATAGAGGAAGAGTACATTCTTTTTTCCTCCCACTAATGAACCAGGTTGAGTATACAAGAACCAGCCCTTTTTCTTGTCACCATCACATACTGACAGCCCTCCCTTTACATCATCTGATAGAATAACATCAATCACATTTTTATATTGTTTTATTGCTACTATTTCTCTTTAGATAGTCCTCTCTTAACTTTTTATCACCAATGGGATTATAGATCTACTTCTATAGCCTTAAGTTTCAAAGCTCCGAACTTCAAATGGCTGGGACTAGAAGATTGAAGTTTTGAAACTTTGAAAACAAAATAAAAAATAAATAAATAAAAAGAAAAACATTTTTTACATGCATCTCCCACACCCCTAGGTAAATAAATGCACCAATTCCGAGATCACACTACGGTGAGGAAAACAGATAATTTCCTATTTTGCACTCTGCAATGATCTCCATTTACAATGTTCAAAGTTTCATAACTTTGATCTTGTGGTCTCTGCCGTTTTAAGTTTGCAGTTTTGAAAATTTAAGCTTCTTAAGGGGATCCATATATGGATGGATATACAGATAGATTGTGTGTGTGTGTGTGTGTGTGTGTGTGTGTGTGTGTGTGTGTGTGTGTGTGTGTGTGTGTGTGTGTGTGCGTGTGTGTATGTGTGCATGTGTGTGCATGTGAGATATTATCAAATTCCTTGTTAAAATGTTAGTTGGTCATATTATTAACAAGTCTGGATGATATAGACATTTAAACTTGGGGGAGAATTGGTTACATCTAAATATGAGTCAGCAGTACAGTCATAGACGCTGTCAATTGTGGGGAGGGGAACAGGTACTTAAATCTGTATTAGGAGATAGAAGAGAGACTGCAAATAAGCTGATAAGTCACATTCCCCTGCATTTTTATTGCATTATATGTACTTTCTAACCTTTGCTAACATAACTTGCTTTTCCTGTATTTTTATTTTTTATCAAACAACTACAATCTTAAAATATAGAACAATAAGAATTCTTCAAAGATAATCATGTCTTAGTGCAATGAATGCACTAATTAAAAATTAACCTGAACTAATTGATAAAAAAATCAGAAGGAAGACATCTTACTATGGGGTAAATGTGTTAATAGAAATAAAGGAGATATCTGAATAATCCACAGAGACTGCATTTGATAATGAAATAGCTGAAGAAGCAAACATGACCTCACACTCTCCTCAGTAAAATATGAAAATGAGGAAGGCTCTGGGAGGATGAGCAGTGAGGATAGAACCTGGAACTAGTCTTACTATGGAAAATGACCAGGTGCATCAGATGTATCTGGTATAATACAGATCCCAAGTCCTTATTCTCATTTGTTTACAAGTAGTTAAGAGTGTTTTTTTCAGCTGGGAAAAGGTATTAATTATTCCTAAAGATTATAAAATTGGGGAAACTATTTGATTCTTTAAGTATCTCTAAAGGGGTTCCACAGTTGCATTTGCTGGGTCATTATTTGTGTAATGTCTTTATTGCAACTACATAAGAATCAAAATCAGTGTGAATTAGAACATTTGTTGATGATAAAGTTGATATTTGGGTTTATACTATAGAAGAGCAACATGGTCTACAAAACTATTTTAACTCTTTGCTTATGTGTATGGAAACTAACATATGTTTTAGTATCAGAAAGAGTAAATTATGCATCAATGCTTCTGCATACTAGAAACCTTATGTATCTTTATGCTGCTAATAATGGCTTGTTAGCTGTCTGCACCATATTTTAGAACCTTGAAGTAACACTAGATAATCAATTACAGTTTGATCACAATCTTATCATTATTGCTAGAACATAATTTTGTATAACTAGGAATATTTTGAGGGGGAAAGAACTATCCTAGAATATCAGTGGTGAGACCACAGGCTGATTACTGTACATTCTTATGTTTATACACCAAAGTTGATAAAAAGAGAATGGAATATATTCAGATATACTATACCAGCCACATTATTGAATTCCAAGTTTTGTGTTACAGTAATAGCCTAAAGAACTTAAATCTGTGCTTGGTATATTATTGATTACTTTAAGGGGACTTAATTTGTGTATCAAAAGTTTAAAGAATGAGATTCTAAGTGTAACTTTAGATTTTAAGGTGTTTGGAACTCTCAGTTGACACATGGAGAGCATGACTGGAATTGGAAGACATTAGTTCAAAATCAATGGTTACTGATTTGAGATGAAGGCAGATGCTGCCTTGAAACATTATGAAAAGTAGATGCTCAAGCTGACAACCTATTGACACAAATTAGTTGCACACATTTTATTAACTAATAAGGAACTGAAATTGGACAGTGACAGTTTTGTTTTGTTTTGTATGAGTCTTTCTAACCTTTTGCAAGGATTTCTGGAAAATTGCTATTCTATGGCCTTAACTAAGACCTAAGCTCATATCTAATACTGTAACAGTGTGTGTTTGTGTGTGTGTGTGGGGGGGGCTGGGGGGATTTGTGCATGAAAAATAGTCATCAGGAGTTTTATCTGAAGACAGTTTTATGTAACTTCTTCACAATCAGAGAAAGCATGCCTTATCATAATGGACATATTCTAGGCCAATTGTCTGTATGCTAAAATTTTAGAAGCACAATGAAGAAATAATCCATGCGTGAGCTTTCAGGTTGTTACTTTTTATTGTAATTTCACAGACTCATAAGTAGAAATGTCATTAATTTCAGTTTGTGAAAAACATCCACATTTTCTAGGCCCTCGTGGGGCCAGTGTGTAATACATTAAATATTATTCTATTTTGCTTTTATAATATGGGAAGTAAAACCACAGTTTAATTGTCACTTGAATGTCATGCCTTCTGCATTTGAAATTTTCATACAGAAAGCAATGAAAAACATTACCAATAACTGGGCTTTACACTTATAAAAACTCAAACATGTGTCTGCTCCATTACTTATGTATCCTTATGTATAACTTAAAAGTATTTAGTTTAAAAATGATATTCCAGTTTGTTCTCAGAAAAGTTTTACTAAGCAAATGGTACTTCCTTCTTGAGATTAGTTATACTGTCTTAATAGTCATGCTCAAAATAAACTGTGTTGTTACTTCTGGAGGTGTAGATCTTGCTTTCCATCTTTTATATGTATAGCTTCATTTTCAAGAAATTTTGAAAAGAGGATTACACTTTCATTTTTGTATGAGATTGAGTGCAAAATGCTCTGAGTTATAAACAGACTGAATTCATTTGGTTGAAGAAATCATTGAACTTGTTTCAGATAGATCTAACTGTGAATACCAAATATACTACCTGAGGAGCTAAGCATTATTTTATATTATCGTCAGGATACATTCTCCAACTCAGTTGTGAATACCAAATATACTACCTGAGGAGCTAAGCATTATTTTAGATTATCGTCAGGATACATTCTCCAACTCAATTGTGAATACCAAATATACTACCTGAGGAGCTAAGCATTGTTTTATATTATTGTCAGGATACATTCTCTAACTCAGTTGTGAATACCAAATATACTACCTGAGGAGCTAAGCATTATTATATATTATCGTCAGGATATATTCTCTAATTCAATTGTGAATACCAAATATACTACCTGAGGAGCTAAGCATTATTTTATATTATCGTCAGGATACATTCTCCAACTCAATTGTGAATACCAAATATACCTGAGGAGCTAAGCATTATTTCATATTATCATTAGGATATATTCTCAAACTCAATTGTGAATACCAAATATACTACCCGAGGAGCTAAGCATTATTTTATATTATCATCAGGATACATTCTCCATCTCAATTGTGAATACCAAATATACTACCTGAGGAGCTAAGCATTATTTTATATTATTGTCAGGATACATTCTCCAACTCAATTGTGAATACCAAATATACTACCTGAGGAGCTAAGCATTATTTTATATTATCGTCAGGATACAGTCTCTAACTCAATTGTGAATATCAAATATACTACTTGAGGAGCTAAGCATTATTTTATATTATCATCAGGATACATTCTCCAACTCAATTGTGAATAACAAATATACTACCTGAGGAGCTAAGCATTATTTTATATTATTGTCAGGATACATTCTCCAATTCAATTGGTTTAGTCTGATTTCAACATACTTTGCCAGATTTCTGAGTGCTGCAACTACAAAATACTTACTTACAGTCTGTACTTTCAGGATGGAATATTTAGCTTCATTGAACATTTTTTTCAGTTGACATTAAAAACAAATTCAGCAGGATTATTTTGTTGTAGAACATTGAAACTCTGGCATTAATGCTTATGCAGTTCACTTATTTGTATCAACTGATTTTAGTCACGAATCTTATCTGTGCTGCAATCAATAATTTTAATGTCTTTTAACTTGCTTGTTTTAAACTTTTTTAAACAAATTCAGTCAGGTCCAAATAAACTGAATGTTTTATGTTCTAGTGTTCAAACCAAAACAATTAACTGATCAAGTGACATCCAAAAGAATCCAAGAATCAATTTTTAAACTTTTCTTACTATAGGTAAAGTGATAATTATTGGTTTGTGATTTTTGATTTGAAAATTAATTTTATATCATTGTCACATGATGAGTTTTGAGTATATAAGTCCATGGGAAAGAGTGTTGTATAGTTATGATGACTCCTGTTAGTAGTATGAACATAGTGTTAAACTTTTGTTTTAAGTTTAACTATCCAATTGTTTGATTTTTTCAGTATTTATTAAATATGTGGTTTGTGACTACTTGGATAGTGTGATAGTGTTTTTTCCTAATAGTCAGTATTTTAATTAAACTTGAATAGATTCATTAACAATCTAACATATTTAGTTTCCAGTGATCCAGTTGGCAGAACTCACATTACTGGTTATTGTTCTCATTTGGTGGCACTTTTAAGTTGAACAAGATATCCATGATATAAAGTCATGCAAGATAAAGATGATCATGTGTGATTTCTAAAATTGCCTGTAATTTAATCTTTGAGGAGCTTACATCCTATTTGAAGACTAATATTCAGTAACTCCGTCCAGCTACCTCCCCTAACCCCCTTAAATGAGAAGTGAGATTGCATGGATTATCTTCTGTTTTTTCAGATAGGTAACATCTAGCAAATGTAAATGATAATTGTTCATCTTTATGAAATCTATCAGTTTGCCTGCAATATCAGTATGACAATGAGTCTGAATTTTTGTTACAGTAATAAAATATTATGTCATCAAATTCCAATAACATTTCTACAAAAGGAACATTGATTTTTTTCAGTAATGCATGGGATGTAGTAATTATTTATATTTTTTCTTGGGGCAACACTTTCCAATAGTTGGATGAATAAAGTTAATGGTTGTGACAGTAGGGGAATTCCCATTTCCCCCTAGGGCACAAAAGTCTTAAAGCTGATTATAATATTGATAATCATTTGAAATTCTGATGAATGCAAGCCTGATCAATGGTACAGTAAGACTAATTGTGTGAAAAAGCAATTTATGTAATTGAGGTCTGAGATTGTGGTCACTCAGAATAGTCTTCGTATTCTGATATATAGCAATATCATTGCCAGTATATATATATATATATATATATATATATAAGCAACAGGAATGTGGAAGTACAGACCCCACATCAGGTGTATTCAGAAGAATGTGAGGCCCAGCAAAAAATAGTTTTAAAATGGGTACATTCATATTTGACATTTGACCTTTTCCATTCAATTCTCTGTTTATTTTTTGCAGTAGTTGATCTTACAGTTATGGGTTTAACAGAGATGCTATAATATTAAGGAAATTAAATGGCAGACTTAGTACCCTCCATGGGGGGAGGGATTGGGAGGTGTCTAGGGACACTACCTGTATACAAAGCAGTGCTTTTTGAATGTGAAGTCTATTTGCATCTTTTATCTGAAAAAAGTTTTTACCAATTTGGAATTCATTGTCTTGGATTTTCTTGACTGCCTAATCTGATGTTTGTTTTAACATAACAATTGTCCCTTTATTGGCATAGATATAAAGTGCATTATACACAAGAATTCCCTGCCACTAGCCTCTTATCTCTCTGACCCTCTCTATTCTTACCTTACTAACAGTTACACCAAACAAGTGCTACATCCTCCTTACTTTCCTTATCTCTGATCTCACTTACCTAATCACTGATTGTTTCTTCTCAGTCTTGCTTTCTTCCTTTCTCTTTGTTTCTACCCACTCCGTTCACCCTGTGGGCTCACTCCACTCTTCTCCCTACCCCTAATTCCCACCCACCCTCAGGGGTCCTACTCTTATACTTTCTAACCACACCCCTTCCTCTTCTCATTAACCTCTACACATTTCCAATTAGCCAATTTTTATCTTATCTTCCCATCCCTTTACCACAATACCCCATACTCACCACACCCTCATATCTCTACACACTCTCAGCTTAAGCACTTCCATCTCTAAAGATATTTCTAACAAATAGCCAATCCTTCCCAATGGCTAATCCTACCATCCCTTCTCTTATTCCACTCTGCTTTACTCTTGTATCACTACCACTTTTAACCTTTGCCTATTTACTTTCCTCATATGAACACCCTATATATCCATACACTGATTACCCCAACCAACATACTAACTCTCAACCCTTACCATACCTACATAACCATGCAAACATAATATGCTCACCCAGCTACCTACTTGCTAAGTATCATAGGACACTACATATTAAATATAATTCACTACATCTCAAGAGACTGTTATTTCCATACAGCAAGCTCCCTAACCTAAGCTATCAAGGACAACTCCTCTCATTAAAGGATGGTAATATTCATCCTAACCCAGGCCCTACAGCAACCTCTACCTTTCTCCAACAACAAAATCTATCAACCAATTACCCCCTCACTAAACCACCTAACTCTCTCCTACTAGCTCATCTAAATGTACGTAGTATTAACAACAAAGTAACTCCTCTCCATGCTCTCCTACAAGTATACTCCTTTGACATTATCTGCCTAACAGAAACATGGCTAAAACCTAGTATCAAGGATAATGAAATTATCCCACCTAGATATAATATGCTAAGAATTGATAGAGTAGCTAAGAAAGGTGTAGGGGCTACAATCTTATTTAAATCTGGATTACAATTAACCACACACAACTGTAATCTACATCTAGATTCCCATACTGAAATTCTCATCTCTAAACTTGAACTTAACAATGCCAAATCAATCTACATTATCTGTATCTATCTGCCCCCTGGAAATAACATAGCCACCATAGAAAATATCCCTTCATGGCTATCCCAACACCTGCCTCAAGAAACCATAATCCTAGGCAATATAAACTTGGATTGGAATTCCTATTATACTAGCCTTCCTATCTCCCACATTAACCTACATGTTTTTTCTCAAACCATTACCTCACCCACCAGAATAAATAAAGCTAACAAGAAAGCTAGCATACTAGACTGGATTATTATAAACAATCATACTCACTACTATAATTCTGGAACCCTCCCTGATGATATGTGACCACTCACTTACCTACGTCATCAGGCATAAAACCAACACTCCTATTCTAATCTCTATCAGAAGTATTAGATCCAGAAAGAAATTTAACCCTGATTTATTTCAAATGGAACTAAGAGCATGCAATTGGGTTCCCTTAAAACACCTCCCTTTAGATGAAGCCATTCATTTCTTTAATACTACCTTCCTTTCCATTCTCAATCACCATGCTCCAACCAGATCTATTAGAATTAAGGCCAAGTCTGCCCTATGGCTATCCAATGAAACCAAACAGAAAATTCAACTCAGAAATAAATATTTGGCCAAATGGAGAATGACCAAAAACCCTGTTGATCAACAAACCTTTAGACAACTTAGAAATTACACTAAGAAGGCCATACTTAATGATAAAAAATATTACTTACAATTTCAACAACCTAATCACAACAAACCACAAAAATTCTGGGCTAGCATTAAGCAGTTACTCCACCAAGGTCAATCCACTACACCTAACCCCCAAAATACAGACCAGAAAAACCCTATCCATACAGCTAATACCTTCAACACCTTCTTTACAGATGTTATCTAAACATTAGCTAGTCAACTATTACCTAATACCTTCACACTACCTTTTTACACCTCAACCCCACCCCCTCCTTTTCAGTTTCAACCAGTCCCAACCAAACTTATTCAAAACCTTTTGAATAAACTGAAACCATGCTCTCCTTCAGCAGAACAACTGCCTTCTGAATTTCTACAGTTATCCTCCAATGCTATTGCCTACCCTATTTCCATATTGATAAATAGAACTATAAGCGAAGGTCGCATCCCCACCTTATGGAAAGTCTCCCATGTTATCCCCCTGCATAAAGGAGGACACTCCATTGAGCTATCAAACTATCACCCTATTGCTCTACTCTCTCTCCTTTAGCTAAGATTATGGAGAAATGTATCCACAGGCAATTACTCCACCACTTGATTGAAAACAATTTACTTTCCAACTGTCAACATGGTTTCAGACCCTCACACAGCACTACCACTGTCCTCCTTTCCTTTACTGATTACATCAACAAACAACAAAACCTAAATAATCTTTCTTCTGCTCTATTTATCGACCTGTTTAAAGCATTTGACATGGTAAACCACCAGATTCTCATAAACATACTAAAATCTCTGTCATTAAACCCACTTTCCATAAAATTGTTCCAATCCTACCTTGACAAATGGCAGCAAGCAGTACTATGGCATAACACTCTATCCACCTATCTACCCATTACCATAGGCATCCCCCAGGGGTCCATACTAGGACCTCTTCTCTTCTCCATATTTATAAATGACCTTTATCTAGCTATCCCTCAAGCCACTTGCATACAATATGCTGACGACTCCACACTACTATGCTCAGCCACATCCTCCCAAGACCTTCACTGTCTCACCCAGAAGGTATTCAACATGGTAGAACAATGGTTCAATCAGCGTTGCCTTCTTCTGAACCTAAAGAAAACCAAACTCCTCCTCTTCACTCCGACTCAAAAGTGCTCTCCTCGTCATTTCTCTGTGGCATCCACCAATGGTACCATAATATCTCCAGAATTTACCACTAAACTTCTAGGTGTCACCATCGACAATAATCTGAACTTCGACATCCATATCAACAATACTATAAAGACCGTCAATAAAAAAATTGGCACTCTCTATAGGATTAAACCCTTCCTTTCCCCTACTGCCAAAATTACTATAGCTCACACTCATTTGATCTCTACACTCCTTTACACTTCTCCTATTTTTACTAATCTATCCAAGACTGTCTTCAGCAAATTGGAATCATCCTATAATAACATTGCAAGATTTGCAACAGGAAACCCATTTAGAACACACCATTGTATAAATCTAAATCAGCTAGGATGGTTAGAACTACAACACCTGATTAAGTTTCACCAACTAACCATTACCCACAACATTTTTTACAAACCTTCGAATACTCCTAGTTTATCTAGCCTCATTACCCCCTGTAAAAATCTGAAGTCTCTATGCTCCTCACACAACCTTCTTGTACAATCTAATAACAGGGCTGGGGATTCTCTCTTCTCTTATACTGTAGGTAAATCCTGGAATCTTCTCCCTAATGACCTCACTTCACTTACTTCCTTATCACTCTTCAAAAATAGACTTAAACTTTAGCTCAAATCATACTGGCTATGCCCCTGTACCAAACCAGACTAGCCATCTATCTCTTTATACTTAACCTTGCCTATCTTGTGCTTACTATCCACTGTTACATCTTCCTTCTTACTATACTTCTCTCATAACTCCCTATTAGGCATCATTTCACTTCTACTTGTATACCTTTCTTTCTAATAAATGCTTGTAAAATCACTTCACAACTAACTTCCTTTCTCCACTATTGTCTTTACCTGTATTTAGTCCCTGTACCTTTTTTTGCACTGTTTATGACTCTTGTCCTCTTTACAAACCCAGTGCTAACCTCTATGCCTTACTGCAAATATTACCATTGCTTGGTTATTTTTATTATATTTTTTTACTATTTTTGCTATTTTTTTTTTTTTTTTGCTTCTTGTAGTTTGTAATTTGTTATTTATATTTTATTCATGTCTTGGAGCTTATCTCCCCGAGCCTCTACTGAAAATGGACATATATCCAGTTAGACTAGCCCGGTCAACAAATGTAAAATAAATAAAAATAAAATGATGAAGGGGATCAGAGTTGTGCTCATTTTTTTATGCCATAATCAGCTTTGAACTTCTTTTGTTACTATGCAGCAGATTAAGAGTATTGTGTGAAGTTATAGCTGATGTTCTAGAGGATCCTTGCAGAACCTCTAGATTCCTTGCAGAGTCTGTTTTGGTTAGTGGAAGACAAAATATCACCAAATAAAAATGTAGGTGAAATCAGTAGATGTGGTCTGTTCAAAGAATCATGGATAACAGATCCAGAACAAGGCAACAGGCTACTTAAGCTGATATTATTTGCATGGTAAGAAACTATCTTCTAGCTTAGAGAATGCAGCAGCTGTTGATTACTCAATCATTTCCTTAAGATAAGCATGAATGAGAGAATAAAAAATGCTTTGAGAAATGCATTGCAAATAATAGATGCATACTAAACTACTGAGTGTTCATTTGCTGACTCAAGTAATTATTTCAGTCTCAACAGCTCTCTGTTTCATAAAGACTTCTTTGTGAATGCATTTGGGATGTGTATCAAGTATACAATTTCTTCATTTCAGATAGCAATGCAGAAGGACTGCCATTCTAAAAGTCACTGAAATGAAAAGCTGTCAATCAGTAACAAAAGTCCTACATTTAAGCTTGATTCTGGAGAACAGTATAACATCCAAAGTTTGAGAGCATTCAAACACTTGGGCTTAAAATGCACTGTAACAAAGCTACACTGCTAACATATTCTTACCATACACCTATGACAATTGGTCAGGAAAGCTGAGTTATGTTTATTAATAAAATTTATTGCCTTTCACTTCAAAACATGTTGATATTGCAACCAACTATATTAGGAAAAATCTTACTTGCAGTCAGAGTGTAGTAGAACGCAATATGCAGTAATTGAAGTCAACCACTCATACATTTGAGAAGTAAATGACTAGCAAGGTCACAGAAGCAAATTCTTGCATGTTTATAAGGCAGTCTTTTCATGTGCATGCTGGAAGTGATTTATAGCTTCACGAAGATAGTTTGCAGATTGCTGAAATAAATGATTTGCACTTTTGTGCAGTACAGTCTATTAAGCTAAGCAATCAGATTCCATTTTACCATACTTTTGGAAAGCTTATATTAACAACAGCAACATGAAATTTACCATTTCATTTGATATTTTTAGACAACACATTGAATTTTTATAGGGTTTGGCCGAATTTGTTCCTGTTCGGTATAACAATAAATCCCAGATTCTCACCAGTTATTTATGTTACAAGAGGGGTTATTGCAACAGTGAGACAGAAAACTGAAAAGGAAATGAGATGAATGAAAGAAATGGGCATGACTGTCATTGACAACCATTTGCTAATACCAAGGGCAACTGATAAAGCTTGCAGATTTATTTCTGCAGCCCCAAAACAAAGACATTGTTGCCTTACATTACAAAAAGACAAATGGCCAAATGGCACAACATGAACCACTCTCTTTCTATCCATACTAGTTTAAAGCTCATAAACAAGAGGTGCTACAATCTCTTTTGGCAGAGAGTAAATATAACAATCACTGCTTACAACCTGAACTCAGATACAGAAGATTCAACTCTTGTAGGACTGCATTTTATCCTTACATTAATAGATATAAGCTTCAAAAATGTGGTCCCATGGCATGTGCAATCACCTCTTGTAGATATCCAAAATAAGTCTGATTACTCTCACTTTAGGGCTAAATTAACTGACCACCTAAAAGATTCCTTCTGCTGTCACAGCTTCATTAATAAGTGGCAAAGCTATCATGCCTTTCTAACTCCTACCTCACATATTTATAGTTATCACCCTCTAATAACACAAGACGCTTGAAAACTCCATTCAAAACTTAAGCACTTAAGTCACAACCCAGGTGATCTTTGACACTCCATCCTATTGTTTTCCTTCTGTGTGGTCAGTTTGACTGTATGTCACTATTTGGCTATAGTCTATTCGGCAATTTACATTCATCAGTTCAAAGGTAAGTACTAGGCAATTAATTTGCAGACCATTACAAACTTAGACAGCAAAACATATTCAGAAGTTACATTCAGAATCAGGGAATAGACCTTGTGAGAATTTGAAGCCACCCATCCAGTTATCTAGGTTTACTTTGAAGGAGGCAAGGGTGCAGATCTGCTTAAAATGCTTTGGACTTTGCTTTGGATGGCACAGTAGTGCACCAGTAGCATTGTCACCTCACTGCAAAAGGTTCTCCAGTTCGATTCTTGGCTGGGGTGCTTTCTGTGTGGAGTCTGCATGTCCTCCCTTCGTTCATGTGGTTTTCGTCCGGATGCTCTGGTTTCCTCCCACGTTACAAAGACACACATCTAGAGCAATTCTCCCTGGACCACTACTGAAAATTGGCTTCATTCCAAGTCGGACTTTCACAGTAAACAAATAAATAAAATAAATAAATATAGTGGAAGTTTGATCCAGAGGTGGAGGATACACTGGAATATGAGTCAACCACTCTAACATGTCATATTTATTTGTTGATGCAGATTTTGTTTCTTTAACCTTGTATATGAGGAACCATTTATTCTTTGAAAGAACAGAAGGTCAAAAAGGTTTGGATCTTACATGGTGTGAAACCTAGACACAGATCTCCACAGAGGAGTTGATAAGAACTACCAACCTGTCACGATAAATAAGATTTTGGAGGCCACTGATCTTTCTAGTTGTGAACCCATGAGGTCTCTCAAGTTGCTTGACATGTTTAGATAGATACATGTCAAACAAGACATTATATTCAATAATGGGTCTGCTGAGCTTTTTGTAAAGGACAGTTAAAACTACTGATGGTCAAAAGGTAGGAAACTGTCAACAAGAGCATCTAAATCTCTTACACTGTTGCCTGAGTAGAGGGATGTGTTACCTATATGGTACGAACAATACTTTATTTACCAAAATTATTTTTTTCACATTTAATTCAGACCATTGTCCTTGCACCACTTTCTAACATTGTCTTCTCATGTTAGCTCAATCTTGAGTCAGTGAAAGATTGAATGACACCTTCTTTTTTTCTTTCAGCAAACATCTTTATTAAATTTTATAGTCATCTGCAAACCTAGATAGTCATAGGACAGGATTGCTGGCCTGAATGTCTGAGAAATAGATACTAGATAGAGGACAGCCCAGCACTGTACACCACTGGTACATTTTTTTCTTTTACACATGAAACCTGTGACTTTAATCACATGAGTTTTGTCAGAGAACCAGTTAGCTATCCAATGCACAACATAAGGATTTAAGTTCAGATTTACAAGTTTGTCAATAATGCATGCATGTGTAATACTGGCAAAGGCATTAGCAAAGTCATGATATAGTGTATGTAATGAATAACCTCTATTCACTGCTTTGGTGTCTTTTTCAAAGAAACTGTCCTTCCTTTGTCCAAACTGAATTGATGAGGATCCAGGGTTAACAGAAATTCAATGTCTATATTAATATGGTCCAGTATAATGCATTCCATACCTTTAGATGTGAGGAAAATAAGACTGATGGGTCTATATTTATGAAGGACTTTAGCTGGGCTATTCTTGTGTAATGTCATTACAACGGCTATTTTCCTGGTTTCAAAAATATAACCAGTTGAGAGGCTTAGATTAAAAGGAGTTAAGTAGGGTTTCAGAAAGGCCATATTTGGCATGGATATTTAAGCAACCTGATATGTTGTCTGGGCCCATGAATGAAGAATTTTTAGCTTTTGAGATGGCTGACAAAATTGTTTCATGTTAATTAGAGGGTGTGGTTGTGACTGTGGAATCTGTGGACAGTGGTAACTGTTAATGGAGTAAAATCTGCAGTAAATTTGTCAGGATATTAGCCATTAGGATGACAGTGGACATAATTATTGTGGATTAGTTCCAGATATTACTGGGTCCTAATTCTTCTACTCTTGACATATTTAATAAAAGATTTGTAGCTAGTTTTGTTTTTAATAAGTATTTTAAGTTCATATTCATTTTTTCACTTCCTAGTGATTTCCTTAAACATTTTACCCATTCACTTAAGTATTCACTTCTGTAAGTAGATTGAGATATCATAAGCACATAATAATTCTTCCCCTTATTATATAATCTGTTTATAAGGGTATTCCACCTCATAAGTTTATTTTTTTAACTTCTGATTATATTTGGTGTGGATTAGGCCTGCCTTATCAGTGCAGCCATTTAAGTTGGGATAGAAGTCAGAGGAATGGGCAACAGCTTTAGCAATGGGATCCAGCAGAGGAGGATTACAGAGGAATTTATTTAGGTCATCAAGTAACTGAAAAAGGTTTGCTTTTGAGAAGTCCTTAAATGCAGGAGAAATATAATTAATTTTAAAGGAAAAATATAATTGATTTATGACCTGATTTTCATTACATGGTTTTAACTACTTGTAGAATTTTACCCCTTTTGACTTTAAGCTCTGATAACTAAGCTCCTCACTGTCTCAGTTATTTATTTGTCCACATGTCACTGTCTATTGTGTTACTCATTTTATAATTCCTTTCTTCAGTGATACTCCTTCCTTGGACATTTAAACTATTCCTTGCTATTCCTTTAAATTGTCAACTATGATGTTTTCACCATTCAGCCTGCAATGGTTCACTCATTCTTAATTGTGTTTGTGGGACTTCATAGAGTACATTGTGACTGATGTCATACAAAATATTGAAAATCCACATGTTATGAGGAGTTGATGTTGATGCTGATGATGGTACTAATATATAACCTCTTTCCACTCTGGTTTTATAAATGACATATTTATAACTATATGGAGCCAGTGGCTATTGTAACCACATTTTACTGTGTCATACAAAAAGATAAAGACACACCTTTTTTAACTGTTCCTGATGTCCAGGATGCTCTTACTCAGAAATTTGATCTGTTTCTCATAAAATCCTTTTTTTTTTCTTTAATGAAGCTATCAGTTTACCCTTAAAAAATACAATAATAATTAATATCACAGACTTGTTTGTTCAGAAGATGCACATTAATTCAATATATTTTATCTTAACTACTTTAATTAATATCACAGACTTGTTTGTTCAGAAGATGCACATTAATTCAATATATTTTATCTTAACTACTTTTAAAATTGCAGTACCAATATCTTCTGTCCCTGATTTGGGACATTTGAACCTGATTTTCTTTGTCTGTCTCTCTAATTCTAGAGACATGAAGTCGAGATCTGTTCCTGAAGAAATTACCACAAGCTGAATGACCCTGCTGTGAATGTAATTGTCTATTGCCATAATGTAATGTAAATGGTTAATGTCATATAAAAGCATGTGTGCACATATACTGCCTTCTGACCTGGGTGATGTCTCAAAAGCATCCTTGGACCAGGTAACCTACTCAGTCAAGACATTACAGAGCCTGAATAAAACAATTGTAAAATAACATTACCCTTTAAAGATTGGTTTGAAATAGTTTCTGTGCTGTCTTAATCTATCTATATTTTGTCCTTGATGTGCTCTAAGCTTTCTAGAAAATTAAACTTATCTCAGACAGCTTTAAACTGTGTACATTTAATACCCACTTGGATGATACAGAGTCCAGAGAATGCCATTTCGAATATATTCAACTCCAAAGGTATTTCAGAGAACTTTGCTGCAGATCCTCAAATGATTTTAGTGTTGTGAACATCACTGGTGACAATTTGGTCTGGAGATAATGCAAGGGACAGCATGGCTTGAGTCTAAAAATACTTGTTAATAGAATAAGACCAAATAATGTCAACATAATTATTGCAAATGTCAGTTTTGTATGACTAGTTTCAAATAAGTGGGACATGTTTTGGCTAGCCAGGGCATTCAAACTGACCATGAAAATGTGAGAGCAGCTGTTTATAGTGAGTGACCATCAGGCAAGCATTTACATTTAAGATTCTTGGGTGTGATACAGTACTTTTCTAAGTTCATTCATAACATCTTAGTAGTATGCAAGACACTGTGAAAGTTGCTTTGAAAAGATACATTGTAGGATTGGGATTTATCATAGGAAAAATATTTTTCAACATTAAATAAATTTGACACTGACTCCTTTGTATTCTGTTATTATTATTTGACAAAAACAGTTATACTGTGGGTTAATGCTAGTCAATTACATATTGGAAAAGATGAACATATAGCCTATGTTTCAAAGCAATGAATGATTCTCAGGCACAATATGCTTCAATAGAGAAATGGCTTTCAGTTATTGTTAAAGGAAAACTCCACCCGAGAACTAAAAAAAATTCTGTTTTTTTCATTCATTGTTTCCTGACATATTTTAACACCTCAAAATCACTCTAAGTGCTTTATTTGTAATTTTAGTCTATTTTCCACAACATGGCTACCAATGGGGCTTGATGTAGCAACATGTTCTTGTTCTCCCTCAATCTTTTATCGTTCCCATAATGCTTTGTAGGACTCTACCAGACATAAGGAAGTAACTGTGAATTCCCATACCATTGACATATAATGGGATTTGTGTGAGTCACTGTTATCTTCTTTACCTTCTGTAATAGGACTGCTTCTTTTCTGTCTCTAATCATCCTCATTTATGTTTGGCTCAGGCCTTGTTTTACACTATACTTAAAAGTTATCCAGCTACAGCCAGAAAAGTAACTAAATAGCAGGCCTTTGTTCAGTTTTCTTTTGTAGTCCGAGAGGAATTGATTCTACAATGGTCTCCCAGTGCAGTGACAGTTTTAACACCTCTGCAGTAGTCTGGGGGAGGGGACTGTCAATTCTTTTTGAACTACAAAAGAAAACCCTGAACAAAGGCCTGCAATATAGTTAGTTTTCTGGCTGCAGTGGTTGCTATGGAGGCAGGCCTTGGAGTAGTGAAGTATCCAGGGTCTACTCAATTAGATGTATGTAAATGAGCTGGGGTTATTGAATAGAAAAAGGGACACTGTGTCCACAGATACAGCACATGGTAGGGCTAGAACCATGTAGGTAGTAGTAGAACATGAGCTGACATGAAAAGGGGGGTGTCACACTATGTGTAAGCAGGTTGGAGCTCAGCAGCGCCTGTTTGTGCTCAGCTGAGCACAGCTAAGCAGGGGGGGGGGGCATCCGATGCTGCTGAGCTGTGTTTAGCCGCGTGGCATGTGTTTTAGCTGACTTAACAAAAGCTGAGCATGCCCATGCACAGGGGAGTGTACAAACTGCTGAACACTGTTTACACTAGCACAACAGGTTTACGTGCAGCACCCCAGTGCTTAGCAGTGAAAGAATTAATAAAAAAAAGAAGGAAATAGCTAGGGGAAGCCAATCAAGTACAAATGATTGATAAGCCATGTTCAACAGACACTGGGCCATTCAAACCCCCAATGATATACCTGTCAAATGGAATGCATTATAGTGAACCAATCACACAGGCTGCATCTGCAGCACACCAGTATAAAGTATGCATACACACTACAATCTGATTTTTCCCACATACTTTACACCATTGGAGTACACACTTGGGAATTTTAACTGACAAAATGATAAGGGCTGCTGCTGCTCTGCTACATCTTTATGTGCTAGAGGCTAAGGACATTGATGATTCTGATGCTGACAATAGGCCCAGACTGAGGAAAAGAGTGCTCAGGCCCAGGGTAACCTTCCAGGAGCTACATGAGCTGGAGATTGTAGAGCACTACAGGGTGGACAGAGACGTACTACAAGAACTCACCGAGCACTGCTGCCCTCAACTCAGACCCAGAACCAACAGAGGGGAACCCTTCCCATTGGAAACAAAGGTAGTGTAGCCCTTAGAATATTAGCTACAGGTACTTTTCAAAGAACAACTGGGGAAATAATGGGGGTCTCACAGGCATTTGCATCTAGGATACTCAACCAGTTCCTGGATGCCATGCAAGCACATGCCAGTGAGCACATTTATTTACCCCACATCTCTGAGGATAGGGCCAGCAATATATGTCTCTTCCACCATGTAGCACACTACCCTGAGGTACTGGGTGCCATAGACTGCACTCATGCACACATCAAAGCACCACCCGGTGACGAGATTACAGTCTACATCAACCTCAAGGGGTATCACTCCAGCAACTGCCAGGTTGAATGCAATGCCCAGGGCATTATCATGAATGTGTGTGCTGGCAGTCCTGGCAGTTATCACGATTCCCACATCTGATGTGCATTACAGCTGTAGCAGAAATTTGCCAGGGGGACATCCTGTATGGCCATCTACACAGGGATGCTGGCTATGCACTAGAACTGTGGATGATGATACTCATCAGAAATGCACACACACAAACCGAAGAATGCCATAATGAAGAACACGCACAAACTAGGAACATCATAGAGCATGTGTTTGGGCTGCTCAAGTCATGGTTCCTCTGCCTCAATATATCTGGTGGAGCCCTGCAGTACTCTCCAGCCACATGTGCATACATGTTCACAGTATGTGCCATGCTACACAATATGATTCTGTAGAAACAGCTACGTCAGGAACATCACAGGGAAGGGAAACGCAGCTCCCCACAGGGCCAAGGTCTCCACAGCCATGGGGGACTCAGAGGAGGAGCCCCCTGTACCTGCCCCTGTAGGCAGATATGGACGTGCCCAGTATGCCCTGGCCTTAGCAAAGAGGCAATGCATAGCACATGCACTGACAACCTAGGGACCTAGGGACTGACACCTCACTCTGATTCACATACATACTAAAAAGGATGTCAGCCACAACACACACCCTGTACCTTAACATGTATTGGTTGCGTACTGTGTGCATCTGACAGAGTCAGCCCTGAAGCACCATTATATCCACTGCTGCAGGCACAAGGTAAGTCCCTCTTCATTACAACAAATGTATGGGGTACTACACTATGGTAGTATAGGTATGAACCTGCTGCATGTATGCAAGGGAATAGAGTGGGCTTCCAGGATAGCTGCAGACAACTGACAGCTATGTGGGACAACAGGAACTCTCTGCCAAATACTGTCCACCCCATAATATGCAGTAGGCCCCAAGCCAGCAAAACCCACTGCACTATGTGAGGGAATTACAAACAGCAGGGTCATAGGACAGATGCTTAACTGTCAGTGCTAGAGTCACATACCTCTAACTCACCTATGTTCCCGTACAACTGCAGTAAATTCTGTTTGCGAGGTAATAGCATCAAACCATACAATCCCAGGGCTGTCCCAATCAACCTGGTGACATTTTCCATTTCCACAATATGCAGGGGTCGATGTGCTATGTATGTCTGTGGTTGATAGTGTCAGGAATTAAACTGCACTGTCTGATGGCTGTTGTGGCTTAAGGGGCTATGTACATTACCATGGTTGATGGTGCTCATGGTTCGATACTGGCTGCACCTGTTATTTTGCATGTAAGCTACACCTATGGTAGGAGTTCTACAGACAGTCCATATGACACTATTTGTTACTGCAGGAAAGTTGGACAAAGCCAAAGACAATGGAGGGACAGAGGGCCACAGATATTTATAGTACTGAGTGCTGAGTAAGATAGACAGTGGCTAGTAGAACAGCAGGTTGTATCACATCAGAGTAGCAGCAGGATGTCAAGGCTGTCACGTAACTGTGTCAGTACTTACAACAAGTCAGTGGGGTCCATCATACCCCTCAAATGTAAGAGTGTCACAGAGTGTCCACATTTTTGCCTCATATATATGGTATGTTTGTCATAACATTACATTTTTCTGGCAAACTACTGGTGAATCTACAAAGGTTGACATGAGAAAATAATGACAGACAGTTGAGATGCACAATTCATACCCATCAGAACATTTATGCTAATACAAAATTTGAATTCTACCAACTCTGCAAGTTTGTAAGAACAATATGAAACAGTTGTCCCTATGTTTGTGCCTGTGTCTGTGTCCCACTTTTATACATGGCTTTGTCCAGATCTCTGGCTCCAAGAGGTTAAGATGTATGGGCACCATGTAGCCTTAGAATAACAGTACAATCCAAACAGTCTGAGGACCAGAACAAACATATGGGGTGCAAAGCTGGGCATCCTTTAAAACAGGTACAGTCAGAGGTGTGAAGTCTGTAACCCTGGGTGTGGTGTTACATCATATACCCCAGTCACAGCATACCTACAACTACATAGAGCAGCAACTGTGAAGAAAGCCAGGAACTGGAGCAGGACATGACAAAGGTCCACATATAAGGAAAAGTAGGAACTAATCGCCATACAAGTGTAGAAAATGCAGAATAGAACAGTACGTGCAGTAGCATGGGTCCCAGGCAGTGTATGGAGTCAGTAACCGAAATGTCTGTCAGCGGTTCATTATGTAAATCTACAATGATCTGCCACTGATGTACCAGGAAATCACATTGCTATGTAAAATGTACCAGACATATGATGCAAAACCCTGTTTAGTCTAATACACTTAGTACACACCCTAGATATGAGTGACATATTACAGACAGCGCACAGCCAGGAAATCCCTCGGGCATCATATCAGGGAGGTGCTGGGCTGCTTAATCAGGTGCAGCAGACAACTGGCTGTAGCACACAAACACCAACACTGGAGTACAGGTAGGTCTGACCTGAAGTCCCCTTGTACATACCAGTGGTCACAATGGGCATGCTCCTGTACTTAGCTAATTTCAGCCCATGTCTGGAGGCACACCTGACTATAGAACTGAGATGTCCAGATATCTCTGTGCATACAGACAGCTATCTCTTCCTATGCCAATCAGACATGATTGCCCTTATCTATCAGTATGTGGCACATATAAGATATGTATGGATCTATAGAGTTTTATATCAATATACATATATATATATATATATATATATATATATATATATATAGGTAACATATATATATATATATATATATATATATATATATATATATATATATATATATACATATATATATATATATATATCATATAGAGAAAGACAGAGAGAGACACACACTCACACACACACACACACACACACACACACACACACACACACACACACACACACACAGAAAGGCATATATAGTGAAATATTTCTGCAGTCACTTGTACACCAAGTGTAACCAGTGGCACATACAATTAGAACAGTGAGCTGTAGTGTGTACTAGTAGGTAGGTATGGGTTATAATCTCACATCAGCTACCGTGTGTGTGTGTGTGTGTGTGTGTGTGTGTGTGTGTGTGTGTGTGTTTGTGTAGATATTACACATGCAGTAGTATACACATGCTTGACAGACCTCTGTCTGTGCAATGGTCACTCATTTTATGGTCCTGTGACCAGTGTCCTCTACAACAGTGACCTCCCTGTTCATCTCCTTCCCTCCATAGGGGAACAGCTGCTGATGTCATCCACCCCAACAGCAGTGGCAGACACTCTCCAAATGAATAAGCTCTGTGGTGCATGCGATAACTACGTAGCACTACAGTATATACAACTAGATAGGTAGTGTGTCTAATTCCAGCAATGGCAACTCAGTGAGTGCATATATGTAAGTATATCCCCTTGCTGCAGGGTGTCTGCCGTGCCTATGTGTATGCAACGCCAGTAAATTTTAAGGCCTGTACCTACTTGTTATCCACCATGTCCGTGGCTTACTTCAGAAGGCCTGCATATGTCATCCACCTTAAAGGCACAGTTAGACACTCTCCAGACACATAAGCTCTGTGGTACATGCGATAATTACATAGCACTATAGGGTATACATTGATAGTTAGGGGATCTAATCTCAGCAATGGCAACTCAGTGTGTTTGTGTGTGTGTGTGTGTGTGTGTGTGTGTGTGTGTGTGTGTGTGTGTGTGTGTGTGTGTGTGTGTGTGTAAGCATATCCCCTGCAGCAGTGTGTGTGTGATGGTTATACCAATTTAGGGCCTGTGCAAACCTTTTAACCCCCATTGACAACCTATTTAGGGCCGACTGATGTCATCCACCTTAGAAACACAGTTAGACACTCTCCAGACATATAAGCTGTGTGGCGCATGTGATAAGTACGTAGCACTATAGTATATACAGCTAGATAGGTAGGAGCTCTAATCCCAGCAATGGCAACTCAGTGAGTGTGTGTGTGCAAGCATATCCCCTGCAGCAGTATGGCTATCTTGGCTGTGTGTGTGATGGTTATACCATTTTAGAGCCTGTGCAAACATGTTAACCTCCCCATTGGCAACCTATTTAGGGCCTAGTGATGTCATTCACATTAGAAGCACAGTTATACACACTCCTAACACAATAGCTCTGTGGTGTATGCGATATGTATGTAGTACTATAGTGTAGGTAGGCAGGTAGGCATTCTCATCTTAATAGTGGCAACTGTGTGAGTGTATGCGTGTGTATATGCATATCTCCTTGCAGCAGTGTGACTATTTTGCCTGTGTATGTGATGGTTATACCATTTTAAGGACCTGTTAACCTTGCCTTTGGCAACTTTTACAGTCCCTGCAGATGTCATCCACCTGAATAATAGCGGCAGACACTGCAATAGCATATAAGCTCCATGGTGCATGCGATATGTATGCAGCACTATAGTATGTAAAACTAGATAGGTAGGAGTTCTACCCCAGCAAGGGTAGTTCATGAGTGTGTGTGTGTGTGTGTGTGTGTGTGTGTGTGTGTGTGTGTGTGTGTGTGTGTGTGTGTGTGTGTGTGTCTGTATATCCGCTTGCAGCAGCGTGACTGTGTTAGGGCCACCACATGTCCCACTGTGCAAGTTGCATTCCATGTTTGGACCGGTGTATCCTGTGAAAACAACTTAACCAATACATGTGTCCCAAGAGTGTAGGACAACAAGCATGTCCTTCATTTGTGTAATAGTTGCATAAAACCATCATTTTACATCAGACACACCTTAAATGTTATGAGAACTAGCATAATCTAGGCAAATGCTACAAAACTAAGCTGGCATATTTGCAAAAAATGAGAGGCCCTGTCCTTTGCACTTGCCATGAGTATAGTTTGTCTTGGCATTTTTCACGATTCTACAGTGTCCCACATTGGCCATTTGATAAGGTGGCAACCCTAGTCTGTCTTGCCTATGTGTGTACAATATGTATACATCTTGAGGCCCTGTGAGTAGCTGCTGCCCCTAAATAACCCACATGTATCTAGGCATGAATGCCAAGCCTCACCACCTACATTTGTAAGTATTGACCAAGGCTGTGGCTCATGTAAGTTGAGTGCTGTCTGTCATTGACCCACCAAATGATGGTAACACATGGCAACAAGGTCACACATCAAGTATGGACTGGTGGCAATGTCCTGGCTTCAAGCTAAATGCAGAAAACTGTACCATCATACCATTCAGTAAGGACATAGTCCCACAGTTTGCCACATCAACAGAAATCCCCTAACACACAATCTGTGTTGAGGGACCTGGGTACTCAGGTTGATAACAATGTTGCACTCAACCATCATGTAGCAGCAATGGTCAGAAAAGCATAGTACATGGTTCACCTCATAGGTAAAGGGATTGCATTCAGAAAAAAAGGTGGTCATTACCACTGTCAGTAGACCAATAAGTTACAACCATGCCCTGTGGTATGTACCTATCCAGACATCTGCAACAACTGGAAAGGCCATGGTAATACCCAGAAAGGTAATCCATGGCCTCCAACACCTGTCCCATGTAGACAGCTGGAATCAGTAGTGCTCCACTTGGTATTGGATAGGTTGACCAGAAGTGGGCTGTGTCACATCTACAAAGCAATGTTGGACTCTGGCATTCAACAGCTGCCCCATATATTTGAGTATAACTCCTTGTGCATTACCTGCATGCTGGGTGCTGTCACCAAATTCCCTAGTGATGTGGACATCCCCCAAGAGAGCCTCACACAGACACATGACAAATGCCAGAAACATGGCCTCAGGCTGCATGCCATGACATGCAGCACCACCCTCTTTGGGGAGAATGAAGTCCCCACATAGTATCACAGTACTAACAACATCCTAAGCACACAAGCAGTTGATAGTGATTTGTGCACACAGGTTGATGGCAACATGACATTTGACAACCGTGTTGCTTCTGTGGTAAGGAAAGTCTTCTACATGGCCCACCTCATACATAAGGGTATGTCATCTAGGGACATGGGGTTCATAACATCCCTGTATCCCCCCCAATAATGCCCAGTAGTGAGTATAATGCCCCTTTCACCATGTACCTCACAAAGGACATGCAGCACCTGGGTAGATCACAGAGGTTCCTCAGCAGGGAATATCAGTACCTCAAACATCTACCATACACAGATAGTCTATAAGCCCATCCCTCTGCCATTGTCATACAGACTCCTCAAAGGTGACCTCTGTCTGGCATACAAGGCAATCACACACACTCTACTTTGATGGGACTGCTGCACCACTGCAAGTCAAGTCCCACTCTATTAACCCACACACATGTCTTCAACTTGGTGTGTGACATCAACAGGACTTGCTGTCAGGTCAGATGTGTGTCCCACACACTCAACCAGCTGTGAAATGGACACCCTGTTCACATCAGGCAGAGTACCTATTTACACCTTTTCAAGGGAAACCTGGATGAATGGATGATAAACAGGACATGCACCCTTGTGATAACCACCTGTGTCCCTATTGGACTATGGCATTGGGTGCTGACTTGCATACACATGGGCTAAACTCCAGGCTAGGCTTATGTTGTCCTCAGGGCCAATAGCCTAGTAACCTTGTATGGTTCTAGATATACCAGTTATGCACCTGTGTGCTGTGACAGACTATGTTGCTATGTGTCCACACCCATCACTGCCATCTACTGTGGTGTGTTCCCTATGGGTGATATCCAGTACTATGTCATACAGCCACCATCCGACAAATAGGTGAGTGCTACTACTGGTGTATGGGGACAGTCCAGCAACATCTGTGTGACACAATTACAGACAGTACTGCAAATGTGTTGTAGGGTATCCTCATTGTGGGTGTCCAACATCCGCAGTACACAGATGCTTCTAAAATGTGTATATGTGTCTGATATATGTGGACCCTCTGCCAGACAAATGTGGATGCCTGGAAAACAGTTGAACAATATGTAATGGTTGTTTCCAGACTGTGGAGAATCTGGCTGTCACACACCAGACACCTCAGCAAACTGTTATGATACTTTAATATCTGGTACTGTATTCATTCCCTTATGTTGCATGCTCAATATGTACACTCAGTTGCTGAGGTGGAGCCTGTGTCTCTCACTACTACTTTCTGTAACCTGCTGTCCTGCTGTAGGGAGTTAACAGGTATGCAAGCCATAGTGCTGAGGTGATGATAAACAGGTACTGAGTCCACAGTGACCTAGCCAGAGTATGTTAGAAACAGTCAGAGAAACCTGGACAATGTTTGAACCATGCCTGTGTAACATTCACTGACTAAGAGGAGCAGACTGACAGTACATCATATGATATGCCAGCTGTGTCCACTACTACTGACTGTCACTATGTAATCCAGTAGCATTCGTACATGAGATGACCATTGCTGGGGAGACACAGGGGCCAGAGCTGTGATCTATGTCACAGCAGACAGAGCCAAAGGGAAGACTGTAGCTGTTTTACAGCTAACAGCAACATGTAATTCCAAGATATTTACCAAAGACCCCTACTGTTATACCTATTTCCCATAACTGCATCTCCCATCTGCGTTCCATTACATGGGAGATACTATTGCATACCTGGTATAGTGCTGTACTCCTGTATGTGCAGAAATCCTGTGGTAGAATGCTAGGATCGAGCAGTTGGTCATCATCGAGAAAGTCATAGACCTGTGTACCATAGGCAGCAGCTTGACTTTTGTAGGTAATGCTCATGAACAGCTGATTGCCTGTGCACCAAACTGTGGCTTATTCATTGATAATTGCATCCAAAACAGCTGGGCTGCATTTTCATTAGCCAAAGTCATGGCAACACAGTGCTGTATTTGAGGCCTTCATGTAGACCTTGCCCCTTTTCCTGGCCTGTGAGAAGGAAATTATTGAGGTGTGGGGACTACAACATCACAGAGGGTAGGTTGAAATACTGTCCACTGTTTGGATTTATGTGGTATGTCCACAGTTTTGCATGCTATGTTTGGCCATTGTGAACAATCTTTTTGAATATGTGGCAGTTTACTGTTTACCAATGTGGGTTGAGGTCAGTAAGGAGAGAGACAGATGTGAGTGTCATACATCATTTATATCAGAATATGCATGCTGCTGTAGTAGCCGCTGGTCTATCAGCTGTGTATGTTTGTAGGCGAAGACTTTGATTCATGTCCCTGTCACTTGACCATTCCCCTCACCACTACTTTCTGCATGGGTGTGGTGTGGATTCCCTGTTCTAGGTATTTGGGAGGTATGCTAGGTCTGTAGCAGGTAGCTGAACATATTGATGCATATGTTGCAGGCTGCAGCTGCTACATTCTGCCCAGGAGTCATACTGGGGATTGTGAAAACATTTTGGGACAGCAAGCTGTACATGTGAGTGAGGGAGCAGTGTCAGTTCTGTTGTCACAGCATAGCCAGGGTGAGGGTACCCTTTAACAGTCCAGGTGAGGCATGTGCCTCTGGTACATATGTTATGTAATAGTGGCATCCAGAGAGTGGTAGGTGACATTTAGGACACCTGTACATATTTGTGAAGTGTGTTTCAATCTACAGGCCTTTGAGGTGCTAATGTGGGTGGCAGTGACTGCAGTAGCAGCAACCAGTTCTACTTAAAATAGCACGGCTCAGTCATTTAATTATTATGACAACCATGTACTTGTCATGCAATACACTGGAATGGAAGCTTGGACTGTTGGTGGAAAATGTTAAGCATGCTAGGAATGTAACAGATTGAGCTACAGAGTCAATACTACAGCAGGTGTATTTGCAAGACATATGTTCATGCATACAGTCTGTTACACAGGATTGGCATCAACATGTGTGATCATATGGGGATGACATGTAACACTGAACTGTCTGTCATGATTTCATAATCTCAGTGTGTACTGAGTTGCCAGTACTTCAGCACACAGCATATGTTGTGTGAAAACTGTGCCAAATATAGGTGGCACAACTGTGGACACTCCGCAACAGTCTGTGCAGTTGTCAGCTCTACCTGATATCCTAGGGCTTACATACCTCCATCCACATTTATTTGTCTGTGTACTGGTTTGGTCTCAGTATCACAGTTCCAAGTACATTGTCATTTTCCCATTATATATACAAGCAGTGTGTTACTGGCAGTAAGGATATGTTTATGGAAACAGTGGCTGTACTTCAGAGCTGAGTGGCCTAGTATGCTAATGCACTGTGCTATAGTTGCCAGGGTCCTGGGTTTGAGACTTGGCAATGCTGAAATTTTTTTTTCATGTGCATCACTGATAATGAACATAAGTTTATGGAAACACCTGCTACTCTTCAACGCTAATTAACCTTGTGGGCTAATGCAGTATGGCTTAATTGGCAGAGTCCTGGGTTTGAGACTTGGCAGAGTAATCATTTTTACTGATGTGCAGAACAGTGTCAGAAAGACAGAAGGTGATTAAAGCAGCTGTAAGCAGGTTTGTGTGGGTTTTCGCTTAGCCCCGCTTAAACCTGTGCTATTTCCAAAAAAAGGAAAGAAAAAAAGGGTGATAAGAAAGTGCTGAAAAGGAAGCAAGCAGGGGGAAAACAATGTGAAAGGCATGTGCAGGAATGGCGTAGGAAAGGAACATAGCTCTCCATTTCTTCTACAGCAACAGTTTTGCAGGTTGTGGACAGTGTGGAATTTGGAGCCTCACATCCAAGACGGAGGGGTGTGGGTGACATAACTTTGTTGATTAATTGTTGTAATGACTGATTGTGGGGAGTGTAGGTGTGGGTAAAATTGAGAGCTATGTATGGGGTGATTTATTTTTTTGTGGGACAGATGCTGACTTTTTTTTTTAAGGAAAGAGTGGAATGTTGGGGAAGGAATATAGGTACGTGTACAGAGGTAAGTTGGGTAGAAAAGGTAGCATTTTCAAACAGACAAGACAGACAAGACAGCAGACAGGGGCGGTGTATAACACATGAGGGGTTAAACACCTGGGATGGGGACGGTGTTGTGGAATTGGAGAACCAAGTGTCCTGAGATGGCAGCAGTGGGACTGAGCTTCCCACTCATTGGCAGTCACCACTGCTCCTTCATGGCCCTGAAGATGGCTGCACTGGAGGCTGGGTACCAGCGCCAGCCTGCCCTCCAGATCAGCCAGTATGCCCTCAATCTGGCACAGTCGATTGTCCAAATCACACTGGACAATCTTGAGCACAATAGCTGGGAGCTGTCACTGGGTGATCACTCCCTCTCAGCACCTGGTCTCCTGGGGTGGGACAGACCCTGTCCCCTGAGGTGGTTCCACCTAGGTGGTGCAGGACCAGCAGAGGGGGTAGCTCCAGGTTGGGTCCCAGACATGCTGGGACCTGGTGTCATGGCTGATTGAGGTAGGGTAGGTGGATCTGCTGGAACTGGCCTACTCAATCGAGCTATGGTCGTGGTTTTTCAAAGTGTATAGGTTAGTAATGAAGTGAACATGTGGTTAGTTGCAAAAGCATGTAGAACAAATCACATAACCTAGTAACGTAACGTGCCATAGCATATGGAACACAACAGTAATTGGGATAACAGTCAGTATTGTAACAGCATACCAGTAACAGTTATGGCATAAGGCCAACAACATAGGTAATTCAACAAGGTATGTTAGTATGCAACCATTGTAATACATAATAATAATAAAACACAAAGCTCAATGTAATGTTTTGTGAACAACTTATGTCAAAAGTAAACCATACCGATGTATAAGAATAATGAATTATGATGCAGATAAGGGGTGGGGGGAGAGTGAAAATCATACTATTATTACCAGTATAGGCTATATTGTTTGCAACAGAACTCTTGTATACCCTACAGGTCTGCCCTTACTTTAAGCATACAAGTACCCTATAGCTTTCTTTAACACCTATGTACCTCTCAAGCTATCTGCATGGGACAGTATCGGCCAAGCTTTAACACCTACAGGTACACTGCTACAGGGACTATTACAGTTCAGGGGAACATATGTGACTATCAAGAAGTACTGTGGACTGATGTAGTGTGACTGTGCTATTCTGATAAGTCAAGTGGCTGTTACATCTGTGTTCCAGGGATTTGGCAGCAGTAATCACAGTCCGTGACAGTGTAACACTTGAGAGACATGTATCATGCACAGTACATAACGTTTATACTTCTCATACCGTCCTTGGTAGGGCATGGGGTTAGACTATCAGCAGGCATTCACAGACACACCAAGCATACAGCCATATCAAGATTAAACTCTTTTATTTGTTTTAATAAGTTGTATTAGAATTGTACATGCTGACTGTTTATTTACTGCAGTCCTATCACCTTGCTGAACACTGCTGTTAACACTCTGGTACTTCTAGACACACATATTAGTAACCCATTTGAAATAATAATACAACCATTTATTTACCTGTAATTCCTGTGAGGAGAATGTCTATTAACAATAATAGTTTCTATTAATATTTAGTAGTACTTGTCACTGGATTCAAACCCCGGTCTGTGTGTGACAAAATGTATATCATACCTAATGTTTATCACACTGAGCTACTGAGGCATTGTTGAATTTTGACTGAGTAATGTATGCCTGGAGCTCACCTGTGTGACCTGATAATAGAGGGAGAATGTCATACAAGACTGCAGTGACACTTGAACACACATGCATTAGATTCATGCATGACAGCGATAGTATGTGAAATGCGTATCAATACTTGGAATGCAGGTGTACAGATTTAACCTGTAGTGGATGGGAATATGTGTGATGTGTACAGACCATATTGGACTGCTGGGTTGCATATCTGACCCGTATAAAGTTGCAGATGGTATATTTGCAGTCTACAGCTCTTACAGTATCATACTTGACTGGAGCATATAGCTGAAATGCAATGGTTAACACAAGACAATCATGAGAGAAACACACTATAATATCTTAGCCATTAATATTCTAGGTTCAGATCTTAGTGCAGAACAAATATCATAATGCATTATATTTTGTAACACAGCTCCACATCTATACTTTAGCAAAACAGTTCTTTATCGGGTAACCTTGAGGCACTTCATGGTATTATTCCCGTGTTTACTTCACAACACTTTAATACTCAATGTCTTGACCAACAGCCCAAAATGCACACATTTGACAAAACTCTATATTCAGGGTGACATAAAACAGTGATTTGTATACAACTAACAGTCTTTATTGATGAACACTTTAAATAATGCAGGCGTTAAAACACAGCTGTTATTTCACAATGTATGCAGTACTAACTTTATTCCCTTAACAATTCTGAATGCAGTTGTACTTTATTTCCTTACAATTATGACTGCAGTTGATGTATTCCTTTAACATTTATGAATGCAGTTGTACTTTCTTACCATAACATTATTATTAATGCAGTATAAACTTTTATTTCCATAACATTATTACTGCAGTGGAAACTTTCTTTCCTTAAAATTAGCAGGTTTCATGCTTCCATCTATATTGAACTGTACCTGGCATTACTCACTTATATCAGTTCAGGTCTATGACCACATTCATTGCAGTACACTCACAACATAATATAACTACTGGCAGTTACTATTGTACTCTTTTTTATTTATATTACTATATATTGCAAGATATATCTGTACTCACCACACTCTTGGCGCAACCTGGCCAGGTGCCCTGCATGGGCCTCCAGGTTGCGAGCTCTCTCCTCTGTAGTTGTGGAGAGAGAATGGGACCATTATGCATACCTGGCTTTCACATATTCATACTAGCATTTTGCAAAACAATCTTACAATACTTAGAAACTTGTGGGGCATTGTCCGGCTAAGCATCTTGGATCCAAATGGCCAAGAGATCCCTCTTCCTATGCTTTAGGTTGTCATAGTGGTGACGCACCTACTCACCTGTGTGGGTGATACCATTTGCACTGGTGAGGTTGTGTGACAGCCGGTCCCAGGCCTCTGATTTGTATTCCAACCCCTGGTACTGGCCCTGCAGCAGCAGACTGTCATGGTCTTTCACAAGGAGTCCAACCATGACCTTGGACCCCAAAATGCCCTACCACTCCGCCCAGAAGTGTACATCCTCTCCAATTCCTGCCATAGCTCCTGTACAGATGAACATCCAACAGGTTATGACTGTATTCCCAACTGTTCAGCTTAAATAAGGCTTTTTTCCCACCCTTTGCCACCATTTTTAAAAAATGTGGTGCTTCGCTTAGCACCACACAAACCTACTGCTAATAGGCAATGAGATGCTGGTGGCAACTATGACTGCAATCTACACTGTGTGTACTTTCTGTATATATACCTAATTATGTATTTTGTTTCTGTAAATACATACATGTGGTTCAACATTAATATATTTATTATTTGTATATGATGTGCTACATCTGTATTTTAGAATGCTTGGAAAGCCTTGGGATGTGTGTCTGTGCGCGCACATGTGTTGCTACTCTACCTGTACTACTATCATTGATGCTTCAGCTACTAATTAATTTGCAGTTGTTTCTGTCCACTTAGTAGCACTTTCATCATACATTGTACTACAGACTCAGTTGGTGGCTTTGGTGTGTGGTCTGCCTGTTTGAATCTGCAGCTTTAAAGATTCATATGGCTGATGCATTTCTGGCGAGGACGGTGTAGTTGTTACATAGCTGCATTCCTGATCTACACCATTGCTGCATTACTATGCACAGTAGCCCAGCCAAATACAGGTACAGACAGTGTGGATATACAATTTCCAAATGTCTCCATAGCCAGCTAGGTAGATATGGGCATCCTCAGACAATGTAGCAATTGTCTCCTGTTAGCAGAAAACCACTTAATCTTTAATGAAATAAACACAATATGTGATAGATGCCCATACAGAATTTTACTGCAGGCAAAAATCTCACATACAAACAAAGTTGTCAAGAACACACGCACTACATCCATCACACATAGTGTCCACCACACCCACACATAGACCAACATATTCTGAGGTACTAAAAAGTAATCTTTGCAAACCTCAAAGACCTCCTAAACCTATAAATGGCAATGCCTATCCTCAGCAGTCTCTAAAGCACTCACCAAAAGCAACATCAAACATGACTCATGCCTACACTTAGTGGAACCCCAACAGTAAAGCCCATAAGGCAAGCCAGCACATTACCCAGGACTCTTATCATAAAGGACCTAACTCACCACACTGAACAAGGAGAAGATAATGGTTAGTTGCTTATCTGTAGCCAGGGTCCGATAAGTTACGCAAGCACTCAGGTCTCCACCACAGGTACCAGCATGATTCTACCATAGACCATGTGGGTGTTAATGGCCTGAGACATACTTCTTTGAGCTATGTGGAGACAGACATTTTTGTTCTGTCTCTGAATATGTGTCTCAGGTAGGTATGTGCCTTTCATTGAGCAGTATTCTATCATCTCCATGGTCAATGCCACAGTATGAGCAAAAGATAATTGACTTCAATAATTGGCTTAGTTTCTGGTGTCTTTCCAGCAGGATTCAATATTTATCAGCATAGGAGGACATGGGCAACATGTAAAGGATGGTCTACATCTTTTTCCCCTATGCTTCCAAGTATTGGTTAATACTTTATTCATCCCCTTAGAGCCTTTTTTAGGCAACTCCAAATTGGCAAACCTAACAACGTAGGAGACTAAACAAGAAACTCTACACCCTACAAGCTCTCCTCACTTTGGAAAATACAGAAATATGTGCTGTTATCTAAACACGGTTTAAATCCACAGAAAGTACTCCACAAGTGCAAGACTTCAGTGCCTTCCACGCATTTAGACCAGCAGTTGCACAGACAGAGACAAATGGTGGAGGAGTCTCAATATATATTGGAAACAAGCATAACTCTCCGTTGATTAATCAGGATGAGACCTTTGAATTTATCATGTGAAAATCATCATTGACAAAGTCTTATCATACCATATCCTAGAAAGCTACAGGTCACTCTCTATGCTCCTAGAATACCATAGCTCATACCTAGACCTTCTGGAGACATTCATCCTTAAACCAAATATCTTATTCATGGGACAGTTTAACTACCCCTCTATAGACTGGGAAACATACACTGCCTCATAGTCATAGGCACAGTGATTCCTGGACTTTATTAAAGCAAACAGCCTTGATCAGATAGTGTGCACACCCACCAAAGTTCAAACATATCGGACCTGGTACTCACAAATATGGGAGAGCACTGTACTCTTCCCTCCACCAGTGTCACATCCTCACTGGTGAGGTTGGACCACAAAGCTGTCTCCTTCAAAATAAAAATCAACTCGGTAAGCCCAGCAAACCCTATAACAGTTAAAAAATATTCCAAAGCAAACTGCATCCTATTTAACAATAGTCTGTCAAAATTCACTACCCTGCCCAACCCCAGTTCACAGAAACCTATGCAGAGTTCTTCACAGAGACCATGTACAACCATCATCAGCAAGGGGACCAAGCTAGGGGACTCCAATCAACTGTTATACTTCATAAATATGGCAGAAAACAATGTGATTATTGGTTCATATGTTCATTGGAGATTACTAGGCTAATGGCTTAAAGACCCTTACAAGCCTAGCCAATATAACCTTGTTTTACTCAATATATGGCCCCAACAGGCAAGAGGATGGCATGGATTTGCACCTGTGTATTCAGTATCATACAGACTGCCTCAGTCCATAAGGGATATAGGCACTACCCCAGGTGAGAATTTGCAATTCCCCATCCATTTATCCAAATTGCATTTGAAGAGAACCAGGGAAGGGATCTGCTTAATGTGAATAGAAATCCTGTTCCAAATAAGGGGCAATCTCTGAGACACATTTCTGTCTCTCCAGCATGTTTTGTTTGAGTTGCTGACTAAGTTTAGATCCCTAGATTGGTTGAACCTCATGCTGTTTGACTTGTGGATGTGTAGCAGCTCCATCAGGGCTGGATTTGTGAGTGCCTTATAGGTTAGGCATAGGTCACCCCTTAATAGCCAGTAGGAGACAGAGCAATGGATAGGGCTTTTAGTCTACAGTTTACACCCTGTATTTTCTTGTGAGGAACTTCTGAGATCGCTCCATCTCCTGTAAGTGCCTAGTCAAGTACACACCAAATAGAGCATTGTATTGGTCTAATGAGGGCTGAGTACAGTGGCACTATAATTTCCTTGAATACCCTTACTTATAAGTTGTGCACATAGAAGGACCTCTTCACCACTGTGGATACATGGCAGTCAAAGTTCAGGCTGCTATATATCTGCATACCTAGATCTCTCTAAGGGGTGTGCCATTGATGTTGTAATTTGCAGAGGTATTTGACATGCCATAGGGTATGATAATGCATTTTTTGCATTTAGTTTTAGGCTATGGTTCTAGAATCAATCATTTGTTTGATCTAGACCCTCCTGAAGGACATCTACATTACTAGGGGTTTCTGTGATTGCCCCCAGCTTGTAGTCATTGGCAAACCTTGTTATCCAGAGGCCTTCACATTTGCCTTGACTTCACATAAGTGTATTCTAAACAGAAGTAGTCCCAGTACTGAGCCCTGTGGCACACTACTGGTAACTGGCCTTTTGCTCGGTCTGGATTTACCCACTTTAAGCACATGTGTCCTGTCCGTGAGTCAATTGGTTATCCATCTGATGACATAGGAATTTATGCCCAGCTTTGTGAGTTTACTTATAATACCTGAGTGGGGAATTTTGTCAAATGCCTTGGCCAGGTATAGGTAGGCAGTATGTGCTGTTTTACCTGCCTCCATGGCCTTAGTGACTTTCTCAAAGAAATCCACCAGATTCAGTAGGCATGCTCTCCCCTTGATAAAGCCGAATTGGGTCGGGTCCAGTGTTTGGAGGTCTCCTATGCCATTATTTATCAGGTCTATGATTATTCAGCCTTACATATAAGACTAGTGAAGCTTATGGGGCTGTAATTTTGTGGGTCAGTAGATGGGCCCGCTTTATGCAGAGGAATGACTGTTGCTGTCCTCCACTCTATCGGGACAATGCAAGTCCAGAAGCTGTGATGTAATATAGATCCTGCTGGGCCTTGTAAGTCCTGCTTTAAGCTGTTTAAGAGGCAACCTGGTGTATTCTTAGGCTCCATTGAAGCCATGTTATTAGCTTTAGAGAGCTCAGTGACAACCTGTTCTTCTGTGATAATTGGCTGTGTAGTCTTGGAAGGTATTTTTTTGGGGGAGAACTTGGGGATGATGGGGAGTTGAAATTTGAGCTGAATTTGTCAGCCAGCAGATTTATTATGTCTGCTGGCTGAGTATAGGTGATGCCATCTGCAACTAATTCTGCAGATCATTGGGTGCTGCCCTTAGGATTGCAGACATAAATTAAAAATGACTTATGGTTATCCTTAGCTTTGGCGTCTAATTTTACCTCAAAGTCTACATTTAGAGACTTGACTAGTACCCTGATTTGTTTAGACTAATGAAGGACTTGACATTCCCTCTTACTTCTTGACAGGATTTTCTTTCTTTTGTTGTAGCTTGCTTTTGCATTTTGACCTGAGTTTATTTCAGTCTGGTACTGACATTTTTATGCTGTTGTTTATACGGCCATACAGAGCATTTGTGTATGCCTCTGCTATAGGTTTATATATTTTCTGGATTTGAGGGAGCTTAGAAACCAAGTATGTCATCCCTTAATAAGGGGTACTTTACCTTAGAGAAGTTCTTAACATTTTTGAGGTTAGGTGGGGGGACTAGTTTTACCTTTACTTCAAGGGACATCGCCTTGTGATATGATCTTACTAGTGCAGCACTCTCCCATATTTGGGAGTACCAGATTTAGGATATTTTTCCCATAGTGGGAGTGCATTTAAATTTACAAAGTCACAAAATCTTTGGGCCTGCTTCTTAGTTGTCATGTACGCCTCACAATTAATAGAGGGGTTGTTAAAATCACCTATGAGTATGGTATTGGGCTGGATGGGAGTGATTCTAATAACTACAAGTATGATATATGGGTTTCCTGCTTTAAAGTGGGGGACCTGTAGCTAGCAAAAACATGGTCATGGATTTTTCTCATGCTAAGTTGGACATGGAGTCTCAAGCATATCATATTGCTTGAACAGCCTTAAGGTGTGCTTACCCTTTCTGTAGATAAATACACCTCCACCTTTAGCTCTTTCATGTTAAGTGGAGTGCTTTCCATGACTATGAACCATGTTTTAGTAACTGCACAGATATCAGCATTCTCCAGGGTGAGGGTAGCTTCAAGGGAGTGCTGTTTCTTGTTGAGATTCCTAGCAATTAGCAGTAACACCTTTAGCTTGCAATACGTACGAACCCTTAGAGAACCCACTACCTAGAGATGCCTCAAGGTTAGCAGGTCATCAAGTCTATTACATGGAATATAAGGGGTATGTATATAGCCATGAAACCCATTGCCATACTACAGGTACTGAATAAGACCGATTTATTCTCTTGCAAGAAACCAAACTCAGGCTTAAACTAGAAAGTAAAACTCTTGTGAAATGGAAGAGGGAACATTTTGTCTCCAGTGCAACTTTGTCAAGGGGGGAGGTGCAGTTGTGTTGCATCATTCATTAACCTGGACAGTGAAGGAGCTATACAAAGACACACAGGGAAGGAGGATCGTGTTGTGTCAACACACTGCACAACAAAATACACATATGCAACTTTTACGTCCCAAATGAGGGTGACCTCAGCCACATCGTTTTTGTGAAGTTATGAAATCAGCTTAGAAAGAACATTTCATACTAGTAGTGGTGGAGACTTCAACATGGTTGTATACCCCCTCCTAGACTGAATCCTTGTGGGTAGGATAAGATTACCACTGGTGTGTAAGAAACTGAGACAGGTGATGGAGGATTTACAGATGGGGAACACAAGTTGGGCAGCGCATCCTAAGGACTAGGATTATACTTACACTACTAAAGAAGTAACTAGCCACAATGATTACTGTCTGGTCAATGGAACTGTATGGGGAATGTGCAGGACATGAATATTACCACAGGCTTTCTTTCAGACCACCCCATTGTTGATCATGCAGTCTGTATTGGCCAAAGGTGGACGGTAGTACCACAATGAAAACTTGATCCACTTACTTATAAAGATAAGTAGAACCTTTCCCACCTCATGGGTTGTCCCCAGGGTTATTGGTTCTACCAAACGGGGATTGGTGAGGGCCCTTTAGACAAATGGCTATGTTTTAAAGCAGAAGAACAGGGGTTTTGCTTGTCATCTGTAATCTAAAAGTGATGGGCAAATTGAAACCAAACTTGTGATATGAATTAGGCAGCTTCAAATGGCAAAGTCCTGGATCAAAGCAGGTAGATCTAGGCATAGCAGTCTCAGGAGGGGAATAAAAAGTATTAAATGGTAATACAAGCAAATACAGTATTCTCACATTTTGGACAAACAGGGAAGATACAAGCTATTTCATTGGTTTACTTCTTTAAAATTATTAGCAAAGAAATGCACCGAGAGGGCTTAGTAACTAAATGGGTTGACTCATGGGCAAATCACTACTGACCCAGACAAAATACTGGACTTATTAGCAGGTAAATAAGTGCTCAGTAGGTTGCACCACCCCATGATCATGCAACAATGTCCAGGTTGACCCTCCTACTACATAAGGAAAGGGTCTCAGCCTTAGCAAAGACAATAACTTTGAAAAAATCTATGGGATGATTGGAACCTGCACAGGGAGTAAGTTCCCAACTTTAATAGTATTAACTACAGCTTTAAGCTTTTGAAGATACAACTGGGTTTGCATCTATTGATAATGCACACATGGACAGCAAAAGTGAAGAGGTTTCCAGCCAGTCTGGTTAAAAGTAAGAAAATAATGCTTCCTAAACCTAGCAAGGATTTGACTGAGGCTGCCATTTCTCTACCTATGTCTAAGTGAGACTTAAAATATTTCCAAAGGACTCACATGTAGGTTAGAGAGAATCCTTCCTTCCAAAGTGGGACAAAACCATGTCAGGTTTATTAAGGGTAGACAAAGGGGGCATGATGAGGTTAAAGTATGGCAGAACTATCAGGCACTCTGCTAACTACGTGAAGTGCAGGCAGGGGATCTAATGGTTACTTTTCAGAAGACATTCGTCTCCATTCAATGGACAGTCACATGTCAGTCAAGGTAAAAATTTCCCCCGAATATATAACCTGGTTACATGGAACTCTCTGTAAAATTGTCTAAAAAGGGGTACCCAACAGGGGTGGCTGTTATCCCCTCCTTTTGTTGAATTAACAGCACTGCTGATTGATGGTACCTGAGGAAAGTTTAAGAAAACACAGAGTGAGAGTGGGCTCAGGGCAGTTATATCTCCCTCACCACATTGTTTGCTTATGACTATGTGCTTTGGCTTAGTGAACTGCACTGGTAATTTTTCATAGTCTTAAGGACACTGGATGAAATAGCAGAGAATACAGGCCTTATCATTAACAAAGCTAAAAGCAGTTTTTTCCATCTCCATTATCACAGATATATAGTGCATCTAGAATTCTTAAGGACGTCTGACAATGCGCCTCACAGGAGATTGATGGTAAAATGAAAGGGTTTGGCAGTGGATCCCACAATGATGAAGTCAATATGATGCTGGCTGGCTGATCAGAGTCAGAAGGTGTTATATAGTCACAAATTGGCATAGTGCCTCAGGTTTTAATACTAAGATAGAGCCTGTTTACTTAATATGAGTATGATATCTGCTGGTTATTGACAGCAATATAAAAGGGGAGATTACCATAGATGAAGAACCACTGTATTGCAAACCCTATGTTACTTGAAAGGCAGCAAATAAATGTCAATTGTGAAGAAAAATGAAGGCAGATCCAGATCCAAAATTAGGCGACCTAGACAGCTGCCTAGGGCCTGTGTTGCCTGGGGGCCACGTTGGTAGGGGGGACCCACTTTTCACTTTAAAACTCCCTACCATAAGAACTAAACAGCCCCAGAAGCTTTGTGAGTCTCTTCAGAGTCATAGACAAGACAGACACCCCCAGTGTTAGGACAACGTCCTAATGCAGCCTCACACAGGAGATTTTGAGTAGCATAGCAGCACATCAGCAGAGAAAAAGAAAGCACCAGAAACCCCAGCATTAAGATAACATCCATGCAGCAGATGGGAGATTTTGAGTAGCACATCAGCTTGAGAAACACAACATTCAGTTATAATGCAACCAATGTCTGCAGGACAGTTACAGTAGCAAGTACAGCTGAGATAGGAGAATTGAAGAGTATCGCAATAGATCCACTTCCCTCCACAGTGATTGTAAAGGAGATGGCTTTTCCAGCAGTGTGTGTGTGTGTGTGTGTGTGTGTGTGTGTGTGTGTGTGTGTGTGTGTGTGTGTGTGTGTGTGTGTGTGTGTGTGTGTGTGTGTGTGTGTGTGTGTGTGTGTGTGTGTGTGTGTGTATGTGTGTGTGTGTGTGTGTGTGTGTGTGTGTGTGTGCATGTGTGTGTACATGTGTGTGTGTACATGTGTGTGCATGTGTGTGTGTTTATGTAATGAACTGTATAGTTAAGTAACTAAGCTCTGAGTCAGACCCTGAACCTTGATTATTGATAGGCCAGGTACCTTCAATCTTCACACCAACTGCCAGATCTCCAAAAATTCTTTCGTTTTTATTGATATTTTTGATAAATCACTGAAAATTACAGACTGTCAATGTCAGTCATAGGGTTTTTTTGGATGTATCTTTAGTATTCTGAGTATATCCTACAGCAGATAGCAAACTTGCTTTTGGTGCATAAGGATGTGGGTTCTATTTCCACATTAGGTGGACTGATTGCTGATAGTACAGTGTAACATAAAGGGTGTGGGGGTGTGCTGCACTCCTGAGTCTGTTGTCCTTTAGATGAGATGCTTACAAACTATGAGCCTGTTGTCGGTTTGCTAGGCATTTCCTATTGCATATCACCAGCACACCAGATTTTTTTAATATATCATAGGCAATTTATTCTACATGCGCAGCAGACACTGGATTTGTAGATGAAGCACTGAAATGCAAGGTTTTGTGCCAGTAACAACCTCTGGGTTACTAATAGTTTCTCTTTAATGTGAAAATATTCAGATGACTTTTACTTCTGCGGACATCATGCATATTGATTGATATTGGTGGATTATAAAGACAGTTTGAGTGGCATCTTGTGGTTGAAATGTTCAGAAATGGTTAGTGCTGTCATTATTGTTTCATACATTTTGTTTCACTGTTTTCAGGAAACATAGTTCAATACTACAAATGGAAAAGACACTCTAACAAAAGTGTTGTTATATTAAACTAGGAATATAATTTAATACAATTAGGAAGGTGAATCAAAGAACACATGTATTTCTGTATGGTCCTTAAAATGTGTGCGGGAACCTCATGATTTGAAAACAGCCCAAAGATACACTTACTCCACCTCTGGCCAGATGCATTTTCTATAAATGTGGGTTTCAGGGGCAGAAAATGTTACTGTTGCTAATGGTAAGTATGTTTTCATTGTGAGACTGTATTGTTTTGTATAGCAAATGGTTATCAGTGTTTGTACTATAAAATCTGAAATAAAAGTTTTGGAATAACTCCACATATATGTAATCATTTTAGAGATAAAGAAGAAAATAATAAGCACACTGATAGATGTGAGCAGTTATGGTAACTGAGGAGAAATAGCCAAATAATTGTACACTGGATGGCTGCAGGGCGGCTGAGCCATTATCCTGCCTAGGGCCCCATTCAACCACGATCTGGCTCTTAGTGAAGGTCAGTCATGAGCTTTCACAGTGGAATCCATTTAAAACAGGTATTCTGGAGGTGATCTTATAAAGAACAGATAAAGATACAGGAAATTCAGGTTATAGTAACATTTAAACTGAATCATGGAGTACAAAGTGATATGGCCATGGTGATGTCTAACATTGTCCAGTGTGTAGCTCATGCAATGAATTGTATAGATGCTGAGGTGGCTTTTATTGCAGTGACCATGCTTGAAGTACTTTATCAAGTACTTATGACAATACTGGAAAGGGGCAGTTCTAACATAAGCAGTGTTAATGCTGACTTCTCAAAACCATGAGAAAAAAAAAACATTGGCAGATGTTTGAGAAAAGACTTCATGAGCTTGATGCATGCATACTGAAAGAGAGAATCATAATGTGTATGATACAAAATGGAGAAGATGCATTATCAGGATAAAGGTGGAAAATGTGATTGATAAAAAGGACAAAGGGGAGAGAAGTGGATATGAGTATAAAATGAAAATTAAGCATGACACACATGGAGCTACACTTAACAAGGACTTAACTGTTTTATTAGCTTTTTGACTCTATTGCATTTTCTGAGGAGTGAGGGATGTTAGGAGGAGGGGTACTGACTTTACCTGGGTGGAGGATGGAGTTTATGGAGGACCAGAATTGTTTGGGGCTGTGTTGTGAGGAGTCTAGGGCAGACTGGTAGTATTGGAATTTGTCCCGTTTTATTAGCTTTTTTTATTCTATTGCGTAGTTCTAGGAATGTTTGTCTAGCTGCGGGGGTTTTGGTTTTGCGCCAGTGCTCCCAGGCTTTATCCCTGTTTTTCATTTCTGACTTAGTGGTTTTCTGTAGCCAGAAAGGATTGCTATTCCAGGTGTGGAGCATAGATCAGCAAAGTGTCCAAGTTCACCTGAAACAAATGTAAAATGGAGCAGAGTAAAATAAAGGGAAAGAGCTGTGCAGGGCCTAAATGCAATGCTCAGGCAGACTTAACAGGTAATATTACTTCATCTATGCACATCATCATAAGTGTAAATGCTTAACTAAAATATTTGCATTTACGAAAAGATATTTAGCACATCATTTATCACTTTTAGTTAGATACAAGCAAATCACTGTACTTTTGCCTTCAGGTATATTGATATATGATGTAGTTTCATTTAATTTCACTGCAGGCTTGATAGTAGAGAGAAGTACACTTTTATATATCACACTATAGAAGGAGATGGCTGGCTGGGGCCAAAGCATTGACAGAAGAACTTCTGTATATCAAATAATATCCAGTTGAATAATTAGAAAAATGGATGCACTAATAAGAATTAACAGCTTTTGATGCAGTAAGTTTTCTGGAAGTCCTTGGTTTGATTCTGTCATTCTCCATTTGCCTTCAATACAACATTATGCAAATCTCTTAGACAGTCCTCATGGGCATGCTCTGAAATTGGCCCTCAAATCAATTAGATAATGCAGTTAATAAAATGTATAAATTAAAACAAATAAATAACTGGGCAAGGAAAATTGGGTAACACACTGGGCTTTAGGACAGCACCCTGACTGGCACAGATGGTGCTGTATTTGGAGCCAGGGTTTCAATCATAAGCATAAGATTAGGAATAAGGGATAAACAGAAAGCAACTGGTATAAGAAATGGTCAAAAAACAATGAATAAGATATGTTCAAATACTTGCAACATGACAGAGGGCACATATGACTATGCAAGGAGGCATGAAATCCTGTAAAGCTGCTTTGGTCACATGATGCTTCTCAGTACCTTACCCATTTGATCCTGTAGTTCCTTTTACGCATCGCTGCAGATGAAAGTCTTACATTTTAAGTTGATTAAAAATCTATAAATATATCACAGTACCTTCTTATCTTAATACATCTGAAATATCTCTCTCCATTATGCTTCAGCGATGGGGAAAGGACACTATTTAAACAGCAGGGATTATTCAACGTGCTTAGTGACTTAAATTGTAGAAAGCAATAAATAACACTAATACATGGCTTTTTACATGTTTTACCGTGACAAACAGAAAGAAGATATTCAATGATACAGGTTAAATCCATGTTCATCAGAAAGCAAACTACAGAAAATAAAATCCCACCTTGTAGGAGCTAGTATTAATTACAGCTATGAAACATTTGTACACTTGCACTTTGACTTCTGACTTTCTCCTAAGAAAAATAAATAAAGCAGTCTGTGCCCTTCTGACTGCAAAACTGTGGTCAGATCCCTTTGGTGTACGTTGTTTGTGCTGAGGAAATGTGTGTGCTTTAGCTACACAAATAAAAAGTTGTACTGTTCCTTTGAAGAAATTTGGCTCATGTTTTGAGTTAATTGCAAATAAATACCCAACCCAAATGGACACTCTAGATCCTCACGTAAATCATTTTAACCTTTTAGTGTTGATTTTATTTGGCCTTAAAAATTAACTTGTCATGACATAGTAGCTATGCTTGAAATCTTGTGCCTATTTTTGTGGCATTGCACAAAGATTTGAGTCCTCTTAGGGTCAGTTATATACAATTCTGGGATGAGACATAGAATAATGAGAAGTCTTGCTCCGTGGGTAAAAAATACAGTACAGATTATATCTATGCTGACCACAGTGTCAGAATTTATGCTGAGACACCTATAAATAAACCCAGCAGATAAAAGTCATGATGTAACACCTTCCATGTTTGGTTCCTCTGTACAAGTACTTGGCTGGTAGTGGTGAAACCATATGACACAAAGTGGCTTTTTGCACAGAAGATAGAGATAGCTATATGGCTGGCAATATATTTACCAGAAAAAACGTGGGCAGTTTGTAATGAAAGTCACAGGAGGAGAGCTGAAACAAACAGATCAGCGTTCTACTCTAATACTTGGTTTGTGAGTGCTTTAATCAAATCACTGTATTTACTGGGTGCACTGCAGTGTTATATAAGCTCCTAAACTCTGCTGTGTTAATTGGGTTCTGTAGAATGATGTAAGCAAACTGAAAATAGAATGCAATGGAATCTGGGGCAGTACAACTCAGTTGGCAGAGACATGCATAACTTTATAGATGAAAGTCTCATTTCTTTTGCAGTAGAACAAAACCTGCAGTGGAATTGCAGCTGCTGTTCAGACATTTTCACCAGTTTAGTTTTCTTTAGTGCAGAGCCTGTCTTCTGCAGTCTTAATAAATGTATTAAGGAAATGCTAGTAAATTAATACAATTTAAAATATATTTAAATTGTACTAATTTACTAATGGGAGTGTCATTTTTCCCTGTCTTGTAGTTAGGTCAAAGTATTCATTTATAATCGGAAATAAAGAAATATGGTCTGTTGAGTACCACATCTGTAACTAAATTCTGCACTACTGTGTGTATTTAAAATATGTTGCCATATGACATAGATTGCACTTTGTTAGCATTGCATTACACAACAAAGCATACGTGCATAAACATAGCAATGAGCATTAATAAATAAGATTTCGAGAGGTCAGTATTTTAATAAGTTCAAATATAATACACTAAAACAACAAGAACAAAAAAAGAGGTCATAGTAAAAATTAGTGACACAATATTTTGTCAGTAATGGTCTTTACTGACTCCAGATATTTCCTTCAGAAATAAACATGGCATTTTCTTTTACAAATCCATAAATAATCACGCATCATACTGATTATGCTTCCTATTTCATTAAGGGGAATCGCCATCTCAAAATAAACATGATTGCAGATCTCAGTCAATTAAAAGATTATTGTACTTGTGACGAAAGGAGGTACTGCCAGCACAGCTAGCTGGAATTTTGTAAATAATTATATGTCATTTGTGAATATCAAGTTGATTCATACAGGATGCAGGGTTACAAATGTATTAGAACTGTATCTAATGTGTATATCAAACTGATTTGTACAGATGTTTGTGCTGAAAAGGTATTTGTAAAGTGCTTGTGTTTGAAATGTATGCAAAGTGTGCCTTACAGGAGAGAACAGAAATGTACATGCACTATTGTAACTGTTTAAATGTATATGTTTGAACAGAAGAAACTGGAAGATTAACCTCAGTCCAGCAAACTTTAGAAGAATATCTGAAATTAAATCACTTTATAAGCTAGGCCACAAAGACAGAATATCACAGGTTTCAATCAGGGGCGGCCCGTGCTATTGGACTGCCGGACTGCAGCCCCCTCAACTGTAAAATAAAGAAAAATGAAGAAATAAAAATAAAAAAAAATTTAAAAAATTGCGGACTTTCGCGCATACGCACTAGTCCGGACTGCTGCTGAGACAGTCTGGAGCATGCGCAAATTGTCTCAGCAGCAGTCCTGATTGGGAAACATGAAGAACAGAGCTCCCAGAAGTCTATGCAGTTTTAAACTATATAGACTGTCCTGGAACTCGCTGGGAAAACGCACTGGGGTCGGACTGCAATGTCAGGAGTCTGGAATTTGCTGCAGTCTCATCAGGGGAAGATCTCACAATGGGCAGGGTCTGGTGTGGATTTGCGTAGCTTACTCAGACAGGGATTTGGATTTATGGTGGTTTGCTACAATGAAAGATCTACTACAGCTAAGTATGCATGGTGGTTTGCTACAAGGGGTGTGTGTGTGTGTGTGTGTGTGTGTGTGTGTGTGTGTGTGTGTGTGTGTGTGTGTATGTGTGTGTGTGTGTGTGCGTGTGAATGCCCCAGGTGCAATATACTGGTGGTTAGACTCATGGTGGTGTGGTAGGGAATACCTCAGGCTTGAACACTGTACCTTGTATGCAGGTGTTAGAGGTGAATTCCCTACCCACCACCATTTGTAAAAAAAATTGCAGATTTTTGCCTCATATTTGATCTGATCCATTCCTCATAATATCTGTGGTTTGTAAATGTTGCAATGCTTAATATTTGATGGTGCAGTGGTAGCATTGTTGCCTCACAGCTGCAGGTTCTCAGGTTTGATTCGTGGCTGGAGTGCCATCCTTTGTGGGGTCTGTATCTTCTCCCTGTGTTTGTGTGGGTTTGCTTTTGTGTCCTCCCATGTTACAAAGACATGTCTGCATTATTTCTTCCTGAGCCTCTGCTGAAAATTGTTTTTTTGTTCCAAGTCAGACTGTCCTAATTAACAAATGTTAAATAAAATTGACAGGCATTTGAATTTCAGACTTCAGGTTTCTGAATGTTTAATTCCTTACATATTTGATGGTGCTGTGGCAGTATTGTTGCCTCACAGCTATAGGTTTTCTGGTTTGATTCTTGGCTGGGGTGCCTTCTGTGTGGAGTCTGCATCTTATCCCTGTGTTTGCGTGGATTTTCTCTGGTGTCCTGCCATTTAACAAAGACATGTGTCTACAGTATTTCTCCCTGGGCCTCTGATGAAAAATGTTTTTGTTCTGTCAGAAGTAAAATTGACAGGCATTTGAATTTCAGACTTCATATTCTTCAGAAAATACATAGTAAAACAACTTTTTATTCTAGCAATAAATATATAGTAACACAACCTTTTATTATAGCAATTTTCTAAGTTTATAAGATGACTATTTGAAATTTGTTCTTATTTTTGGGAATTTATTACCCTGTTATTGGCTTTGCCAGGTTTTTTGTGCTAAGTTTGGCAGCTATGGCAAGAACTGAATTCACTGAATATGTTTGAGGGCTGTATTACCTCATTACTGGGTTTGCCCAGGTGTTTTGTGCTAAGAGGTTGACAGCTATGGTGAGAACTGAATTAATTAAATGATAGCCATTTAAGTTTCAGTCTTCCTCTCTTTCACAAAGCAGCTGATCTGTCATAGTGGTATGTTGCTCTGCCTGTTTTGCACAGGGACCTTGGCAGTAAAATGTATGGTGGTAACAGCATTTTTCTTTCACAAAGCAGGTGATTTGGCATAGTGGTATGTTGTTCTGACTCTTTTGCACAGGGACCTTGGCAGCAAAAAATATGGTGGTAACACAGTATTTTATTCTAGCAGCTTTCCAAGATTATACAAGCAATGTTTAATGTGTCCCCGGTTTTTGCCCTTTTGACCCACCCCAATAAATTTGGCTTTTTCCAGATTTCTTGTGCTGTGAAGTTGACATGCAGTTGAGTATTGAGTAGATTTTACAAGGAGCTGAGAGCTGCAGGGGAAGAGAAGTTTAGTGCTGATTATGCTAAGTCAGCTCGCATTGCTAATAGCACAACAGGTTGTGTACTTGCTTTTGATGCAGAAGGTTGTTGGTTCTACTCCCATAAGGGGTAAATGCTGCCATACTGAAAGTTAAGATACTAACTATGAGCCTGTTATCAGTTTGCCATCCATTTCCTATTGCAATATTACTAGCTTATTTTTAATGTAATTTAGGCAATTTATTCCTCAGGGGCATCAGACTATGAAATATAAAGGTGATTGCTAGCAGCAACCTCTTCATTACAGATTTATTTAATGTGGAATTATTTAGATGACTTTTTTACTACTTCAGAGATTGTGCATATTTACTGATAATGGTGGACTGTAGAATTGTGCATATTTACTGATAATAGTGGACTGTAGAAGTTTGAGTAGACTTTTATGATGGAAATGTTCTGAATTGGGCAGTTTTGTCATTGGTGCATGCATTTTGTTTCATTGTTTACTGGAAAAATGTTCAAAGCAATAGGAAAGTGTATTAAAGAGCACATGTATGTTTCATATGCAAGGGGCCTATGACTTGAAAACAGCCCAGAATTAATCTTCCACGGGTAAAATGTATTTTCTTTGAATGTGGATTTCAATGTTGTTTCAATGAATCTGAGTTTCAATGGCAGAGAAGTTTTAATGCCAAGTTTGTTTAGCAGATGTCTTAGTGTTTGCACTGTAAAATGCAAAATAAAACTTTCAAATGAAGTTCAAATCATCATAGAAGTAAATCAGTATGCACGTTAGTGTTTATGGTAAATGGAGTGAAATAGCCAAGTAATGGATCATTGAAATGGCTGCAGGGGGAGGCTCCGTTCGACCATGGTTTTGTGAGGGGGAAGGGTGGCAAACTTAGGCAGCCCCAGCTGAACCATACCTCCCAACTGTCCAGATTTTCAAAGAATGAATAGATTTTTTGCTTCTGATTTTTGGTTTGTTCCTCATAAAATTTGTGGTTTTCTGGCAAATCATTTAGGAATTAAGTCACTAAATAATGACACACTGAGTTTCAGACTTCATAACCTTCAGAAAAATGCATGCTAAAGTAAGACCTGTTCTATCAACTGTCTTAGTTTATACAAGAGCAATTTTTAGTACTGTTTATATGTTCCCCCAATATATTTGGCCTTGTCCAGATTTATTGCATTAACAGGTTGAGGGGTACATGCAAATAAATTGCTTTATAGAATTAGGCATAGCCAAACCTCTCAACTGTCCCTGATTTTGGCTCAAAATGTTGCTCTTCCCCTAATGATCCCTCTGCAAAATAGCAATTTTGGAAGAAAACATGGAGGGTTTATAATTAAGAAATAACTGTAATAATCAGTTAGATTACTTTTATTTCAGAAATGCATGTAAATTCTTTTATTTTGTCAGCTGATCAAGTTAGCACTACTAATATTAAAGTATCCCTTCTTTGACAGGTTCCCAGGTGTATTGTGTTGCTATTTTATATTTTTACATCACATTTTTGGTCCATTTTTCATAAAATTGTGTTTTTTTGGCAAATTAGTGACAAATCATTAAGGACTGAAGTTAGAAAATAATGACAGCCATTTGAGTTTCAGATTTCATACCTTTCAAAAAATTCATACTAATGCAAGACCTCTATTATCTTTCTAAGTTTATAAGAGCAATATTTTAAAAATTGTCCTTATTTTTGGGCCTTTGTCCCATTTCTTTGTATGGCTTTGTCCAGATTTCTTGCTCTGAGGTTGAGAGGTATGACAAATGTGTCAGGGCCATCACAAGTCAGCCAGAGACATTTCAAACTGTGACATATTTGTTGCACCCCACTCCCCCATGTAGTGACTCTGGATGTGTCGAAGCAAGGCAAGGAGTAGTTATGCAGTGTAAATGTGCAGAGTATCCCTGCCATCCAAGGTAGACTCAAGTACTAGAGTGGCTTTTCATCTGTCCTTGATTTTTACAGAATGGTCTGGTTTCTGTCATATTTTTTGTACTGTTGATTTATGCTTATTACTCAAAGTGCCTGTTGCTCTGTGTTTAAGTAGCAATACTTTAATGACCATTAGGTAAGCTTGACTGAGATTGCAAGATGCAAGTAAGCTTTATTAAGCATACTGTTAAGGAATTGCCAACATTGAAAGCCTTTCTGTTGCCATGTAGAGAATACTTAACTAGATAATGTATAAGCCTTGGGTATTGAAATGCATATGCCAGTATTTGTAATAAAGGAATAGATTACATTATTTTAAGAGTCTCATTACACTTGGAGACTTCCAGTCATCTCTGTAGGCTTTACCCGTAAACAGAATGCCAATCGTGTCGTCCATAACCTGTACAGTAATCCTTTTAGTGTGGTCCATAACCTGTACAATAATCCTTTTAAGCAATGTATCTTGAGCTTATTTCTTGTTTGCTTTTCATTTTTTTACTTTGATCATGTTTTCCCCATGAAGCAAGTAGATGTCAGGCAGCAGGTCTTTTTTTGGATAAGGAACATTTTTACAAGTGGGGGCATCAGAGATTTCTACTTTCATCATGTTACTTGGTACTTTAATAAAGCTGAATATAAATTATAATTAGAACTGCAGTGCAAGAAGTGGTTTGAGTTGAGTGCTGCTTGTTTTTTTATACTTGATTTTGACTGGCATTCCATTAATGTATTTAAAAAAAAAGTAATTTATTTTTTCATGCCTCACAACCCTTTTTGTTTCCATCTAGATATTAAGCTGTCATGCAGCCAGTGCATTGAAATATTTTTATTCTTTTACACTTCATTTTTCCTTGATTGGACTCTCATAATGACGGTTTGGCACCCAGGGCAGTATATTTAGTTTTTGTGGTTTTGAGCATAGCTCCTCCCCTTTCTAGTTGGCCGCACCCCTTCCCATTGACCCTACCCATTCAGCTGTCTCCTGCAGCCCCCCCTTTGATTTGAAGTCACCAGCCGCCACTGGTTTCAATGTAGCCAGAGACCCAATGTCTGTACTAGGAAGCTTTCTGTATTGTTTTTGGGGTGAACTAATAACTACTCTGGAAGCATAGAGGTAATTGTTTTATGACTTCCAGCACCTGCCAAAGATCTCAGCAAAAGCTCTTGTGTGTATTTTTACAGGTAGGTGCTAAGTCCTGCCAGCTTCCAGCAATGGGGATTTTGCATGGGAATTAGAAGTTAGATGACCAGAAATTATGTCATTCTGCAAGCTATCCCTGCAATAATATTTTAGATATTATTTTGAGAAGTCTCTTAATGAGACAAAGCATTCTGTCTTGGGCCTGACAACACCAATAAGAACCATTCACCACATCATCTGCTTTGCTCTATTAAGTAAGTTATCAGGGTATAGTAATTTGCTTAGACTCAGTCAGGAATATAGTAAAGCTTAGTTTAGATATTGTTTTTCTTTATTTGTCTGAGCCTGTCCTGCAATGTTATTTTAAATAGTCCCTGTGATTTGAAATCTGATGTCACTGAATATATATTTAGTATTGTCTTGTTCTTTTATTATTTATTTTTAAATATATTTAAACCTTTCATTGTGGCTCTTTATAGAGATATTTATGTTTTGAGAGTACTTGCATATTTATTTGGTGATACTGTGTCGCCCACTGCTAATAGCCTTCCTGTTGGTCAAACTACCATTTGCCTTAGTATTAATATTACACATTGGACACCCTTTGTTAAGGGCCTTAAAGTAGCTGGCAAGAGGTTCTGGTGGCAGTGGTGACTACTTTATAGTCTGGGCAGAATGGGGCATAGCTAGTAAACTTGTGTCAGCCTTTCCCATGTGTGTGCGTGTAAACAAATCTCTAAGAGTTTGTGTGTCAACTATTTGGGCAGGGACATGAAGCACTGTTTGGATAGAGAGAGTGTTGGAGGACTTGGGCTTGCAGCCCTGGCTAAGGGCTCAACTCTATAGCTGTGCCAGTGTGGAGTCTTATAGGGGATCTGAAGAAAGAGGGAGAAACCAGCCCCGGACTGACTGTGGCCTCTGTGTGCTCTAAGGGAAATTGCACTTGATGCAGAGAGCTGCATTTGGAAATACTGTATGTGTACAGGTTATTATCCCAGTGAACATCCCCCACAGGTGTCAGTGGTGAGAATTGAGGCTCCTTGATTACTGGCCCAGTGGTGGATCATCACAGTACTGCTGTACTGTGAAAAGTAAAACTGCTTTCATTTGAAAATTAAGGTGTAAATGCCTATATGAAAATTCTGTCCATCTCTTCTATTACTCATTTTCCTATTTATGGTTAAATCTGAGTCATGAAACATGAGTTCAAAGTGATTCAGTGGAATCCTTTGTTTTATTTTATTTTTTCACAGCTATTTATTAAGTATATATTTCAGAATATGCTAATCCTTGCCCTAATTGCATTATCGTTTCATCACTTGTGTCTATGGAATAACTGGAATATTAATATTAATACATTCATGGCTTTAGAAGGTATCCCAGTATTAGGATAAACCTGCTTCAAGACCTTCTACTCATAAGTATAGTAGCTCTCTTTACAACTTCTCAGCACTTCTTTCTATCCTTCTTAGCAGACTTCTTCATGACCTTTTCATCTTCTTCTTCTTCTTGGGTGCAGTGGTCTATGCTGGCTCAGACATCTTTGGCAAATATCTAATGATTTTATTGGACTTTTTACAGTAACAAAATATATTAGTACTAAACAGTATTCTTTGTTGTATATTCCTAACTTGGGATCCATCCTATTTGCTGCTTTTTATTTTGTTCTGGAATGCAATGTCTGGTTTATAGAGTGGCTTTCCAAGCATAAAGTGTTGAGCAGGATTGTGTGCTTTCTCTGTTTCATCTGCAATGCTCATGCATCTTGCTGATTTTATTGCTCTGTCATGTGCCTTCTCATTTCACTTTAATATCTTATATACCTTTCTATAATGAATTGGTTAAGTTTTAGCTGTTTGACATGTCTTCTATGTGAAAAGGGGCAATGCACTGTTGGACTATCTTGGTAAACAAAAGGCAAATAAATATATCATCTATATATTCTCAATATTTATTATACTTATAGAGGAACCTTCTGCAACCTCACTGTCTCTAAACTTAATGTATTAACTACAATACCTCAGAGATACAGGGAATGCTTATATTTCCAATAAACCTTGTCTCCCCTTGTATTTAAAGATATGGTGACATCAGAGTTTGTAGATTTGGCTTAGGAGTTGTGTGGATGTGGTGCTCACACATTAGGGTGCTGGTTGCTGCTGGGCAAAGTCCTTTTAGCAAAAGCACTTGTAAATATGCCATATTTTTTAATTTAATTTTATATTGATAACAGTGCTTCCATAGTACATGCTTATTTTTTCCTTTTTATCTTATTAAATTTCTGTACTGATGTATTTTAAGTATTGCTTAAATTATAACTCTAAAAATATAATTTTAATAAAGCATACCTATTGTTGAAAATATGAAGCCAGCAATGCTTATGCAAGTACTATAAAGTAATAGTGTATACAAAATACTTTTCAATTAAAGAGTATGTAATGTCAGTTTGAGTTATGGCAGCGATACTGAATGACTATATTCATTAAGAAGTATAAAAAAATCCCCGTCTTAAAACACTGCAGATATGTGCAAAGTATTTAATTTAAAAATAAAATGAAGTCCTGTTTCAAAATATATGAATTCATCAACAAATATTAGATATTTTGTGATATCAGCTTTAATAAATAACATTTTTATTTTCAACTCAAAGAGACTCAAAACAATGACCACTGGCAATGTTGCATGTACCTATAGATGGAAACATGCACACACACATGCACGCACATACATACATTCACATACACGGACATATATGCCACACTGACACATTCACAAAGTATAGATTTGGATAGTGACTGCTTCATAAAAATAATAAAATCTACTTTGATACACATATTGCACAGAGAATCCCAATACTACTGCTTGCATTTTTGAAGCGAAGCGTTTGAACCACCTTTTCTAGCCTTTATAATCTGCCAGAAATTTGCCTTTTTTCCCATTGACATTGACTGCAAACCTCCAGAGGTTCAGACTGCTGAATAGTTAAATCGATGGGAACTTGAGTATTCCAGAGTTATACTTTGCCTCACATGAAGCTATTTGGCTGGATTCGTTAACAGCTACACAAAGTGTAGCTATCGATTTGGCAGTGTGCCATGCTGCTAGCATGATAGTGCACTATTTCCCATTCATTAAATTGCTCTATTTGATGTGTAGAGCTGCTAAACAAAGGGAAATGTCAGAATATGCTAATGGCAGCATAAAGAGCTGAATTACATGCTAATTAACCAATCCAATATGGTGAAGCTATTCAGGAAGCTATAAAGCAAATGTATACAGTCAGTGTAGGCTTTTGCCCTGTACACTAAAACTCTTTGGAATGCAACAGCATTATGCTTAGAATACAAAGCAGGTTAGGGGTTGTTGCTGCTATCATTATGTTGTATGTGTAAAAGGCTTTAAATCAGGGTTCTGCTCTTGCTACTGCTGATGTTGCTGTGGCTGCCAGACCTCAGGCAAGAAGAAGAAGAAGGATGTTTGGACTGCATGACACAGAAATTGCTGAGAGATACAGGGTGGACAAAGATACACTTGAGGAAATGTGCAACACCTGCTTCCCCCACCTGAGGCCTCAGGGAAATCATGGAGAACGCATCCCAATGGAAAAGAAAAACTATGTTTAGCATTACAGATATTAGCCACTGGTACTTTCCAGTGACCCACAGGGGATATACTAGGGGTGTCGCAGGCATCAGCCTTAAGACTACTACATTAATTTTTAACTGCAATGCTACTACATGCAAGAGATTGCATCTGTTTCCCACACAACCCGCATGAAAGAGCAAGAACAATACAGGAATTATTTGTAGTAGCTGGAGTGGCTGGAGGCCATACATTGCACACATAGAAATAAAAGCTACACCTAAGGAAAAGGGAAGGAGATGCAGCAACAGAAATGGTTTCCACTCTATAAACTGTCAGTTTGTTTTTTTTGTAATGTTCAAGGGATCAATTTCTGTGCAGGTAACCCAGACAGTTTCCACTACTCACAAATATGGCATGCCTGTAAGCTGCACACCAGGTTTGCAAGAGGTGACATTGATCAAGGGCATCTAGTAGGGGGTGCAGGTTATGCACTTGAGCCCTTGCGCATGACACCCATGAGAAACCCACACAACCCTAACGAGCAAGGATACAACGAGCTCCATGCTCAAACTAGGAATATCGTAGAATTTGTGTTTGGATTGCTTAAATCAAGATTCTGGTATATAGACACATCAGGAGGTGCAATGCAGTATGACCCAGGCATATCTGCTAAAATAATTACTGTTTGTGTCGTGTTACACAATATAATTCTCAGGGAATAGCTTCAAGAAGGACATCAAAGGGTAGAACCACAGTTTCAAAGACCACAGGCTGGGCTAGGAGCAGCAGATACAGATGAGGATTCTGATTTCTGAGGGAGAGCCACCAGTTGCAGATGGTGCTGGCAGATGAAGGTGTGCACAGTATGCCCTGGCTCTAGTTAAGAGGCAAAGGATAGTGCACACAATCACTACCTAGGTCAAAGCCTAAGATCCCATGCACATACACATAGCAAAACTAATGCCTGTCAAACTCCAAAAGCTTTACTTAAACGTGTAATGACTGTGTTCAGACAACAACAGACAGGATCAGCCCCAAGTACACAATTGTTATATACAGTAATGACAAGGTAAGTGTGAAACCTGTAAAGAAAAATAATTATGTAACTGATCACTCTCATATGGAAATGTATATATATATATATATATATATATATATATATATATATATATATATATATATATATATGCCCCTAAGCATAACATTTGTCTGAGGTGTAGAGTTATGTCAGTATTATTTCCTATGTCAGATTTTTGCAATATACAGTTATGTATTAGAAAAAAAACTGTGCATCAAGCACTTTAATTGACCACCATTTGTGAAATATTGAAAAGATCAATTCTACCCTTATTTGCAAAACTATACCAAAAAGCAAGACTGAAGTACCCACTGCTTCTACTGATATACTTACAGTACTAACTGAAATACAATGAAGTTTAACAATTACATAAGCAATCATTCACAAATGAGTAGGAACTAGAAATCAAAAACTTTTCTTCAGCAATACATATGGATAACTGCAAGCTTGTGAATAAGCAAGCATTAGCTATGCACTGTGTGCATCAAATATGTATGCAACCCTAAGTCACACAGACATGTAAAGGGCAGGGCACAGACATCGTCATTTGTACACGGTGGAACTGGGGAGTAGGAGGCCAAGCCTGACGCAAAGAAGTAAGCGTGTATGAGTAAGAAACACATGTTTTTATCAGTATATACAGTGCTCAGGGCCCATAAGAATGGATGTATAGCATTCAATTGTACTGTTCAGAGAGTTTGCACATGTGTGAGATGGTATGGGCAAGTGATTTTTTTTTCAATGTGTGTGTGTTTGTGTGTGTGTGTGTGCATGTGTGTGTGTGTGTGTGTGTGTGTGTGTGTGTGTGTGTGTGTGTGTGTGTGTGTGTGTGTGTGTGTGTGTGTGTGTGTGTTGTGTGTGTCTCTACATGAACACAAACAAGTACTGTGCTAGCACTACATCCTGGCATCTCGATCAGGTGTGAGCCATATATGTCAGTATAGTCAGTTCTACATCATCACCCTTGACTATGAGAACCAACTCTGCCAGGAGTTGCACTGCTACTTCCACTGCTCTGGCTAGAAGTCATGATGGTACCTGAATGTGAGTGATGCCTGCTGGATGAGCTCCCCTCATGACTATGTTCAGGACCATGACCCCATGGCCTACCAGATCTGATTGTGGACACTGCAATCACCACAGACCAGTGGAAGTAACTTCACTACTAGTGTGTGATCTTGCATGGGCATGTCTCACAACACCAGAAGATATAGCGGCTCTCTAGGCATGTGGATGCCCTCTCTCAAAAGATGTTCCATTGTAGATACTGCCTGATTCAATGTATCATTCATCCTGTCCAAGAAGTCCCTCAGATGGTTCAGGGAGTCACACACATCAGAATGCATAATGTTTAGTAATCAGACTATCTCTTCTGAGGTTCTAGTGGAATATGCTTGTGTCCCCACTATGGCCCTACACATATGTCTGGTGACACCTAATGACACACCAACAATAGGAGGAGGGTGAACACAGCAGGTCTTCTCAGAGCACCTCTACCAAACCTCCTGTGTGCACCACACCCTCACAATGGCTATGGGGGAAAGCAACCGACTCTGCATCCAGACTAAGAACACTAGCCTGATCACCTAGGTCACTTTCATCCTGTGCTATATCAGCAGCCTCAATGTCATGGACATGTGTAGGCATACTGACTGTGTCTGAAATATGGGCAGGGGATGAGGGAGCCACAACCTCAATATCAGACTGACCCTCTGTGCCCCTAGACTGTGCTTCTTCATTGCCTCCATCATCATCAGGGGCTACCATTACTCTGACATTGGGTGGTAAGACTTCCACAGTACCACTCTCAGGATTACCTATGATAACAAGCAATAAACACAGCAAACAGAGAAATAGAAAATACAATTGATCACATATTATTCTTATATGAAAAGCATGTTAAACTCTAATAGATGCTAAAGCAACACAAACTTTATTTTTATTTAGACCTGAATCTACCTTATATAGAGTAATAACAATAACTAAATGTGTACTGCAAATGTGCAGGTGGGGAGGCAGCTTGCAATCCAGATGTCCCTGTATGTGAGGAACTGAAAGGAAATAAGGCTGATAGGTATCACAATGTTAGGAATAAGAAAAAGAGAACAACCCCTTTACATGTGCAGATTAAAAATGTTCTCATACAGAAATGCAGTGAAAAGATGGATTCCCCGCCACCAAATACTCTCCTCTATGTCTCTAGTACTGTGTTGTCTGACTCACACTTGCCGCTGACTCTATATACATCAGAAATCTGAGATATACACATATAAAGATGTAACAATGACATTTGCATTTTGCATGCCTGTAAGTTCTGTTTGAGACACTCAGGTTGTGTCATGACATCAGCATCAACATCAAGGATTCTGTGTGATCCCTCTGCCGAGCTCTCTGTATTTCTGACAGTGGACAGGAACTCATCTGTTTCAGTTAATGGTGGTTCGGTAGTAGGACCACCTCCTGTAGCCACCTGTTCCCAAGCAACTGCAGCTAGCCTACAGTGGGCAGAGGTTATCATATGACTAGCTCAGTGTTGTATCTGGAAGGAACTTCTCTCCTGCCACCTGACAGATTTGATGTCACTGGCCACTTGCTGGCTTATCCTCTCTTGGGCAGATTGGTCACCTCTACCATACCTCTCAACCATATTGAATTCTTCTGTATTTACTGGTTTTGAGGTGAAAATAATGGGGTGCCACAAATTCCCGAGTGGTCCCTTTAATTTCTGAATTTCACAGGTTTTTTTTAAAAAAAAAAAAAATTTTGTGTGCATTTTACGCTGATGTCATCACGCGCATGGTCACACGATGACATCAGCTTCATGAGCAGACTGCCAACCTGTCTGAATTTGGCTGAGGGCAGGAAGGGGTGTGTATCACTCTTTGACTGCTGCAATACAAACTAAAACTTCCAATCCACCCGCCCTAGTAAGTTTTTCTTCTGAAATGTTGAGTGTCTGTTATGTAGTACTAGTTCTACATGTAAGGTGGTGTGTGTGTGTGTGTGTGTGTGTGTGTGTGTGTGTGTGTGTGTGTGTGTGTGTGTGTGTGTGTGTGTGTGTGTATGTGTGTGCCATTTAGTGCTGCAGGAGAACGTTCTGTGTATGTATGTATTTTTTTTTTTTTTTTTGCTGCTAAGCAGATGCTTCTCATTTGTATATGTATGCTGAGGTTCTGGACCATTACTGCTGCAGGAGATACATCTCATTTGTATACCGAATTGCTGATTTCCACATATATTATACTTTTGCTCCTGTCTGTTAGTGCTGCTCATTTTATGCCGAGGGTTCAACTGGGCAAAATGTATGGTAACTAAAACAAGAGTTTGTCTTGATTATCAGGGTGAAACTAAAATGGAGTATACAGGAGACTAAAAGAGTTTTGCAAAAGGAATTTGGTGCTAAAAAAAAGGATTGCTAGTTGACAAGTCAGCTGGGAAGGAATAGAGAGCAACTGAGGATGAAGCATAACTAAAAACAACAAAAAGTCAGGAGCTGAAAGACAGAATGGGTCAGGGAAGGGATGGTAGGACTTGGGTAGATAATATTAGATGTGTGCAATAGTTTAAATCCTAATTTTCTGAGACTTGCAACTTTATAGATGCATATTTCTTTATCTTTATTTATATATCTGAGAGCAAGGCATTTCTTCAATGCATGTTGAAGACTGTAAAGTATAAACAAAAATGTATTTTTTTGTTACAGTATATTTTATGTCTAAGATTGAGGTAACTTGGGGAACTCCCCTTACTTTGAGCTACATCAGTCTTACATATGTAACAGGAGATAGGCTAAGACAAGGCAGAGTTGATTAAAATGATGTAGCTAAGAAGCTGAAAAAATAAAACAGAAGGACAAGACAGACAAGATGACAAGTGATCAAACTGGAGCAGGGCCAGAGGTGGCCAAAAGACAGGAATAGTTAGAAAGAAAGGAAGGATGCAGGCAGTAAGGGAAGAGTGTTTTCAGCCAGAAGGTAAACAGAAGGATGGTGAGGAGGAATGGGTAGTAAAAGGACTGGTGGAGGCATCACAAGGGCAGAGGTGACATAATGAGGTTTAGAGGGGTGCTATGGCAGGAAATGTGATAACTAGGGGTATACAATGGATAAACATTGCTGAAATGTGGTATTTGGGAAAAGAAGAAGTGATTACGGACCAAACTTTCATGAAGCTGACCCTAGCGATAACCAAGAGGGCTGTGAAAAAAATAATTGTCTATTTATAGGTTCTATTTAATAACTAATGACTTTGCAGAATGGACACTAGGTGAAGGGATGGGAAGGAAGACAGGACACAGAAGAGTGGGTGTGAAGGAGGTATGAATGGTGATGGGACATGTAGCCAGGCAGCATCATGCCAAAAATGTTTAAAAGGGATTGTTGATGCTGTGGTAAAATCATTGATAGAAGTATTCAAAATATTTCCTTTAAGGAAGGAATGGTCCTGATAGACAGAAAGCAAGCAAGTGTGCTACCAACTTACAAGTATTATTACAGAACAAGCAGCAGCTGCTGAGGAAACCTCAGGCCAAACAGCCTGACACTGTTTGTGGACAGAATATATTGATGATATCAAAGGGCAAAAATAGGCCTCTTTTTCAGTTACAGCATGGATTCATCACAGGCCGTTCCTGTCAGAGATTGATCCATTTGAATTAATGGTTCATTAAAGATATAGAAAGTGGATTGTGGATTTGGTTTGTCTGGATTGCTTGAAACTATATAAACCTGTTGTGTATTCCAGCTTCTGGTAAAAATGATTGGAGGAAGGTGTGGGTAGCACATTGTGTAGGTAGCAGTGACGGATTTCTCCATGGGTTGTAATTAGGTTGAAGTTTTGTAATGAGAATTTCACATGAGGATGAATTTAGCAGAAAACTGTCATGATTAATTTGGCAGGGTGATTCTGTTGCTTCTTTTATTAGGGCTACAATCATTTTATGAACAGTATGTACTTCAAATCAGTGTGACACTACAAAGACTGAGCCTTAATCTTTGAAAATTATGTTTCATCTGTTGTTTAGTTACCTTAATTTATTTTAGCTTCTTACATTTCCTCTCACTGTTCTATGCCATGTGTCAGTTTTATAATAGCAATGATTTAAAACATGCATCATACTCTTAACCTTTTTTATGACCACAAGCTGATATATGCATATATAGCTCATGCATTTGTTTAATCCACCCCTTATTGTAGAATTGGAGTAGCAGAATGGAATTTGAGAACTGCACCCAGTTTTCAATCACCAGCAGATTTGGTTAGCCGGTTCCCCTTGAAAACATTGAAATTTCAAAACATCGAAATTCATATGGTCGAGACAATATCATTGAGTGTTTAGAACATTGATGTTGTCAAAGGGAAGAAAAAGGTAAGTAAAACAGGGAAAAAGCTAGTGTTTCTGCAGGGCAGCAAGGTGCCCTGCACACTGTGTCTGTAAATGTGCCATCTCTGTGATGGCACTGCAGACAGGGTATGGGAAATCTCCCGTTTAGCACTTTTGCATATAGCGCTAAAATGGAGATTTCCCTTTACCTCATTGTAGTGCGATCTCGGAGTTGGTATATTAAAGTGGGGGGGGGGGGTAGGGGGCACAGCCCCCCACATGGACTTGTTTTAAAAGTTTTTTTTTTTTTTTGGTTTCACTTGAAAGCTTCTATGTTCTGAAATATCGATGATATGGTCTCAACCATATGACATTCAATGTTTTGGAATTTTGATGTTTTCAAGTGGAACCAGTTAGCCATAGTCCCTTGTTATCAGCTTTTATGTTACAGAATATATACAAATGGGGAGGTAACCCAGGACAGAGCTCTGTGGGACATATGTAATGAATGATTTGTTTTTGAAGCTCAGTCTTCATTCAGCAAGCATTTTCTTTTCTCTTTGTATCTGCTTAATATTTTGCAGATCTGTTTGTCATTGTCTATATTTGGTTGGTAATTTTAGTCACTTTTTTGTTTGTTTTTGTAACTGCTACATATAATGGTCTAATGCAGCGTGTATTCTTCTTTCTGAAGAAGTCTTTGTAAGATGAATGCACTAAACTGAGAATATATTGGTCTGCCTGTCTCATGGCCAGCTTTTTGGTGGACATTTTAGTTTATTTTGTAACTTATATTGATTCTTGCATATCATGTGCCTTTTCTAAAGTCAAATGATTGCCTTACCATTATATTAAAGTTTTAGTTGTCTTTCCACAAATTTGTTATAAGTGGGTTATTCTATGTTATTAGATTTAGATGATTGTGCTTTTTAAATTAGCTCATTAATACCCTGTATTATAATTACATCACTTTGCATAACTTTCATCTGGGGTCTGCTGTTACTTGTCAGCTTTCAACATCTGTCTCGATTTAATGCAGTTAATTTTAATTTTATATAAGACAACTGTATTTTTAGTTGTATACAAATTCAAAGTTTGATACACGTTCAAATAAAACACTATTCTGGTTATACTTTGTATTTAATATTTTGTCTGTTCTTCAATTTGTGTTTGAATGATGGTATCCCATAATTCCACTGGAGTGGGTGGGGTTACATAATTATGCACGCAGATTTTTATGTTAATCTGTATACAGATTTGTACCTATTTTTCATGGGTCTTTGTCCAGATTTTTGATGTTTCCAGGTTGAGAGGTATGACTTCTACTTCTCTTTAAGAAAAAAGCTCCATGGACAGGTAAGGTCTGGATAATGACCTCATTTTCTGCATCTGTGTATGGTGACTTGCAGGGTACAATTTTCTTCTTGGGTGCCATATCCCTGTATAAGATGAAACAGAAAACAGACACATAATTAAGTTTAGAATACAGAGACAGGGTGGCTGTATACTCAGTTATGTATGAATGTATGCATGCATCATGCACACAACAATTTAAAAGGTAATGCTCCCTACATCTACAGACAAGTTAGGACAGCCCACTCCCAAAAAATATTCTAAATGAAATAGCAACAACAAACTATAATAGTTCTACAATGAAGATAACACTAGTTTGTTTAACTGTGTAACACACTGCAGAATTACCAATAACAATTAGCAATGTAGCAGTAGAAATGTAGGTGCCATTACCACTGCTGTGGTGGGCAATCAGGTAGAAATCACAAACTTAGCACATTTTTCTTTGTGTTAACACATGTACAATGCTAGACCTTGTTATGAAGTTATCATGCACTCATCTGCAATAACTCTGCAATAAATACAACTTGCAAAATATAGGTCAGGTAGCATTCTGTGGCATATGTTTTGTAATGCAGACTTAACTGATATATGTGGGTTATGCCAAAAGTAAAGGGATAAAGAAAAACACTAAAATAAAAAAATGTTTTAGAGTGGGCATTGCAATTTACCCTTAAATGTTACTGTAAAAACATTTTGTAAGAAATAGCAACATACCTTAACAATAAATCAGTGTACAAATAGACAATCTTCCAAAAGTAGTGTTTATCTAACAGTATTGAGCTCTCTAGATCCGACCATTCTCCCCATTATGATATGAGTTTTTTAGCTGCACAATTACCTTTATATAGTGCAGTCAGCTCTCAGGGCCCTGTAAGTACAAAAATTAGGTATTAAATCATTAGCATTCATGAATACCAGAGTCTGCACTAAATTGTAGGAAAGGTAAACATGGTGTAAGGAGTTACGCAATTACATGCCATGCCCTAGAACGGCAAGGATGAGAATTGAGAAGTGCTACTTGCTAATGGCTTGCAGGTGTCTATGATTAGTTTGACTAGAGGAACAATCAGGGTTTCATACTCTCTTGTCTTTGATGTACACTTACTGATGGTGTGTCAGGGAGAAGAGACTTAACAAAAAGTCTGAAAGCACTTTCACTTAGTTTGGACAACAACATTTCTAACATTAAGATGTTATCTTAAATGACAACAATTACTGCCCCTTACTAAGAAATGTTATTCATAATCAAGGGACTATATTAAGCATTGATACAGATAGCATCTACCATACAACTGATAATAGAATTGCTGTTAAGAAGCCATAGCTAAGGGAATGAGGTGCCATAGAGAGAGAGAGAGAGGGAGAGAGAGAGAGAGGAATACACCTGCAGTGTTTGCTAAGGTTCAGTTCTTGCATACTTTATTCCATGGGTTCAATGCCCAGCTGATACATCAGTATTTTAACATTTTGTAAGATCCAATATCACAATATGTTACAATTCATCCTAGCTTTCCTTCCAAACTGCAAGGATTAAAAGCCATGCCATTACGCATTCCTTTGTTGAACATTGGAATCTCTGTCAGTAAGTTGAGCATCTCACACAACAAAGCTCAGTGCCATGTTTCACACCTTTGGTACTATGCAATGTAAGTAGTGCCAATGTGCCTGGCAAGGAATCCATCTGCTTTCAGTTGCACAAATGCAGTTGGCAAGGCTGTGCTTCTTTGCACACAACCAGTTACCCACAAGATCTAAAGTAGGAAGCAATTTGGACATATCTTATTAACGTGATTTTGCAGACATGGCTGGTGAGGGAGAGAATAGTGCTAAATTTAGACACAAAGATTGGGTGTTGATGAATCCAGGATATTTGTGGCACTCCTCATGAACTGCTACAGCCATGGGCTGCTGCAGGAGGATTGTACCAGGTCTCAGTAAAGGCTGAGGCTTAGAATACTTTGGCCAAGGCTGTCTGTAATGCAACTGAACCTGATGGAAGACTGAATTTAGGTCTCAAAGCACCCCTCAGTTGTATAAGTTTACTGACCCATAACCTGTCTGTTATATGGCATTAATGATCTAGCCAGCCAATGCAGGTACTCATTATGCTTTCATATGTATTTCTTTTCTTTTAGTACTGTATAGATGTAGAGGAAATTGCAAAATGTGAGGTGCACCACAACAGATTAACTCACCTCAGGGAGGAACAAGCTAAGTATGACTCAGGTCCAAATTTAAGCCAGAAATTCATTTTCATTCACTCAGTAACTAGCATCTTGTGCAGGCATATCTCAAATTATTGGATCTCAAGCATGCCTTCCCCAATAACTCTTGCTGCATGAATCAGGTAAGGAGAACTCCAAATTAAATGTGTGTGGCTTCAATACTCAGATTCAGCAATTTCTTTTTATTACTGGATAAGCATTTATAAAATATTAATAGCAATAATGTCAGGAAGAATTCAGCTATGATAACTGCAATTCTTACATTTAAATACATATATTTTATCCATCATAGGGAAATACAGTCTGCTATATGTTATATTATAACAGTGAGATTTGTTTATTTTTGACACAGTAATACCTTAACATCATATATGCATTCGGAAAAAATGTATAATAGTAAATTATCATAATTGTCTGTGCATTTCCAAACAGAGGTTATTGAAAGAAATAGATTAATGTGACATACCATGTGTCTAATTATCTCTTTTTTGTCTCCCCCTACATGATCTCTATCTCTCTCCTTTTCATTTGTGCAAAGGTTGGCATAGCACAATAATACCAAGTGACGGTAAAAGCTGTTCAACTTCTCATTGCAAAAGCTGATTATTTCAATTTACTCTGCAGCAGTCTGGTTACTTTCATGTAAATATGCCTAAATCAACTGTGTTATGGGAATACAGTGTAAAGGCAGACTAAAGGCAGTGTTCTAAAACAGTTAATTTAACAATTCTTATTTATTTATTTATTTATTTATTTGCATTTGTTTATGGGATGGTCCACTGGGCCAAAAAAGTGCCCATTTTCAGTGGAAGCGAGAAAAGCTCCACAGTGATTTATACAAACAACAACAAATATAGCATGTACAACAAGAGATGATAATAAAGTAGGTTATTGACAATATAAACAAAGGCAATGAGGCAATACAGCCATAAATAAGACTCCCTACTTATACTACCAGTATAAGTAATAGTAGCAAAAGATTATTACTCAGGAAATAGGAAGGATTAATGAGGTATGTAAGATGGAGAAGGAGTGAAATGGAGGTGGTGGTGGGAGAAGAGGAAGAGGTGAAGTTGAGGAGTGGGAGAAAGAAAGAGTTCAAGTTATGGACTGTAAGGAACTGGCATAAGTGCATAGCCACTTTGAGGACAGGTGTTGTTTTAAGGATTTTTTGAAGAGAGATGTGCTGCTGGTGGATCTTAGAGTTTGCGGGAGAGAGTTCCATAATTTGGCAGTGGAGAAGGATTGGAGCATTTGGCCAGCAGAGAGGGTTGGTTTGCTGATTTGCAAAAGCATTTGATTCTCTGAGCAGAGGGGTTTGTTAGGGTGATAGGATTTGAATAGAGATGAAGGGGCAGGGCAGCTGGTAGGGATGAATATTAGTTTATGGGCTGTTATTAGTTGTATGTATGTGAGATGATGGGGAAGTTCTAGCCAGTTTAGTATGGGGAGTGAGGCATAGTGGTGGGATGATTTTTTTTTATTTGTGACAATTCTTAGGCTGCTGGATTCACTAAAGTATGAGTTATTGTGTGGTGTGTTGAAAAAATTATTTAACCAATTCTAGATTGAAGTTTTTTCTGTGTATCATGGGTTTTATTTCAGCTGTAGTTCAATTTAGTAAATCATGACATTTCATATACCTATCATATATTTAACTGCAAACATCTGTATTTCTCAAAATATACAAAATTTCAGTAACATATGATTTGAATAGTGGAAGACATCATTTGCAAAAACATTGCATCCTCAACAGGGAGACTTAATAAGTTAACCTTACCCTGCTTATGACTTCATGTTGGTTGCATTCTCCTACCGTTTATTATCCCTATAGCAAGTATTGTATTGTACAGAGAATGACAGATAAATTACTTAATAACTAAGACTAAAATAGTATACAGATGTTCCAACATCCCGCACAATATATTGTTATTCTTCTCTGCATCTGTCTCTATCACTCTCTCTGATCACCTCTTCTCCTTTATTAAGTTGCTTGCCATTGTGCTTCATTTGTGTAAACTTAATACTGCGAAGTAATAGTTCCTTTGTGGCATGTTGAGCTAATGTTCACATATTTAGAAAGAGTTTTGAATAATTTCAATGTTTTCTATTCAGCCATTAGCTAAGTGTTACTGACTGTTTTTGGTACACTGATTTATGTGTACCTATTGGCTACACATTGTTATGACTCACGATTATCCTTCTTCTGTCATGATCTACTTCATTCCCCCTCCATGTTACCCTGTCGATGTATCTTCTCCCTTCTGTATCATTAATCATCCATCTCTGCATTTGCACAATGTTTGCTGCTGGGAAACTTGAAACTTAGGCTAAATGGAAGTACATAGCTTATGGCAATATATTGGGATTTGATTCCTTTCATCCACATTACGCTGTCACACTTCACACTGCTGTGATAAGCTATGTTAAGTCAGTTTAATGTACTTTTCAACAAGCTGAAAAGTTGGATATATGGATTACAGTGGTGAATTTAGAAATGAAGATGAATACATACTCTCATGTTTGCTGAAATCTGCTGTCAAATGTGAGCTATCACGTGTATGATTTATTACGTGGTATGAATCATCAACCACCTTTTCTCTATTTTTCTACATGGGGTCAGGGTGTCTTGTTAACTGTCACTATCTCTCTATATTCATCGACACTCATGACTGATTCTCAGAGGTCTTCTCTCACACAATCCATTCCCCTCTTTGCTGGACACTCTTGTTTCCCCTTGCCTTCTTCCTGTCTGTCCCAACTCTTCTTCATCAGTTTGTCTTCTGGTTTTCTGCACATGTACTTAAACCACTGTAATCTGTTCTTTTTTACCTATTCTACAATTGGAGCTACTTTGGCTTCTGCTTTTATGCTCTTTTTTCTTTGTCTGTCCCACAGTATGCATCCTACCACCCATCTTAGGCACTTGATTTCCATCACCTCTAACTTCCTCAACTGCTCTGTATTTACTACCCAGGTTTCTATACCATACAGTAGTACTGGTTGAAATACTGTTTTGTACACTTTACTTTTCAGCTTCTGCATTCTTCTGTCATACACTACCATTGATAGTTTGCAAGTTGGCTGCAGACCTTCTGATTCTAGCTATGTCTTCCTCATTCAGACTGCCCGTCTCCTCCACCTTCCCTCCCAGATGCTTGAAGCTGTTAACCTGTTCCTGTATTTTCTCTTCTATCTAAATTCTCAGCTTATTCTGAATTTTACCATTTACTACCATTATAACTGGCTTATCTGAACTCGGTTTCTTTCCACATGCCTTCAGTTTTGCATTCCATTCCCCTATCCATTGCTGAAGTTTTTATTCAGAGTCTGCCTGTGATGCCACATTATCAGCATACAGCAACGTTTTTGACATGTCCCCTCTGACCAGTTTGTAATATAGTCTACCACCAGTATGAACAGCAGTGGACTGAAAGCTGAACCCTGGTCCACACCTACTTCCCCTGGAAACCCCTCTGTGAGATCAAACACTGTTTGTACTTGAGTCATTAGGTCCTTGTGCATAAGCTGCACTAATTCTAACAATGTTTCTGGGACTTTGAAGCACTGCAGTACTGCCCAAATCAGCTTTCCTGGGACCTTGGGAGCAACATAAAAAATAAAATCAACTGATTATTGTCTTATGTTATACATTTGTATGGCTATATTCATTTTGTCAGCAGGTTATCTTGATTTCAGAATGATGTTGACTCAATTAATTCGGTTATTTAATGTATGTCTGTTCTACAATGTTCACACTTGCAACTGTGTTACAAGTTTAGTTAACCTATTCTCACATAATCCATCACTGTTATTCTGCAGTAGACTGTCATATGTATGACTTCCTTGTTTGTCTTATCAAAGCACATAGTGCATGTATGAGACAATACATTTATGTAATCATCCCAGTATGAAATGGTGGGAAAGTTTGAATAATAATCCACTGGTTTACAACAGCGAATTTCTATGGCATCTCATAAGGTAAAACATGTCAATATCCCTCATAGCAACATAAAGTACATGAAGGACAGTATATCTAAATTTTAGTGGAGAAGTATGTAATTCCATGGGGCAATCATAGTGCTGCTACACTGTCCTGTGACACAAATGCATTAGCTGAACAACCTGTGATGCACAGTAGCATCTATTTCAAACACTTGAATTTCAAGAAGTACAAATGAGCTATTTCTCATCATTAAGGCCAGTCTTCTTCTGTGACAATTGCAAATAATACTGGGTTCTTTAAACTACATAATTAGATATATAGGTTCAATGCCTGACATGGGAAACTTGTGTGTATAATGCTTGGTGCTGTATCCACTTCCTCTGAGGAGAGTACATTTAACTCTTCACACAGCTCCCTTATCCCACTTTTTACTGAAACATCCTCTGTGAAACACATGAGGTTATCCTGACAAAAGTAAACTTTCAAAAAACATAAGCCAGCACATAAGGTTCCATCGAAACCAACTTTATTGACATCTAGATCCCTTCAATAAAGGAATCTAAAAGCTTAAACAGCATACCGGTTTCTGCCATGCCCTGGCCTTTATCAATGCAGTTCAAAAAATAATTGGGAAAAAGTGCCAGACTTTTCCTGTGACTAATTCATTGCTCTCTAGATTGTGTAACTAGATAATGAAGATGCTTAATGCTAGACATGGAAAAGTTGTGTGTGTGTGTGTGTGTGTGTGTGTGTGTGTGTGTGTGTGTGTGTGTGTGTCTGTGTGTGTGTATAGCACTTGTTGCTGTATTCATTCTCCCTAAGACAGATGCATTTAACTCTTCTCACAGTCCCCTTATCCTACTTTCTACTGAAACATCCTCTCTGAAACACACTGATGAGGTCATCCAGACACACATGCACTTACTCACCTTATGAATCAGACCTGTCTTGGGGTTCTTGTGAATAATACAGTGTTTTGTAGATTGTGTAGCTAGATAGATAGGAGGTCTGAGGCTCAATATGGGGAACTTGTATGTGTTTGAGTGGAGGTCTTGACAGTCAGGTGAGCATGTCTTTCAACACAGCCTTGTTCAATCAACTTCTACAATGGAGAAATGTTTTAAACTGATAGATGACTCCATCATCCCCTTAACCCATCTTTTTCAGTCACAACTTCTTTGTAACTCAAGGGTGAAGTTAGGTATACTCTTTGTACTCTACTGAATACAATTTTTATACATTACTTAGAGAAACCATGGCTTATTTAGGCCATACTATGTCCACGACTGTCTAAATTAATACATCAAACAAGAGTTTCATAGACTGAAAAAATATCTATTTAATGATTTCATGGGGAAAATTATGTAAACATTTGTTAAGTGGAGGGAGGAGCACTTTTTAGCTTTGTAAATGGCAGGTGGATTAGGGGGCAGCAAAAAGAGTACATGATTTTGAAACTAAATTCTCTGTCTACAACCCTGGTGCAATACACTGATGAGGTCAGTCTTTCTAAGGTGAACTGTTGCACTTTAAATGTCAGACTTCTCCTGTGGCACTTGCATTTTTTATACCATCCTGTAGAATTTGCAGTTAGATAGGTAGGCATTTGGATTATGGCAGTGCTTAACTTCTACAAGTATATGTGTGACTGTAAATGAGTTCAGGATTGGTTTACACACATTTGAAATGGCAACTTTTACAATCCCAGATGGCTGTAACTGTAAACATCATTTTAACAGACACATCTCCTTGGAAATACACTGTTGATGTCATCCCTTCATAGATGCTGTATGCCTCAGTTGCACTCATAGTCCTCCTGTGGCACTGGCTGCTGTTAATGTGCTGCATAGATGACATTGCAAGATAGGCAGGTAGTTCAAGTCCATCCCTGCGTAAATAGTGTGAATGCAATCATTGTCATATACTGTTGGCTACGGCACAACCACCTTTATGTATACTTCAACTTATGAGCTGGATTTGCAGGATCACAGTGTTACATTAACAAATCCTAGCATCCTCAGGGAAAGTAACTTTTTGGCCACATAATGATTATATGATGCTAAATTAACTGCAGTATCTCACATTTAGAGTGTGAATTCTTCTGTGTTTTGACACTGTGCTTTGTAGATTGTGTACTTTCATAGGTAGGAGGCTTGAGTCCAGCTGTGAGTGCCTCTTTTGCCCTAATACCATGTATGCTGCTCTTCAAATACATATATGATGTGTAGCTGTACAGTGTTTTTGTGAACTTCAACCGCTTGTCGGCATAAACATCCAGCTAATAAACAATGTTGATATCATCTATTTAACTGTGCACTATCCCAGTTGTACCTCAACATGTCTCATGGCACTTGTGATTCAGCCAATAATCTGTAGCTTGTGATGTTAGGTAGTTAGATCAAATCCCACCATTACTGCTCAGACTGCATTGTGTCAGTCTTATTGTGACTGTACAAGTCACTAACATATAGTCAAACACATTTGCTATATATACGTATAGATGTTGATTCATTTAACAAAAAGCTATGATAATTTCTCACATAGCACATTTATTCTGATTAATGATGACATGTGACTACCTTTTCCTTACATGACATATGTTGGAAGTGTTATCCTCTGGCATGAGGGAATGAGACGACATTCTGTATGTTGCTGCGTTAGTACAGCAATTACAGGCAACGCATATCCCTTGCAGCAATATCATAATGTAATGCCTTGACATACCAACATATTTCACAATTGTAGTGGCATTTCTACCATGGTACATTCATCCTTTACAGTATCATGTATTTCCTGTTGTCAAACGCTCATATGCTCAACATCTACATTCAGTGACTGTTAGCATTGTGTGGCCTTATACTGTAATGCATGAATGGTATCCATCACAGCTGTAATGTGTAAATTTACAATGGAAGAGGCCTCCACCATCCTTTTATCTCAAAGACATTGCTTATGACACATATATATGATGTAATAAGTGAGCATAGACGGAGTGTCACACTTGTGTTAAGACTTCCACTCTGGTGCTTGTGGTTCATTCATGTCATTAGTTGGTAGAGTCACAGAGCTTTCTGTTCAATTCCTGGAAGGGCAACATCATATGAATGTACTGCCATTACATAAATACCACTATATCTAGTTACTAATACTGTATCTAGTTGCTCTCATCCATTTTTATGTTGGGAAATGATATACCAACTGGTTGTGATTGCATGGCAGTGAAATGACTATTTGGTGATGTGCTGTGAGTCCGCCTGTGCCACTGCATTGAGTACTGGCTTGTGTAGCATACCTACATAGAGACAGATTGTGGTTCAATTCTGGCACTCTGTGTGTGTGTGTGTGTGTGTGTGTGTGTGTGTGTGTGTGTGTGTGTGTGTGTGTGTGTGTGTGTGTGTGTGTGTATGTGTGTACTAAATGATGGAAACAGCTTCCTTGTCAAAGAAGCACTGATATTGTACTTCTCACTCTAATGGGGTCAGTAACATGTGTAGCTCCTTTCCAGCATTCTGACTAAATCTGATTGTTAATATTATATTTATAACTCCTTTCTTAATGCACACATTGATTTCAATTATTTTGTGACAGCATCCATTGCTATCTGATGTGGAACATGCAGTCAATACAGAAGTCTGTCGAGAATCTAATATAATAGACAAGGGTTTAACTCCAGTAACATCACTCTATCAGACAGCGGTAGCTTATACACACACAATAGTTATGGCTACCTTTTTCAGGCCTTGTCCTATAAGGTAGGGTATCCATTACCCTTATGATAGGAGAGTGTTGTAAGCTCTTCAAAGGATTTCTTCATCACGTAACTGATATGCATATTTCTGTGAGGTCCATGATTGGTATGCATCTCTCTGATATATGTCCTGGCATATGTTTGAAAATGATATGAATGTTTATTATGTCATTCATTGCTCACAGACATTATGTATTCCCAAAGTAATTATGCTCTGTATTGCATATCTTCATCCAGTCATTTCTTTATTATTGCAATTGTTTTCATCACACTATGCAGTTTGATGGCAACTGAGGGCTTCCACAAACATTTCTTATTATATGGCATGCAGCCAGACCATCAGAAACTGTGACTGGTACTCTATTACAACACTTTCTTGTGTGCTGGTGCTGGTGAATTGCTGTTATGTTACTGCTTCCTGTAATTCCATGTGAGCATGCCCTGTAAAATGATGTCTGAGATATTTGCAAATCATCAGTGAAAAACTTGAAATCATGTCATGTCATCAGATCTGTGTTGTCATTTTTCACGTATGTAGGTTGTGTGTTATTAGATTACCATTTAGCATTTACATGACTACACAACACTTACTTGTCTAATACATGTCCATGGGTGATAAACCCCTTATCTATGGGTGTCACTGACATTTCTTTGTAAAAACATGGGGCCAGATTCACGAAGGCTTGCATGAAGTCTAAGAGTGGAGTAAGAATCCATGCAGCCAACATGTCCGCCGAGCGATCCAGGAACAGCCGGTAGTGGCATGCAACAGAGCTCCCAAAATGAGTCCTACACTGACAGGGCTTGGATATGCAAATTACCTCAATTGCAGGTGAAAGCTATGCATATGAGGTAAATTTGCGATCCAGGAAACCCGAACCTGTCCGAGTAAGAGTAGTGTTATTTGCAGAAATGTACTCAGTTGACAAGTGAGTATGGTTCTGCAAATAGCAAAACGGAGCCATGACAGCTCAAAAAAAAGGATGCATCCAGTTGAGGAAGCATGCCAATGGCCAAAAATATGGCCATTGGCAATGTTCACTGATGCAAAATAAAAATGAAATAAATTTTTTTTCCCGATCTCCGGGGTTTAAGCATAGCGCAGTGCCACACAAACGCTCTGTGCTCTAAAAACCAGAAAATCAATAATTAAGATCCACAAGTGTGGATTTTATTGCTATTCTGAATTTACAATGCAAGGGAATGGCAGGCTGAAGACAATATGGCTACCGAGTAGAGGTTGCTAAGTGGGGAAGCTCAGTCTAAGAGATGTAACCAAGCATTAGTAGGCAATCCTATGCAAATGAGGGTTAGGATAGTGAATTGCAAGTTTACCTAGCAAATGAGCACAGTCAGTGGACTGTAGGAGTAGGATAAGGGGAGTAACAGAGTAGAAGATAGGTGACATCACGAGGGAGGCATGTATGAAAGAAGTGAAGCTCATTGGAGCCGAGTGGCATGTGTCAGCTGTCATTTACACATCATTGGAAGAGGTGTGTCAACAGGTAGGCTAGGTAAAGGCAAGAAGTTGAAGGTGTATGCCGTGGATAACACTAAAGTTTCTTGCTGAGTGTGTATGCACGCGGGTGCGTGCCTGTAAACCCGAGTAAGACTGTGCGCGCGCGTGTAAGCGTGTGTGCACGTGTTTAAGTCAGAGTAAGCATGTATAAGGCTGTTCAGAGTTGTGTAAGCGCATTTGCACTGGTGTGTGCACGTTTTACCAAGAATAAGCATGTTTTAGTCAGTGTAAGCATGTGTGGGCGCATGTGAGCTGGTGTGCGCGTGTTTGCGCTTGTGTGCACGGTGCTGCCCCCCTGAGGAAACAGAAAGGGAAAAGGAAGCACAACAAATAGTAGGAAGTTAACCAGAGAGAACTAGAAGAGCTAGAAGGTGAAAACAATCAGAATCATGCAATTACACAGGCAGTACACTAGCCCAGCCCAGCCCAGCACTTAAAATTCTGCAAACAACATTCCACTATGTTTCTCTCAAGAGACACTGCAACACTGCACTAAGCTAATAGAAGTGAAAACTGAAAAAGCTTTACTGAGACAAAGAAATGTTAGGGGCTGCCATTGCTGTTATAAGGTGACATATGCAACATGCTGGGGGTGGTGACAATGTGAATGCTGCTGAACAACCCACAGTGAGGAGACAGAGAAGAGTGTACAGGCCCAGGGTAACCTACCAGGGGCTACATGAGATGGAGGTAGTGAAGTGCTATAGAGTGGACAGAGACCTCTTGCAGCAAATTGTTGAGCTGTGCAGGCCACACCTCACACACAGAACCAACAGAGGGGAACCCATCCCAGTGGAAACCAAGGTATGTGTTGGCCTAAGAATATTAGCAACAGGTACCTTCCAGAGACCAACTGGTGATATGATGGGGATATCACAGGCATCAGCATCCAGGGTACTGCACCAGTTCCTGGATGCCATGTCAGCACATGTCGGTGATCATGTATATTTCCCCAATTCCCGTGAGGTATTGGCCAGCAATATGCGTCTCTTTCAGCAAATAGCGAAATACCCTGAGGTAGTGGGTGCAATAAACTGCACGCACATATGCATTAAAGCACGAGCCGGTAAGCGGGGTAGGGTCTACTTCAACCGCAAGGGCTTCCCCTTCATCAACTGCCAGGTCATGTGTGATAATACTGAATGTGTGTGCTGGCTGCCCTGGAAGCTACCATGATTCCCATATCTGGCATCTGATGCAGCTGTAGCAGACATTTGCCAATGTGAACATCCCTCATGGTCACCTAGTGGGGGATGCTGGCTATGCACTGTAGCCGTGGCTGATGACACCCATCAGAAACACACACACACCTGAACAGGAATGCCATAATGAGGCACATGCACAAACACGAAATGAAATGCAATCGAGCATGTGTTTGGCCTGCTCAAGTCATGGTTCCTGTGCCTGGACACATCTGGTGGAGCCTTGCAGTACTCACCAACTACATGTACCCAAATTGTCATGGTATGTGCCATGCTACATAATATGATTCTGTGAAAACAGCTGCAGCAGGAGCAGCATAGACCTGGGCCAAACAGCCCCCCACCATTGCCAAGACCATCACAGGCAGAGCGTGACTCAGAGGAGGAACAACCTGAGCCTGCCCCAGTAGGCAGAAGGAAGCATGCCCAGTATGCTTTGGCATTGGCAAAGAGGCAACGCATAGCACATACACTGGCTCAGTAGGAACTCTGGAAATGATACTTCTCTCTGACTCGCACATATAGTAAAAGGAATGCCTAACTTGACATTACCTGTTTCCAAACATGTATAGGGAGTGCAATATATGCACCGACATAGGCAGCCCTGCAGCACCACCTGAGGCATGATTGCCATGTGTTAAGCAATATAAAGCAGTGCTAAACAGCTTTCACCACCATTTAGTATATGTAAAGCAATTGCACACACTAACACTAGCACAACTGTGGTCAATGTTGAGCAACGTTCTGCAATGTTGGTTAACTTTGAGCAATGTTGGACAAGCCTGGTCTACGTAGGGCATAGCTGAACAAAAGCCAACATGCTCATATTTGCTCTACTGGCCCTTAATCAGTCTGGTCTGCTCAGTATGAAAATATAAAGCAGTGACAGGCCTCGAACCCAGGATACTGTGCACCAGTCATAGTACTGAACCACTAAACCATGACAGTATTGCACTGGTCAGCCTGTATGAAGAAATGTTGATAAGTCTATGCAACGTATCTCATGGAAACCCTGCAGGCACAGCATAATCCCTGTTGAGTTATGACACAAAGGTGAGCCCTGCAGTAAGAATTGAACCTGATTTTCAACACACATATAGTATAATTGTTAATATTGGTCATGTTCACACACATCAACAAATGTAGTGGACTTCAGACAGCAACATACTGAAAGGTCACACTGGGCATGCTCACACACTTGAATAAATGAGACAAATGTCAGGCAACAAAACACTGAAAGGACAGACTGGGCATGCTCACACACTTAGGCCATGTCTGAGTATAGCAGTGGGCCACACATATCCGGCAGTTGCATGTGTTAACACAGGAACCTCTCAGTATTCACCAATCTGCCATGTGCACACAGTTATATGACAACAGACACATATATAATATATTGCAACCCTGTCATAATAAAATATGTTCTGCACATACTTTGGCTGTTCGTAGAAAGTGTGAAAGCAAAGAAGAGAAAAAAACCTGCAATCAGTATCATCAATAAACAATGTGCATCCTGAACATTACCATAGGTGCATAGGTTGATACTAGCCTATCTGCCCTAGGGCATGTATAAGCCTAGCCAGTGTGTGTTTGGCTTTCGCAGCCCTGTTAGATTAGTAGACTGTGCCTGTGAATAGTAGGTCACACAAGATCGGCCTTTTACATTTGCTTTATTGTGCCTCTGTCCAGCAGGGACTCAGAATAGATTCCTGGGGTAAACATACGATCACCCATCCACTCGTCAATATGTCTCCTGTAGGGGGTCAGTGCGGGGCTCAGCCTATGCAGGACTGGGATCCCATTCCAGAGTGAGGGGAGCTTCTGGGATAGAAATGTGTCCCTCCAGCATGTCCTATAAATATCTGTTTTGAGGTGTAAGTCCCTGGAGCATGTAGCTCTAAGGGATCTGGATATCCTGAGGTGGAGCATGTCCATTAATTCTGTTTTGGACATGGCTGTAAACAACAGGCACAGATCGCATACAAGTAGGTGGTAAGTGACTGAGTAGTCCTGGTGTTACTTTAGCCAAACTGCACAGGGCATCTGTGTGAGTCCCTTGACCCACTTGGTGAGGTATTTTTGTGGCCAATACATTGCTGCAGGTGTCGGGTAAGGTGCATCCCGAATGGGGCATTGTATCCAATCATGGGCCTCATGAGTATAGGGGCACAATGCCTTTACTTGATCTAGATGTGAAACCTGTTGGGATAGGGAGGGCTATATAGAATGTCTGTCTAACCACTATGGCAATGTGATTGTCAAAGGCAAGATTACAAACTACTCATGTCCCTATATCCCTAACAACTTCTACCGTACTAAATGTATTAACACCTATGTGGTAATGTGTGGGCACTATGTGATTCCCAAAGGGGAAGACTATGCATTTAATGGCATTCAGCTGTAGGCCATGGCTCTGGCACCAGTTATCCATCTCTGTGAGACCTTTTTGGAGGATGCTTGTGCCAGCTGGAGAGTCAAATATGGCACCCAGTTTGCAGTCATCTGTGAACATGGTCAGCCAAATTCCTCCTGTGTTAGCCTGTATGTCAGAGGAATATATACTGAACAAGACAGGTCCCAGGACTGAGCCTTGTGGGATGCCACGTGTAACTGGTGTAGAGTCAGACATGGCACCTGCAATACATACCATGTGGGTGCTATCCCTGATTCACTTAGCAATCCATCTTGTGACATGTGTCAATATCTAAGCTGGTGAGCTTATGTATGATGCCCGAGTGGGGTATTGTTGTGAAGGCTTTTGCGAGGTCCAGGTAGGCTGTGTGGACTACCTTCCCTACGTCTATGGACCTGGTAACTGTTTAAAGAAGTCAACCATGTTCAAGAGGCAAGATCTGCCCACAACAAAGCTGAATTGTGTAGGATCCAGTGCCTGTAGGTTCCCAATGTCTGTGTGTATGAGTACCATGATGATATGCACTATAGCTTTGCAGACCAGGCTAGATAGGCTTATATGGTGATAGTGTCTGGGGTCTGTTGTGGCACCACCTTTGTGGAGCGGGACCACTGTTGCTGTATGCCATTCCTTGGGTACATATCCTGTAGTAAGTCTGATATTGAACAGTGACTTCATGTGAGGGTTACGTTCATCATGAAGCTTGTGTAAGATGCAGGCCGGGACACTGTCTGGTCCCATTGATGCTGTGTTGTCTGCTTTGGAGAGGGCAGCACTCACCTGATCATCTGTGATGTCAGGGAGGCTACACTCTGTTGGGATGGACATTTGCTCATTAGGGGGGATGGGGGTGACATTTGCACTGAACCTGTTTGCCAGGATGATGGCAATGTCTGTGGGTTCAGTGTATGTATTGTCATTTTGCAGTAACACACAGCATATCTGGGAGTTTGCACACAGGTTCATGACATAACTAACGAAGGCCTTGTGATTGTTCTCAGTGTGTAGTGCAATTTACCTTTCGAAGTGGGTCTTACATGAATTCATGTGTGAGCGTAGCTTCTTGCTAGTACTGATCAGAGATGCCTATTGGGATTGTGCTCTATCATGTAGTAGCCCCCTTCTTTTGTTGTATAGCTTATTTATGGCCGTGGTGCACCAGGCAGGTCCCCTGCCTTTGGAGGAGTGAGTCTTGTTCTTATTTGGGATAGCACGATTTATGCATTCCTGTAGGTGTCAATAGAATGTGTTTGTAAAGGATTCAGTGGTCTGAGCCATATGTACCTCTGTCCCAGGGTCATTGAAGGATACCACCTTGGTTTAGAGAAGTGTGACATTTGCTGTTGGTAAGTACTTCACCGAGAGAACCTAGGATGAGGATGGGGACAGGATATGGATGTCCAGTGAGATAAATGTATGGTCTGACCTTATCAATGAGGGGCATACCTCTGGTGTGGAACATGGAGTCCCCATGTTGGTGATGATCAGGTCCAATATGTTTTCCCCTCATGTGGGAGTGTTGACCAGTTGTGACATAGCATTTGTGTTTAGAAATTCTAGCAACCATTGGGCGAGAGTGTTGTGGCTTGAGTAGTATTCCCAGTCAATGTTTCTGTAGTTGAAGTCACCCCATATAATGGTGTTTATAGAGACCGTCATATCCTCCAGTGCTCCCAGGAAAGCTGAGTGGGGTTCCTGAGTTTTGGAGGGTGGTCTGTAGCAGGCTACAAACTGAAAGGCAGTTTTGCCCACTGTTAGTTGCACATGTATGGTCTCTGATGCTTCCCGCAGTGCTACTAACCTGGAGGTGTGTGTATCTGTGATGTATACGGATACTCCCCCTAAATTTGTTGGTCGGTCCAAGTCTTGTGGCCGAAAAGCATGGTATGAAGTATAACCTGGTAGTACTGGTGTGGATTTGGGAGCCTGAACCAGGTGTGTGTTACTGCACAGATATCGACATTCACCATACTGAGGAGAGTCTTGAGTGCGTGCATTCTGGGGTCTAGACATCTGGTGTCGAGCAGCATTACCCGTACTTTCTTTTACCTTGTATTGTCCATGGAGGTGGGTTTGTCATTTGAGCCTTGCCCAAAAAAGGCTCTGTGGGGGTGGCAACAGTCTTAACCGGTATTTGAAAGTCCAGGGGTGACAGGTGCAAGCTGTCCATAGCGAAGCTACGTGGCATGTCGAGCATGTCATCCCAGGCTGACAGACACTGGATCCCCTTTGAATGACACCAATATGTTAGCCAACTGTTACAATTGATCAGCTTGTCTGTATACTGTGCCATCATTCTTGGTGAGAGTAAGATGCTACACAAGGTCAGGGTCATACTGGCCTGGGTTACACGATCAGAGAGCTCCTCTATGTCCCTTGTCATGTAGTCCAGGGAGGAACATCTGCGGTAATTCACACCAGCATGGACAATGATGGAGCCATATTTGTACTTGCTTTGTAGTGACTGAGTGCATGTTTAATGTGGCAGAACCTGCCACCTGACAGACAGCTCAAAGTGTCCTTCTCCTTGTTCAGCCTGGTGAGTGTGACGTCAGTGTGTCTGACAATAGGGTCATCTATTACAAGTGTATTAGGTGTGTTTTTAGCCCTAAGGGCAGTGACTGTGTGGCACACTGACTTTGTGAACCATGTGATATGTGGGTAATGTTGTGGGGTAGCAGTTGTCTGGGTGTCTGCTTAGGATGTCTCTGCTGCTTAGGCAGATATTATGTAGAGCCTCAGAGTATGTATTTGTGTGGTAATGTAGTTTGTTTGCTGTCGCTATAGGTCTATGTGTGATGGGGTTGTGGTGTGTGCAATTACCTTCACCACCTGATAGACTGTGCCAGTCATGGGTCGAGAGAGCTCAGCCTCCCGTTTGTCTATATAGTTGCATCTCCCACATTTATTTAAGTTTGTTGGGAGGAGGTGAGGGTTGTCTGTGTACATAAGGCAGTTGTAACATTGCCTCAAAAGTCCCATATTCACCAGCTGGACTGGAGAATACACGCAAAACCAACCATTGGACATGCCAGGATATTATGATGATATACTCTCTGTTGACTGATCAAAAGGGATCAGTAGGGTGTTAAGTGTGTGAAAGAGTATAACAGGGGTTTAGTGCTCAGGTATGTTGGTGTTTTTGAAAAATTATCTGTGAAGGAGTCCAGACAGAACCATGACACTTCCTTCAGCTATGTCATACACAGCACTGTACACACATATATGTCCTGAGTCAGGGCCAACTGTACCTGACTGACAATGCCGACATCCTGTCAGACAGGCCCATACATGCATACCCACCTCCCACTGACAAATGTCCCTATCATCATACCAGGAGATATCACATGCTGAATGGGTAAACAGCTCCTTCCAAAGCCGAAAACATGGCATCAATTGGATGAGATTGTTTCCCAATATGTGTTATAAGTGAACTACAGAACAAACAGACCCTGCACTTGAACAGTCTGTTGAGCCGCACCCTTTCTACAGGATCTGAAACTGTTGAATGTGCTACAGCAACATATGGCACACCCCATAAGTGTTGGTGCACAACCGACCATGGGAACTATAGTCCTATAAGCCTATGACGTCTGATCTGCAAAGCCATTGAGTCCATCATGATTAAAGTCATAAACAGAGCTATTGGAAGCCAAAAAACATGCAGCCCTACCAACTTTGGTATGATCATGGGCAGATCATGGTTCCCAAACATGCTAGACTGTTTGCAAGGCAGCCACCCAGGACACACATCACTGAAGGGAGCTACACACATCCTAGAAATATAGCAGGAGAAATGAAAACACCCAGTAAAGTATATAGCGTGCCGTGTTAATGCGTGTCTCTGTCGTATCATAACATAATTAAGTAGGGGTTTGAATCCTGCTGTGGGGGGGGGGGTGTATGTGTATGATTTCCTTTGAGAGGAGTGCCCTTTTTGGAGCCTGTGAAAACACATTCAAAGAGGTAATCTCCTCTTTGGCATTTCTGATGATGTCAGTATCCCAGAAATGCAGCAGTGGAAATGAAAACTTCCAGTAAAACATATAGCACGTTGTGTTAATACAGATCTCTCTAGTATGATAACATAGTTAGGTAGGGGGTTGAATCCTGCAATCGCTGTTTGTGAGTGATACTGTTGGTTAATGTGTTGTGGGTTTTGCTTTTACAGCTGTATGACATATCAGTAAAACAACAGTATGTGCATTGCACACTTCTGGTATCTGTGTGGCACATACATATATGTACACGTGACCTCAATTGTTATCTGTGTGGCAAATACATATATGTACATGTGACCTCAATGAGTTCATCGGTGTGAAGCCTGCTTTCTTCATGAATACATCTGTTACCATTGACAGTCTGTGCTGCTGCTTCGCAGACCTTAGGTCACATATGTATGTATGTGTCAAGGCCAGCCACTGTAGTGATCTGTGGCCTAGGTCATCTGTGTCACACACACCCATGACAGTTTCTATAGAATAGTGTGAGTGAGGGTTCATGCCTGGGGTATATGTCATACATGTTCAAACACAACACAGTCTGTCAATAATGGCCATTCATTACAGGTGTACAACACCTCCGTGGATATGCATACAGACCCCTTCATGCTTATGTGATGCACTGAGGGATATCAGCATACCTTTGGAAATGTGAATACCAAAGGACAGATGACATAACATGTGGCTGTATGTACACATCTGTACCCCTGCTACATGTTGTGGGCTACTAACAATGTGGTACTGTCAGGATACTATGTACTGGAAATGTGGATGACTATGCTATAGTTGGCTTATAGCTTTACAGCATGTGTTGGTCAACAGGTATCTGTCTGTATGATACCCTTGTGGAGGATAAGTGTCTCATCTGGAGAATGCATTGTAGGCCACTGTATGCATTACCAGATCTGGACGGAGATATCCCTAGTGTGTTTGCTTGTACCTGGGATGGCTACATGCCAAACAGGAGTGGTCCCAGGAATGGGTGGCGGCCAATACCACTGGTTACTGGTATAGTATAGTACCGGAAGGGCTCAAATGCTACTGTGTATCCTACATCTGTGTGTCAGTTGTCAAGACATCAGCTAACGATTGGGTAAAGTCAGGCTGTTGAGGTTATGTATACTACTAGTATGCAAAACAATGACCAATATAAACAGTATCACCCACAGCATAGTGTCAAACCATGTCATACACACATGTGTACCCAAGTCGTAACATATGTGTAGTAAAATGCATACTGACCACCAATAGGAAATATGAAGTGTTAACAATGTGTAATACAGGGCATGTCACCCTTCCCATGTGTCCACTATGCACATACATGCAGATGGTGCACCTCCACCATGTTCACAAATGTACACCTGCAAATCTGTACTGCACACATCACACACGTACCACCCACTCACCAACACATGCTGCCAATACCGCACACATCAGCCAAGTGGCACATGGGCAGACAATACAGTATTGGAATTAACACTGGTGCAAACAATACTACATTGATAATCATAGCTGTAATGCATCATGCCTGCTCAGATATACCTACAAGGATATCAGTACACCTTGCTATTGACAACCTGCTAACATTGCTACACTGCTATTTGGTCACCCTGTGCATCAGCACCATGTAAGCCTGTTCCTGCATCATTGTCACAGATGACAGGAGGTGGCACAGTTTCATCATATGCACAGGGTGTGTTATTGGTTTGCCAGAGCCCGACAATGACCCATCCAATCGACATGTATGTTTGTGTGTGTATGTGTCTGTGTGTGTGTGTGTGTGTGTGTGTGAGTGTGTGTGTGTGTGTGTGTGTGTGTGTGTGTGTGTGTGTGTGTGTGTGTGTGTGTGTGTGTGTGTGAGGGACAACAGTACAGTATGGGTCAATGTTGGTGTAATGTGTGTGTGTGTGTATGTGTTAGCCCTAGGTGTTTGGTTTATGTGTGTGTGTCTGCATGCACACAGTTCCACCTTGTGGCTGCCACATACGGGTGATTGTGGGACAGCCATGGACTGTACCTGCCAGGCTGTAAAGATCACTGTCTCTGGCCACGGACACAGTACCTGTGCCTGCCAGGGTTGCCATGGACAGTATCGGGTACCAAGCAAGACTGGGTACTATCGTCAGAGGCACAGGGATGTTGACTGGACCCATGTCCCTGCTGGGACTGGCCAGAGCTATGTGCACGTGGTCATCTAGGATGGTCTATTGATAGCCCTGCCCCAACATTGCTGGGGCTGCTACTGCCACTACGGGAGTGGCTGGGACTTGTGTGCCAGCTGATGATGTTGCTGGCATACGTCCACATCGATGTCTCAGCCATCCTGCACTGTCCTGGCACATGGACATTACATTGCAGAGGACATCTAGTGTTGCCCCCAACGTCTATCAATGACCTCAGTGTAATTACAGATGGCACCGGCAAGGTCACGGATACTGTCATTGATAGTGGTATTGTGAGCCCTCTGCGCCCTTAGTCCCTGCCTGGTGTATCGTTCCATACGTGCCTGTGCCTGCATTACAGACCGGAACATAGCTGAGGTTGTGAGACCTGTGGGGGCACATCTGCCAGGGTCATTATGACCAGCAGTGCTCCCATGAGCACCCCTGGACATATGCCTATGTGGTACTGTTCCAGGTGTCTGGGTATGGCTGCTGTGTGGGGTTGCATGTGCCATAGATACCACACTATCCTGGTCGATGCCTACTGTATGCTGTTCCTCCGCTAAGGTGAGTGGTGTTGAGGAATGTATCAGCAGTTTGAATGTGCACATAGATGGGGTGGACAGCTGTGTACTGTCGATTGGCAGACCAACGACAGACCCTGACAAACCTGCCTGTGCAACTACACATGTGTCATCATGCCCACTATTTGTGGCAGTGACCTCAGGTTCCCTGCTGCACTCATCCAATACCTCAGCACCTGTGAGAGGAAGACAGGAAACACACTTCACAATCTGTACAGAATGTTAGCGCACATGCACACATGAACACATGAACACATGCACACATGCACACATGCACACATGAACACATGCACACATGCACACATGAACACATGAGCACATGCACACATGCACTACTCAGTCAAGTTGACACACACACACACACACACACACACACACACACACACACACACACACACACACACACACACACACACACACCAACAGCAATACGGAACATATCCATTAGTGGTTGATGGTGCAGTACAGTATCACAAGCCAAAGAGTCCTATCAGATGTGTCAGCATGCAGGATGTGTGTTGCTCAACAGCATGCAGTGCGAGTGTGGAGAGTCCTTGTTGATAACAGTATGCATATCTTTGATGCATATGTGTTGTTCAATGATTGGCCTCACCTTGGAACACAACATGTACATGGACACAACATTGCTGTGCAAGTCTGAAACGCTTTCCAATGTCCTGTGCACCATCACTCATAGGTATACATACCGTGGCTGGATGCACATAACTGTCAGGTGTATAGCAATGAATGCTATGTGTAATACTGTAGTTACTGTAACTGGATGTAGTGTAGTACCATGAGCCATCATCAGGCAGCATCATGTGGTCACTCAAGGCCACTAATGTATGTCACACTGGCAACTATCTTGCTGTACTGGACCTGCACCACTTTGGCTACATTAACCATTTCACAGCCAGTTGTTACATGGGTATGTAAGGTGTTCAATAGGGAGCATTGCCTCACATGAATGTGTTGTCTGTTGAAGTGTGTCACACTGCCCCATGATAGTCCTCTACCCCCAGGTATAGTATGTGTGCTGTGTTGTTGACATTTGGGAAACTGGAGTATGACCTTACAGCAGGTGTCTACATACACCATGTGTATCAAATTAACACTAACTGCATATGACAAAGTGGTGTATGTTGTGTGCATGTGTATTGACTCTGCCTATACAATGTCCACTACAGTGTACCACAATTGGTTGGGATGCTCTGTGTATTGCATGTGTTTGAGGCGGATACTCATGTTACTGGGATGTGCATAGTCCCACAGAGAACATGCAGAGCATGCATTATGTGTAGGTGTTGTACATGTGTATATGGCCTACAAGTCTCCTATGACATGCACATGTTATATGCTATATTAAATGTAGAACACTCACCAGCATGGGTGTGCTGTCTTGCTATCACACCAGAGGGACCTTCAAGGATATGAGACAGTTTTTCAGTGTCAACAACTATGGCATTGCTGCTGTGTGTTTGCAATTCCACAGTAGTACAAGAGGTGACAGTCACAGGCATACAAATTATGTTCCAAATTATCAGATATTGCATGACACCAGGCTCCACATCTTCTGAATAAACAGTACGCATCTGGTAAATGCATGTTCTAACAATTGATCTAACAGTAGTCTACAGATATGTCATGTTACCTGCACGCTCTGTATCTACGTGCTGGGTGACTCCGGTCTCCATGATGACGCATGTCTGTTGTACTGGTTGGCCAGGAGCCACCATGCTGAGGAGCAGCTCTTCCACTCTGGTGAGGGGGGGATGTGTTGATGCATCACCACCTGTGGCAAGCTGTTGTTTGTAGAGATCAGAGGCATGCTGCCGAAAATGTCTGATTAAATCACTGCAGTGATGGCGTACCTGCTCATAAGTCCGGTTATGCATGCCTACATCATTCACCCGACGGACAACATCCTGCCACAGTGCAGTGCATCCATGCTGGTCCTGGCTAGATCTGGAGAACAGCAGATTGTAATGCTGTACCAGGGCATCAAAGATGACCTCCTCCTCCTCAGGGGAATAGGAAGGCTTCCTGTTGTGAGACATATTCCTGTAAGACAATAAAACAGTAATTGTGAGCAAGTCATTTGGCACACTTATACTAAAGTACAGACATCAATGAAATGCCATATATAGCAACCTATTGGCTGTCAGTAGACACACACCCTTAATACCACATAGGACTGCTCAGCTCACAACTGCCTGACAGTGCCTAGCACATACTATATTCCAAAACATGTTCTGCACAGCAACAAAGTGGAACCAGTATGTAAAACTTTACAACAGTACATGGCACACTGTATGTGACACAATACACCACCTAGCCACAGGGGGTGTGTATGAAGCTAATGCATGCAGGCATTTGTCATCCATTGAAATGAATGTTAAGTACTTTTTAAGTGCTATCAGTACACCACGCTACTTGTTGATAGCAAACCCCTCAGTAACAAATGTGCACATTCATCACTATAGGTGGCATACTGCTGTAATACACTGTACATGTTGATAGATATGCACATATATCCTGTGACACACATACCACCAAGGCCATGTTACAGGCATACCCACACACACATCAGACATACCTACATGACACAAAGGTATGGCAATCCAGATTAGTTTTACCTGTGTAACATACAGTTCTGTGTGTCAGCACCTAGAAAACCTCATGCCTGAGGTTTGTAATGTGTGAGGACTACAGGTAACAAAGAAAACAGTGTGTCCAAGCAATGTGGATATAAACCATACTCTGCTGTTTAGGCCTACAGCTTCAGGTAGTACTACTGTTCATACAGGATCTGTATTCACTAGTGTTAACAATCAATAAGCATACATGCACTGTTTAAGCCTACAGTGGCACACTCCGGTCAACACTATGGGACAACATCACACCGTATACCTTACTGCTTTTCCTGCCTAGCAATTGCATATGTATCCTTTGCTGGTATTTGAGCTACAACACTACATACCATGATATACACAGTTTCCCACTAGGCTATCAGACATATACACAACTTTGACACATTCGCCTACACATTCACCATCACACCCAGTCAACCTCACATAGCAAGTAATGCAACAAGTACATGCCTGTGTGTGTTGGGTCCTAAGTAGCTAATAGGCTATTATCCATAGGGCCTATGGAAGCCTAGCCATATGGTACCCTGCCCTTCAACACCCATGTAATGTTGGTTCATGTGCCCCTCTCATGTAGAGCCACAGTGGTGACACCTGGGTTGTGTTTCATATCTCACACCCACTCATCATGATTATTCATGACAACTGCTAATGAGGACCTTCATTTGCTACTGATAGGTGGTTAGTTCCAGAGTATGGTATGTGTCTGAGATGATAATGTACCACTCCAGCATGTTCTGCTTTTTCACGTTATAGGGTTTAGATCAGTACAGTGTATAGCTTGTATGGAGTTTAATCTGTATATATGGAACATGTCCAACACCTGTGGGTTTGGCATAGCTTTGTATGTTAGGCAGAGGTTGCCTCTGGGTAGGCGGTATGTGACACAATGTAGCTGTGGTTTTGTAAGACAGTCTGGATAGGGCATCTGTTTGAGTCTGGTAGTACTCTTTGTGAGGTATGTGTCTGGTGTCTACTGTTGCTGTGTCTTCTGAGGTACATACCGACAGGGCCAATGTACTCTAAGATGGGTGTTATGACTGATGAGTACAGTGGAACACTGACCTCTTTTTCCATGGATGACACACCTTTTCGAATGACATGTGGACCGTACTCAGTTTACATGACTAGTGTGGCACTGTGATTATCAATAGGGACACTACTGTCCACCTTTGTCCCGCAGTCTCTCATCACACTTTCAGTGTTGAGTAGACTACCACCTATGTGGTAGTTCATGGGTACAGGGTTTTTAACAAGAGGGATGGCAATACATTTACAACATTGAGATTGGGCGTACATATGAACATCCATTGGTGTACATATAGGTATACATATAGGCACATATACAGTCCACCATTCATGGTGGGAATACCAATTATGCAAAGGTTGAGAGGGATGCAGTTATGTAATGATATTGCACAGTCTTGTGCAGAATGCATGGAAGGTAGTCTCAGCCCATGTACCTTTAGCAGGACCCCCTATCTGGAAGACTAAAACCTGAGGAATCATACCCACGGCGTTTAAACGCCACATGTCATATGCCAGCACTGTATGCTGTCTTGTTTGTCACACACTACCACCTACATATAAAAATGCACATAACAACCTGCAACAACATATAATTGTCCTCCCTTCACAAACAGTTGCAGTATGTCCCTTGCTCTATGCACATGTTCAGATGCTAATTTATCAGACACATACATATCTCTCCATATGTGTGTGCCATACACCCACAGGGTCAACACTGTTGTAAGTCCGTACACCTCACGGATGACCTGTTGGGCCTTGCTACAACATGGACAGTTGTCACATGTGTGCATGCAGTAATAGTACAGGGAGTATATATAGCTGCAAATGGTAACATTACTATACTAGCCTGGTACAGTAGTTGCCAATGCTAAGCTACAAATTATGCTACTATCATGCATGTCTTACTCTGTCACATCCAAGTTTATATAGGTGTTTGCACTACTCCCCCAAAATGCCATTATATGCAGTACTGTACAGACCATAGATAACAAGTTCAGATGTTCGACATATAATGCTGAGATACATATGTCACAGTTATGTCCCACTGCACACAGCTACACACTAATTTGTCTATGGCAGTAGTTATGCATGGCATCACTGCATACATACCTACTGCTGACACTTATGCATGTTTCTGAGTATGTACAGTACTATTCATAAACATCTACTACTTGCCGGTAACTACAAATCTGTTACATACATGTTACTCACTGTCAGGTCCGTCTGTGTATGCTTTTCAAGGTTTTTTTTATTTATTAAGTAAAGTTTTTTACTTATTAGTTATTATTGGTTATTAATTAAGTTTTTTTTCTTATTAATATATTTAGGTTTTAAAGAAGTAAATATAATATTTACTTAAGTAAGGTTTCTTTATTAAGTAATAAAGTTAGTCAGTAGTTGCTGACACGTGCAATGTAATGATTGCATGTGGGGATAGCAAGTACAATCTGCTTTTATAGGTATCTGGGCATGTGCATGTGATGCCCTCTGCACCAATTGGTGCCCAGCATTTGGTAAATGCATACAGCTTGCTGTGTGGTAATTGCAGTACTCACTGTCATAACAACCCAATGCTATAAATTGCTAAGGTATGTAGGCGTAGCCCTTTCAGATTTCCAGAGTGGGGCCCATGCTTGTTTGCTGTGGACACTGCTGTGTAAGTCAGAAGGTTGGTATACTTTTTATATCTGAAGCTAGAGGTGTAGACAGTGATGTACATGTTGTACTCTGGCCTGACTGTTGCCACTTGCAGTACAGAGCTATCAGTGTAGAGTTTAACTTACCCCTACAAATGCTTACACAACATTTATGTGACTATGTAGTTTCTTTTTCACTCATATAATTAACTGCCATACAAACATAGTTATTGAGATTTATTCTTTTGGCACATGAACTGTTTGTGAACTGTTATACTGTGAATATTAATGTAGTCACTTCTGCAGGGTTTATTGTTGACATTAGCACAGGGTTCACAGGACAACTGGACAATTCCAGTACTGTGTATGCCTGCCTACATCCTTGGTAGACCATAAACATGCAAGTGTATTTAAAGTGTCTGGGGGGGGGGTGCTGACATACACAGAGCATTATGTATTATTGTGTGAATGTTATCTTACTGGACTTAAAGGATTGGTGTGTATCTGTTGGTTTATCAAGGCAGGTGGTCTGTCTGCGTAGTTCCCAACTGTGATACTATCCAGATGGTAGTCAAATGTTACACTGTTATTCTTTGTCTGTGCAACCCACAGGTGTTTTCATCACTAGTACAATGGCATTGTTACAGTCAGTTGCTACCAGTACATGGCTACATCCTTTGGTATTTCTGTGTTGTACTCCTACATAAGGGTATGCTTGTGGAAGTCCTACCACAGCTATTTGCAGTGCGTGTAACAGCAGGATAGCTGCTATGCCTGTATGTTTGTGCCTCTGACAGGCCTATAAAACACTTAGATACATCTTTGCATGGAGTCAGGGATAGGTAGTTAAATGTGAAGTACACCTTACACATAATAGAGACAGTAAAAGTCTAGACTTGTGTGAAGCAGTGCATATGGATACGTACTCCTTTTATGAAGTACAAGTGGTGTCTACTGTTATTATTGTCAGTATTCATTGTGTAATTCCCCACCTTTCTGACTGACGTCAGTACTTTTCAGAGGGATTCAGAGGGACACAGCTTAAATATGTTTCACAATCAGGGACTACCCTGTTAAGTAGTCACAGTTGGGTAGTATGGCCTCTGCCCTAATCAGATTTGCCACTGTTTGTCCTGCTATGATACTGTGTGGGGGTTGTAAAGTGCCTCTCTAACTTTATTTGCTGCTAGAATGGCTGCTTCTCATATCAACACTTTGTGTTATGGCCTTCCTATTTTTCCTTTACATTCAGTCATTGAAATGCATGATATATTTATTTGAGCACCAGGTTATTGTATGTTTGCTATGGCTTAGTGGTAATTCATGCAGTCTTTTTGTGTCAATGGTCTGGGGTTCGAGACTGGCAGAGGTATTTTAGTTTGCTGCTGAGCAGAACAAGGGCCCTGACATAGAGTGACTAAGGCACTTTTAAGCAGTTGTAAGCGGGTTTGCGCGGGTTTGCGTGATGCTTAGCTAAGTGCACACAAGCGCACACTTGCTTAAACCCGCTTACTATTGCTTAAAAGTGCTTACTCCCGCTAACCCCCGCACTAATTTCTCTGAAAGAAAAGAAAATGGGGAGATAGGAAAGTGGTGAAAAAGGGGGCACAAAGAGGAAAACAAGCACGGGATGTGCAGGATGGGTGTAGGGAAGGTCCATAGCTGCCCATTTCTTTACCAGCAACAACTGTGCATATGCAATAAATTTGGAGTGAAATTTGAAACCTTTCACCCCTGGGAGAGGGGTGAGGACAAGAAAGTATGTTGTACTGCCAATTATAATTATCAGTTTATATGTCCAACGGACATGTGTGCAAAATGGGCAGCTATGTATGGGGCGTAATTTTTTTTTGGGTACAGTTTGCCCTTTTTTTTTTCAGGTGAGAGTGGAAAGTGAGGTTGAGGAAGTAGATATATTTGGGGAGGTAGGTTGGGAAGGTAAACAGACAAGACAGACAAGACACATACAGGGGCGGTGTATGACACATGGGTTGGGTGAACACAATTGATGGGGACGGATGTTTGGAAATCGCAAGCCCATGAGCCCACAGATGGTAACAATGGAACTGAGATCCCAACCCATGGGCAGTCACCACTGCACCTTCACAGCCCCAAGGGTGGCTGTGCTGGGGGCTGCGTAGGAAGGGCAGACTCACCCGTGAGACACGCTACTCTTGTAGCAACCTGGACCCTTTGAAGGGTGACAGGTGGCCCTTCTCCACCCACGCTTGCACGGGGGATGAGCCCCATCCCCTGCAGTGTTTCCACCCAAAAGTGGTACAGGACCAATGGAGGAGGGGAGCCCGGGCTGGGCACCGGACCTGCTGGTGCCAGGTGCACTCACCAGCTGAGGAGGGACAGGTGGGTCCGCTGGGACTGGCCTTCCCATACGTTCTGTGATTAGGTGTGTTTAATTACAACATAAACAACAGCATTCCAAATTAGTTGTAACAGCATGCAGTAATATTCCCATTAACTCAACTCACCAAGGTTCCAACAGTTGAACAGCAAGCATAACACATGCATAAATTGAATGACAGTGGACATTCCAACAGCATGCAGAGATGGTTGGTGGCAACAGGCCACCATGATTGTAGTGTTTGAACAGGGCACATGCATCAAAGTGAATGCAGATATTTATAGAACAATAGGACAAATGTCCCAAAAATGTTTTGAGATTACACATATCCATTGAGTTGTGGAATTGCATTGCTTATGTACATACAGTAGGATATAGAAATAAACCTCAATTAACATCTTATAAGTACTTTTAGTCTACACTACATTCCTATTGACTGTAGGTATATATCCCCTACATGTATTAATAAACTTGGCAACATGCATTAGGTTGTGTAATGGGTTTGGCTATTTCATTATATACCTGACCTATATCTAACATACTAACTGTCCAGGATGCAGATGTTACTGCTACATATTTATTGTTGTATTTATATTTCTTTATCTACATATCTGGATATGTTGACATGACATTTTCAGTTAGATTTGTGCAGAAACCTACATGTCGTATACCACACTCACATTTCTAGGGATATAATTAGCAGGCTGCTCATGTGACAGTTTTACTTATGCATGCCAGCCAGTAACTGACTATTGAGGACTGTATATATGCTTCACAGCTACTAGCACTTCCATCAACCACTTTAGATGGGACTGCCCAACTGTGGGTTGCCAGCACTTATTAAAACAGTACTATTTGTATAATGCAAGGGTACAACAACATTTCAAAGTAAGTGACACAGACACAGTCCAGGTTTTATAATTTATTAATTACATTACACACTTTTCCACAGGCGCTCGCCTTTATTTGATATTATGGTGCATATGGAAGACATATTCAAGACATATTATACCTTTATTAATAGGTTAGAACAATCTTTTTCAGGCTCGCTCACTTATTTTATATGACAGTACCTGCAGAGATATTATTCCAGACATATTTTACCTTTCTTAATGGGTTACTACACTCTTTTTCTGTCTCTCTGACTTATTTTATATAACAGTACATGCAGAGGACTTATTCAGGGCATTTTATGGCTGTATTATTGGGCTACAACACTTTCTTTCAGGCTTTCTCACCTATTTTATATAACAATACATGCAGAATAATCACTAACCTGCCTGGTGGCGCAGCCTTAGCAGCCTATCTGCATAGGCTTGCTGATTCGCAGCATGGACACCTGCAGCTGTGAAGTAAATGAAGGGATATTGAGACATACCTATCCATTATACAGAATCGATTAACATTTCTTACATACTGCATTCCATGGCTACCTACTCAGTATTGGGGCATCTTGCATTTCACGGGCCTCCTGTATCCATTGGTTCAATAGGTCCTGCTTCCATCTCTTCAGGTCTGCATGGTGGTGACGGACCTGCTCACCAGTCTGAGGAACGGCTGTGACACTGGTGAAGTCATGAGCTAACTGGTTCCAAGCCTCTGCCTTGTACTCCGTCCCTTGGAACTGGCCCTGCAGGAGTCTTGACTCATGATGGTGGACAAGGAGCCAAACCATGTATTTCGACTCCTCGATGCCCCAATGTTGCACTCGGAAGCGTGTACCCTCTCCAGCACCAGCCATTCTAACTGCAGATGGGAGCTACAATCAGTTATGGTGAGTATTCCCACCTATGGGGCTTAAATATGCCGCATTTCCCACACTTTTTTGTGATTGGCCATTTTTGAAAATTCTTGGCTGACTGCAGACCTGCTTAGTAATGGTTAATCTACCATTTATAAGTATATGTATGTTAACAGTGGCTGCTTATCCTAAGCTGTCATGGCTTAGTCGTTCAGTACTTTGATTATGGTGCACAGAGTCCTGGGTTCAAACCTTGCCATTGCATTTTATTTTACTACTGTCCAGACAGGCTAGGGGGTGTGGCTGTGTTTAGGCAACTTTGCTCTACGTTGCTCCATGTTGCCCTACGGTGCGCTGGTTGGCGTGATGCGCACCTCCACGCAAACCGATTGCGCTGGGTAAAGCACTATTTAGCTATGGGAAACTACATTGCGCTGGGTAAAACGCTGCTGAACTACAGGCACCTATATTGCACTGGGTAAAGTGCTGCTTACCTGCGGGCAATTATATATCAGGATCCTTTATAAATATATATTTTGTTCATTGATACATAGGCCATTTCAGTGCTTTTTAGTAAAATTTTAATCATGTGTGTCGGGTATTATTTCATATACTAATTTAAAACATAAATAGGAAGGGGAGTGGTGGGACTCGAACCATGAATGCCTCCTCTTTGTGCGAACGCTCTACCATTACCCTATTGCTATTTGGCGTAATTTGCATAAACATTCCTTCTTATGCTCTTCCATGTCGGGATTGCTAACTGCAGCTAAGCAATGGGCACACCCGCGCACACACGTGCAAATACGGGCAGCTATTTTGGGAATTAAAAAAATAAAATTAATGTTTTACTTTTTATAACTGTGCTGGAGGTTTACAATGTCAGGGAGTGTGGTGTTGGGTACACGGACATTTGAACGGACTCACTCTTGTGTGTTTACATTTTGCATTTCGGACACTTGCAGGGGCATGGACATTTAGACTGTTTGGCAGTCGGACACGCCCCCTGCTTTCCTGCACGGTCAGTGTTAGACTTGCAGTTGAGTCAGCATGCCCTCATGAATATTCATGGCACGCTGACATCATACCGTTCAACTGCAGCCTCCAAGTAAGACTTATTTAGTCTTACACGGAGGGTTCGTGAATCCGGGGGATGGCCTTTTCTGATGTACCTGACATCACAGCTGTAAGGTCCATTTGTTCTTGTGTATACATGCTGAGGTGGAGAATACAGCTTTGGTGTCAGCTTCCCTACATAAATTACCTGTTTATACATCTCACGTGCAATAACTGCAGTCTATGCATTCATTCCATAATGTATCTTCTGTCCTTCTATTATCTCAACTCAGCATTTTATTAATATGTCTTAGTTTCACTCCCCTTTGTTACACTGCAGATTTATATCTCTATCACATCCTTTGTTAGCACGTCTGTTTTATTTATGTGCATAACTCTGGTACTGTTATTGACATTAATTACTATTACATCAATATTGCAGGATTTATGTTAGAAATGTTTCTTTCACACTTCAACACATTTGCTACAGTATATGAATACACTTTACCCAATTCCCTTTCCATATTAATCAATTACACAGTACAAACCATTATTATTTGTGTACAATTCCCCCATTTCACTTCCCTCCTTCAGATGTCTTTCATTGTACTTGCCCTTAATATTTATCATATGTGGTCATATCTGTAAGGAAGCCATTTTGTTTACTTTCTGTGCTTGTGCATCCAAGCTTCTTTCCAAGGTTGCAAACACTACTGCTGGCCATGAAATGGTGCTTGTAAATGTGTAGGTGAAACGAGCAGCAAGCATATTTGATTAGTCCTGCTGCTCATCGCACAAACATGCTTAAATCATGTAGGCCTGGCACAAAGCCTACAAAATTGTTAATGAATCCTAGGGATGGTGTCACACAAAGTATGTACTCTTATAGATGAAGACTACAGTATGGTAATGTATCCAGCAAAAAACGTTAATTCAACCCACCTGTTTATATATGTCATATTCTTTATAGCAAAAATCAGCACACATTTTAAAACAGGCAGATGAAGCAATAATACAGTGTTTCACCGCTGCTTATTCAGTGTATTATAAAATGTTTACCACACATATCATTATCTAAATACCAATGCATGTCACATCACACACACATTATTCTACTTGTGACAGAAAGGAACAAAGGTTACCCTAACAACGGATTTTATTGCTATATATAAGTTTTTAATGTGCTGTTAGAACAGCAACCTTTGTGTTACTGACAGAAGAGTGTGTCTGAGCTATGACGTGTCTACTGATATAGACATAATGATGCCTCTTGAATACAAGTAAGATAATAAGAGGTATGCAGTAAAAGTAATAAACATGTTGCAATGAATAACAAGTGATGATAGATTATACTAACAATATGTTTCTCTACTTTATAATGTGCTATTTTTTTCTGAAACTTAGTATATGCATCTAGGAGTGGAACTAGCTTTTTGGTGACAAGTTTAAAGGTTTCATTAGGAAGTGCTTAAAGTCAAACACATGAGAGGTACACAGAAGTATGATGGAAACCCGATCCTCTCTCATCACAACATCATAGTTTATATTGTAAACTGAATGGAGTTGATCAAAAAATATATATTTGATACTGAATTGTTAAAATGCTAAGCATATGACTGATGTATTGGCAAAGAAGAGTAATGTAAAAGAAAAAAAATTAAGAGATGTGAGTGACTGCTAAAGGCAATGTCTAGGCAAAAAGCTATCATGGAAAAGTTTCAGCATTATGATAGTAACAGAAATGTAAATCACAGAAAGCCACAAAAAAAGCAAAAATAGCAGGCTACACAATCAGTAAGAATTGTAAGGGATAAACTAGAAGGTATGGCTCTTTCCATAATGTATCATGACAGCAGAACAAATCTGGTAATATGTCAAAACTACTCTTGTAAGAGGAACATGCCTTTCTGTAATGCAAGTGTTCAGATAAGAAAGACGGAATAAAGCACTGCAATGCTCACATAATGTAGCACCAAAATAGTAGCATAACACAAACGTTTTGTAATCTGATGACATACAAAATGAGGAATTTATAGAACAATGTCAATTATTCAATGAATGCTAATTTTTATGCAAAACAAACATGAAAAAGAATTGGTCGGTCAGCCATATGGCTGACTTAGATCTAAATATTACACATAAAAAGAAGATCAACTGCAAAAGAAAGCAAAAGAAAAAAAAAGCTGTGGCTGCAGTTATAAACATCTTTCGTTTTCTCCACATAGCTAAGAGAAGACTCAAAAGATAGTATCACACCCTCACACAAACATACTGTCTTGTCCATAAAGCAAAATGAAATACAAATTAAAATTGAAATTTTAAACATTGCAGCATGCCAGGAATGAACAGATATTCTGACACAAACAGTGGCATGTATGCACATCCCTGACTTCCAAAACAGAAACGTATACAAAATCAGATGCGTTATGAAAGTGATGGTATGTATGAGGGTTTATTCATATGCAGGGTATCATAATCCAGTGCTCAGATGCTGAAGTAAGGGAAAAGATGGAAGAGAAATGAAGTTCTGTAATATAATGTCATTCTTTTTTAAAAACAAAAATCATATAATAGCAATATATAAACTCTGGGTATGGATGAAGTAGGTTTACCATAGCTGCTTTTGTTTCGTCCTTCTGGCTTCACCTTCATGACCAAGACACAGACAGCTATACATATTATTATAAACATTGAGTAAACCCTGCATTGCCCAGACCCAGATGTTATATATTATTTAAAAAGTTTGGATTGAAGCTGGAAATTCAAATCAGGAAGGGAACATTTCACAAAGGCTGAACAATTGCCAGTTTTCTTCAAAAGCTTGAGATAGAATATTTTATAGAGTCACAAGGTACCACAGCAGGACAACTGGGAAAACTTGAAGCTAAATACAAAAAATATATAGTATTTATGGGAAAATAAATTCTGCTTTGGGAGATCGAGCCACTAAAAGCTGCATTGAATGATTCGTATTGAGAGCAGTGGATATCGAATAGCACATAGAAACAAAAGCATGAATGGATACATAATATAAGGGGGTAATTAATTTGGCACTCAGTTTTCCTATAATACATTTTCAAACAGGTGTTACACAGATTGCTTACTTTTTGTTTTACACAGAATTCTTGCTTTCTGTTGAAGAGCTATATAGGTTTTACAACCATGTAAATTTCAGTTAAAATTTATCATTTACATATAGCATTAAGCAAACTTTTGCCTGCACCTGCAGCCTTCAGTAGGTGGCTGTGTTAGGTGGAATCGCCCAAAAGACAATGTCTCCAGCTCATTATAAAACACACACTGCAGTCCCACAAGACCGCTTTAAATTATTTTTCTTGAAGAAAATACTTTAGGAAGGTTGAAATGATAAACTGCAGCATTTGCATTAAATAACACTGAATATAAAAGCAAAGCATCTACCTAAGATTCTATGTACAGTTGCCTATTAAAATTTTGGCACTCCAAATACCAAGTCTGTACAACTCTTGGCAGAGTGTGGCACTGAATCAAGACTGATGGAGACAATTAACATGATACCCTGACCCCATGTAGAAAATGGAAAAAAGGGGGCTGATGATGATGACTCAAAATACCAAGGGCTGAAAAGCAAAAAAAAAAAAAAAAACAAGACCAAAAACCAGGAGAAGAGCATATCTCTAAAATCATTCTTCTCCATAAATTTCTTTCTACAAGGAGTAAGCCCCTCTGCACCCCCACCCCTCCAATTTATATTTACCAACTCCAAGACTGCCATGCTTCAAAGAAAAAGGAATTCTGAGAAATGACATCTTGGACTTGGTATATAAATCTGTTCTTTCGGCCATTCAATCTCAATTTTTCAGGACTTGCTCTAGTGGGTCCCGACATTTCAGATGGTTACCTCTATGTACACTAATTGTTATTCACTGACAACTGTACACAAGCTGCAGGCAGAGTTACTTTGTATGAACAGTTGAAACTGAAGCTCAGCTCTGAATTCTATCTTAAAATTATCTTTTAAAGTCAGTGAAATGAAAGAGCAAATTTGCTATACAGTCCAGCACACAGATAATACACTCAGAATTGTAGCTTGCAAGGTTTTATTGATATTGATGACCAGCAAGAAGTTTATAAGACTTACTAGCTACAAGAATCAGTGCTCATCTCAGAGTCTGATAACTGGATCAGAAAGTCCTGGGAATCAAAGAAGCTAATCTCTTGCACAGGAGTACTCATTCATTCAAGGTATCCCTGACTGGACTGCATATAGCCAGTTACATATTCAGGAAGCCATTGCTAGGTTCCCCATGTAATTATGTTCAGGATATCAAGGGAATGGGTGTGCCTTCTTTGAAGGTTGGGTGTCGGGCTGGCAACTCGGCACAGTAAAAAATCAATTGCCAATCATTAGCGGACTGGAGTTCCACTGTGGCTACCCCTAACCAGGAAAAGCCAAAATATATTAGTTTTATATCAAGGGGCATTCGCTGTGTATCCTGAAAATACATTTAGTAGATTGGTTGAGTAGAAAAAGACTAGTCCATCATTACTTCTGCCCAGTACTCATGATTTGAAAAGAAAATTCTACTTTGAAAGGTGGTGCCATGAGTCTACCTTGGGACTTCTCAGATACTACATTTTTACTTTTGTTAAACAAAAATAAAAAACAATTCCCATACTTTTTAACATTTAAATGTGTTGTCTTCAGTGCTACCCTTTTTACTATATGCACTTACACACTAAAATTGAAATGATCACATTTATATAATCTGATATTGTTTTAAACTTGCAATTCAATGGTATTTTCTGTATGGCTTACTAATGACATTCCATATAAAATGGTACAGTTCATAACTCCATCATTTAAAATGAAACATCACATAACATTTAAAATGGCCAACTCATCACTGACTGGTAACCATTTTTAAATGTAGGACTTATAAAGTAAACTGTCAAATACATTGGTCTTTTACTTTTTCTGACGTGTCTGCATACTGAGCTAACAGCTGTACTTCTGTCATAAACTTGTGTAAACCTGTTAAGAAATGTACAGTACTTTATTAGATATGTATTTATATTGTTTATTTGTGTTTTTGAGTTACCGTATTGTTGTTATTATTTTATAAAAGAAAACTGAAATAAAGAGATTTTGGGAAAAAAAAAAAAAAAAAAAAAGAAAAAAAGAAATGAACAGTACTTTATACCAGTGATTACTGAGAAATCATCCTGTAACAGTAAGCTATAGTCAGGTCATGGTCACAAATGGTCACAAGATCATCCCACCGACACATTTAAAACAATTTTAATAAAAAAAATCACCTTAACCTTTTATATTGATTATTCAATAAGGTTTCCTGGGAAAGCATGGAGTACAATTTGTGGATCCTGCTTGTTCCAGCCACATATTAATGTGCCACTTTAAAGCTATATTGAGCACAGTGTCTCTTTCTATCAGCCTACTTTATCTTAACTTCCATCACAATGCATAATTTTTTATACTATATTTATCCATTGAAGTTGTTAGGCATACAAAGGAAATTTAGCTTTAAAAACTAGTCCTTAACAGAATTTGTACAAACTACTGTCCTTTAATGCTACGTGAAGTTGCAATTAAGTTTCTCAGAAAGACTTGCATGGACTGCTTCCAAGAGACACCTTTGCTTTGTGAGGTCGGTTCTTACGCCCAATGTGTGCATAAATAATTCAGTAACTCCACTAGTATATAACACTAAAGGTGTTATTTTTTTATACCTCAATCCTATTTACTTAGCGAAATCAACACATTCAGGAAGTGCTAACACGCCTGTTTGTACCATATGATGTTTTATTCAATGACTAAGCAGCACAAGCTTGTTACTCCATTAGTTCCAAATGGGCGGGACTAGAGAAATAACTGGTGAGGTGCTGCTACACAGATTATTTCCATTCTCAGATACTCAACCAGTCTATTATAAAAGAGCCATGTAGAGGTCAGCTAATCTGTTGCTCTTATGAAAAAATGGCTATTTTGCATTCTACTTTCAGAAATGATATGCATCCCCCAGACATGGGTTGATGCTGGCTTCATGGAGGCTTATTTATAATCTGCAAATCAAAAGCAGTTGAACTCTGGTAATAGCTAAAAAGGGCATTTAGGCTAGGCCATGTGCCCAGCTAACAAATAAGTAAATAAACACAAGTAACAAATCAGATTAAGCTAGGTAACATTTAAATAAAGTTCTATCCACTGGGGAACTAAATGAAGCCATTAACTTTCACACATCTGATAAAGCTGCTAGTCCACACAAATTCTCTATACTGACTTTGACACGTGCTGACTCTAGTACGTTCAATCTGCTTGAATATCTATGGGAGAGACATAATAGCAAAGCACAAATATAGCATGTCTTCTTGAGACTAAGAACAAGCCCTTGAAGTGTTCCAGTGCAGATTTATGTCCTTTATTTACTGTGAACTCAAGACCTTGAGCAGAATACTAGCCCCTCCACTTGATAAGACTTTCATGCACTTGCTCAACATAACACAAGATGATTTCATCAGAGCAAGGCACTTTTGCTTTGAACTAGAAGTTGTAGCATATTCCCCGGTCTGTGTTGATATTGCTTTTGAACAATAGGGTTCATTTTGTTAGCTGTGGAAAAGTATTTTAATGGGATAAAACAGACCATTTTTGATGTGTTGACTATATTAAGGTCATATACCAAAAACACACTCAACAGAGTTTTGTGTAGCAGGATCTTGCTTCTTTATTTCTGTAGTTCAGATAGCACCTGGCAGAAGTGTCCACTGTTTCCCTATATATTTAATCATATGTTACTGTACAGCATACAAATTAAATTGTGTGGTATATTGCTCTTATTTACTGCATTTTGTTTTAAATTAAATTAGGTTTGCTTTAAATTTGTTTTGTTTTAAACTTTTTTCTTTTCTTGTCGGTTTACAAGTAATTCCAAAGTGCAAGAGTAAATGCTTCTTTTCTCTTCTGTGCCCTGGCTGCAAAGAGATGATGGGTGATATTCATAGTCCTGGTGATCGCAGTTGTGCAGAGGTTATCTGGGTATAGAAGTCTAGGCCTACATACAAATATACTTTCCTTAACTTAATGGTCTTCTCATGTTGTTCCACCCTTCCGAAAACACCTCAATAAAGACCTTCATTACTACTAAACACCTCGTGTTCAGTAATCTTCTTTTGCAAATGTACAATCTCCTCTCCAATTTCCCGGGTTAGCAATCACATATACTCAATTCCCATATGGTCAAATATCTCCAATAACTCCTGGTGTAACAACGATCCATTTACAAGGTTATTAGGAAAGTTCCACATCCTTAGACCTTTCAGTACACGCCGCACCCTTAAGCAGTCATCAAAGAACGTGTTGTCCAGTTGTAAACCCCTATATTTCTTCAACGCCTTCTCCAAACGATAAATTTTCTGCCTCAAATTAGTTGCTGGTTCTGGTTCACCCATAGCTTCTTCGTACGGGCTCCCCATTGGTTTCACATCCTTGTTGAGCCAGCTTAGAAACTCGTTGTTGAAGTGTGCATTTTGGTGCAAACAACTTGTTTCTTCCTGCGACCTCCTTCATCTACTACTTCCGACAATAGGATTGCCGCCTTCTGCCAACACCCTCGAATAGGGTACACCTCCATTAGTTGCTCCGTTACTCGAGCTTATGTTACCATTCACTGTTCTTGGTCTCTCATTCTTATCTTTAAACTCCTTCATGTTGTCACACACTAAATCCACTTTGGCATTAGTTTCGTTAATAAGAGCCAACAGTGTCCATTGGCCATTCTTGTTGTTTTAATCTTGCTGACTGCCTTGGCATTTCCTGAAAATCCTGACAACTATTATTAGCAGCATTAGAGTCTGTAAAAACTTCTTCCTCATTCCCCTCATCACCAAATTTATAAATAAGATTGGTAAGGGATAGATTGTTTGTTTGTACATGAAGTTTAATAACAGTATTTTAACTATTTAGGAGTATTATTAGTTAAAAATGGGGTTTAATAAACAGATTAATAGATATAGTAGTGGGATTTGCACATTTTAGTATAGGTTATCCAGGTATAAAGTTCCAAGTGGAAGGTCTTATTATTAACAAATATGTGTATAAATGTTTTTATTATGTGATATGTCAATGATTTTATTATTGTGTTGTGTTTTTAAAAAAATGGTGACAGATTACATGACAAGTGTGTTAAAAGTATTTAAATGAGGGGATGTGAAGTTTTAAGTTGTATCTGATGAAGTTCCATTTTGAATGTAATGCATTAAAGGTTCGAAAGCGCTCATACAGGCTTTCTTGTGAATGTTAGAACAAACGTGTGTGACTACCGTACTTTAGAAGTACTCCTGGTGCCTTATTGTTATTATTGACAAACTATACAAATTAAATTTAGTGGATACCTTACTTTTGGGAAAATCTTTTCTTTTACCATGAAATGAATGTTAAAAGCAACTGATGTATGTTGATGTCAATGAAAAGAGTGGCAAAGACAGGAGTTGTGAATTTAAAGTATCATTTATGAGCTGTGCATACATGGCAGTGTCATGTCTACAGGAAATGTAAGAGGAAAGACATGTAAACATGTCATTCCCTGGTGATCTAGTTATGGCAAACATATGCTGAAACTGGAAATGATAGATGCTTGCTGATGATGCAGTACATGTTACAAGTGAAGAAGTTTAACAGGACATTGATCAGTTCTGAAGTCTGCTTTACTTTATTAATACAAATGTTGTCTTCTGTCAGGATACTTCAATGAACTTGTTACAGTTGTTATACTCTTTCCTTGTGTTAATGATGGTGTGATTTTGTTTGAACTTGGGTTTAAGTGTTCTTTTTTATGATGCTGCAAGCATGGTTTGGCAAGGACTTAAGTGGTAGGACTGCAAATGTTTACTTTGGAGGATGCTTTCAACTCTTTGTTGCAGAGGTAATGAGTGGGTCTCATTTCTGTAAATCAAGCTTCACTAGGGGTACTCCTGGATGCTGTTTTGGGTGAATGCATGATGCAGCAGCAGGGATTCAGACAGAGAAAAGAAAACTTCAGCCCTGAGGAAAAATGCATTCTCATGGGGGATCTCAGGACATATGGCAAATGCTCTTTTACAATAGGGGAACACAACAAGCAGAGAGAGAGAGAGAGCAAAGGCAAGGAACCATGTGGTTCAAGACATAAATTATGTTGGGGGAGGAACTGCACATTGATACAATGCAGGTAAAGGGGCAACAATATAACGGGATGTGCCAGAACAAAGGTATGGTAGAATGCAGTTGCCATGGCAGTAATGGGTGAGATCTCTAGCACTTATCCTTTTAATGCTTGATTAGGAATCTCTCTTCTCCATACGGGAGATGACTACAACACATATGAAGATGGCATGGGCATAATCAGAGGTGATGTCGACATTGAAAATTATTTACCATAACAGCAACCACAGACATCCAGTCAGGAAATTAATGCATTCACCATAACAAATTCATAAACTTAAGATTACTGCAGAGGTTAATTGCTTACATATAACACACAACAATGGTAGTCTGAGTGTGCATGATAAGCATCCTCCATACCTTATTATACATCACCCATTGCTCTGTTCCAAGGACTTAGTAATAATGTTATCAATTAATTCTTCACAGGGCCAACAGCAGAAACTAACAGTTGCTGTGTACCAGCAGAGCTGGAAGATATGTCAAGAGCAAAATTGCTGTTGATGATGATAACATAACAGTGATGTTTATCAGACTGTCTGAGGACAGTGTCACACAGTCACCAAGTTTAATGACAGGATCACATACCCTACAGCCAATGCATAACTCTGCAGGAAGTGACAAAGGATCACAAAGTGAAGTAGATGAGGACATTACATTGCAGTCTGTCCAGGGAAAGAATCCACATACCTCAATGCCAGTGTTTTCTCAACTACAGGAACACCTTCTGGAGGATGGCAGAATCTTAGAAGTAGCAACACCTAAACAAAGGGGGTTCCAGGTGTTGGTACATGTCACAGCTACTTACAGAAATATGAAAACAAACTGGCTGCCCAGCAGCAGCAGATTTGTCTGGGCATTGTTCAGGCTCAGCCCAATACCACAGGGAGTCAGCTAGAGATGGTCAAGAGTCCTTCAGAGTTATGTGAGGATTTCCACTAACACATGGAAATGGCAGAAAGTATGGCTCATGCCATGGTCACACTCATGCAGAGGTATTAAAGCACATACAGCAGTCATCTCCGCCTCTATGCACACACTATTCAGGAACTATGAGAATTAAGTTGGAAACAGTGGCAGGTGAGGATGAGGATGGGGTACTGTCCAGATATGTGGGAGCATAGTATGTTGCACACCAAATGACAGTGGCACACAGTAAACTTGTTCAATAATGAACTGTTCATTCTAATAGTAATTCATTTTTGCCCTCACATGTTTACAAAAAGTTTTCCATAATTATAAAAGTCTCAAAATTTAGGTCACAGAAACTTTACCCATCTAAATGAGTAAAATACTTAACCTCCTGGGCTTTGAAATCTAAAGGATTAACCAAATTTTCCCACACAAAGAGCTGTCAATATACAGTTATTTTTTATACTATATCCTTACCACAGGCTTTCTTATAGATCTTATGGAAATGATCATTTTACCATGCCAGATTCCATCATGACAGCTACATAAGACTTCTAAATCCTTTTATTCACTAGCATATCAATACCCCCATACATGGTGTTCTTGTCATCTTTTTGCAAAGAATTTTTTCATCTTTTCCTTCATATAATTTATCTTCTGGCTTCCACTGTGAACAGATAAAAGCAAATGCACTGATAATCAGAATCCCTGAACTGCATTTGCCAAAAACATCTTGTTGAAAAAACTTTTTAATTTTTTTTTTTTGCAAGAGGCAAGCCCTCCAGTACTCCCCGATGTGAAGGGAAATCTCTCATGAACTTATGTATACCAACTCCAAGGTCGTACTTACTCAAAAAAGGGGGAAATTCCCATAAAAAGGGAATCAACTGACAGTGATTTCCTATGGAGGAACTCTGATCATTGGCAAGTTGAAGTTTGGGCAGTCAAAGCTTGAGAGATCAAGCTTTATCCACCAGTAGGATAACTGTCTCCTGCTATGAAAGCACTGACTTTTTGTGTTGCTCATCCTGCTGCATCAAGGAAATCAATAGCTGTATGTCCATAACACTTTCCTGTGCTTCCTAACTAAAACAATCTATATATTCATTTCCTGATTCTCAATCACAACCAGGACACATTCGTTCACCTCATTGACAGTGTCTTTCTGCATTATACATACACACACACACACACACACACACACACACACACACACACACACACACATGCATACACATCCACACCTGGGAAAGGCTGACACAGGTTAAGTAGCTATGCCCCCTTCTGCCCAGACTATAAGGTAGTTATGACTGCCACCACACACTCCTGCCACTCCTCATTAAGGCTCTTCCTGGGGTACTCAATATACTGAGTGAAATTAATATTAATACAAATGGTAGTTTGACCAAGAGCAAGGCTATTACGAGTGGCACACACAGCGTCACCAACTAAATATGCAAGAACTCTCAAAATTTTATTATTTCTACAAAGATCAGCCACAATGAAAGGTTTAAATATATTTAATTATAAATAGTAAGTATATATTCACAGTGTCATCAGAGTTCAAATCACAGGAAATATTTACAATAACACTGAAGGGCAGGCTCATACAAATAAAGAAAAACAATATCTAAACTAAGCTTCACAATATTCCTGACTGAATCTAAGAGAATCACTATTCCCTAATAACTTACTTAATAGAACAAGGCAGATGATCTGGTGAATGGTCCTTCCTGAGGCCCAAGACAGAATACAAACTATTCTGTCTCACTAAGAAACTTCTCAAAATAATATCTAAAATATTACTGCTGATATAGCTTGTGGAATGACATCACTTCTGGTCATCTGACTTCTAGTTCCAGTGCAAACCCCCATTGCTGGAAGATGGCAGGACTTAGCATCTACCTGTAAAAAACACACTCAAGAGTTTTTGTTCAGATCTGTGGTATGTGCTGTAAGTCATAAAAGAATTGCATACCTCCACACCTCCAGAGTATTAATTTGTTCACCCCAAAGACAATACAGAAAGCTTCCTATTGCAGATTTTGTGTCTCTGGATGCATTGCAACCTGTGAGATAGCATATTTATGGCCTAGCCCATAAAATGATTTAATTTCAGATATATTTTAAGGTTTGATAGACTGAGGTTAACCTCCTGATTTCCAGTTTCAATTGTTAAAACATATACATTTAAACAGTTACAATAGTGCATGTACATTTCTGTTCTCTCCAGTAGGGCACACTGTGAATACATTTCAAACACAAGCACTTTACAAATGCCTTTCAACACAAATGTCTGTACAAATCAGATTGATATACACATGACATACAACTCTAATACATTTGTAATACAAAGGAACCTAGACCATAAAGACTCCCTTAATAAAAGTGAACTTTATTGAAATCAAAATATATGAATAAGTGCTTTCTTCCAGCTTAAATGGCCTTCATGAGACTCAAATAAGCAGTAAGAGTTTCCTTCCATATATACATACAACCACAGGAAATTAATAAAATCAATCCAGGAAATTATGTAACATTTCAAACACATCAAACAAGATGCACATTTCCTATGTACCATAACAATCAGTGAATAAATAGTACATTTTCTAATCACTTAATAAAAATAACTCGTTATATGTTTTAAAATCTTTAAATATTTAAATATTTTATAAATCTAAAATATGCTACAGTTAAATAACTTATACAAATTATAAATAAACATAAACTGTCTACAAAAGCATATAAAAAATTCTAAAAAAGCTAAAAAAATAGCTTAGTAAATATAAAAAGTATATGTAAAATGCAAATGCTTATGAAGTAAACAACAATTCAAACCCTAGTCTTTAGGATAGGTTTCAGGGAAATGTCATCACTTATTCCTATTATCTTATCTTATTATTATATTGTATTACAAATGTAACTAATAAAAAACAAAAAATCGAACCACAACTCAACGAAATAACTGGTTGAGGGTGCAAAGGAACCTAGACCATAAAGACTCCCTTAATAAAAGCGAACTTTAGTGAAACCAAAATATATGAATAAGTGCTTTCTTCCAGCTTAACTGGCCTTCATGAGATTCAAATAAGCAGTAAGAATTTCCTTGCTTATATACATACAACCACAGGAAATTAATAAAATCAATCCAGGAAATTATGTAACATTTCAAACACATCAAACAAGATGCACATTTCCTGCGAACTTTATTAAAACCAAAATATATGAATAAGTGCTTTCTTCCAGCTTAACTGGCCTTCATGAGATTCAAATAAGCAGTAAGAGTTTCAACATTTCAAACACATCAAACAAGATGCACATTTCCTATGTACCATAACAATCAGTGAATAAATAGTACATTTTCTAATCACTTAATAAAAATAACTCGTTATATGTTTTAAAATCTTTAAATATTTAAATATTTTATAAATCTAAAATATGCTACAGTTAAATAACTTATACAAATTATAAATAAACATAAACTGTCTACAAAAGCATATAAAAAATTCTAAAAAAGCTAAAAAATAGCTTAGTAAATATAAAAAGTATATGTAAAATGCAAATGCTTATGAAGTAAACAACAATTCAAACCCTAGTCTTTAGGATAGGTTTCAGGGAAATGTCATCACTTATTCCTATTATCTTATCTTATTATTATATTGTATTACAAATGTAACTAATAAAAAACAAAAAATCGAACCACAACTCAACGAAATAACTGGTTGAGGGTGCAAAGGAACCTAGACCATAAAGACTCCCTTAATAAAAGCGAACTTTAGTGAAACCAAAATATATGAATAAGTGCTTTCTTCCAGCTTAACTGGCCTTCATGAGATTCAAATAAGCAGTAAGAATTTCCTTGCTTATATACATACAACCACAGGAAATTAATAAAATCAATCCAGGAAATTATGTAACATTTCAAACACATCAAACAAGATGCACATTTCCTATGTACCATAACAATCAGTGAATAAATAGTACAATTTCTAATCACTTAATAAAAATAACTCTTTATATGATTTAAAATCTTTAAATATGTTATAAATCTAAAATATACTACAGTTGAATAACTTATAAAAATTATAAATATACATAAACTGTCTACTAAAGTGTATTGCATATAAAAAAATTCTAAAAAAGCTAAAAAATAACTTATTAAATATAAAAATGATATGTAAAATGCAAGTGCTTATGAAGTAAACAACAATTCAAACCCTAGACTTTAGGATAGGTTTCAGGGAAATGTAGTCATTTATTCCCGGGGGGTTTGAGGCATTTAATTTAACTTGCCATATAACTTTTTTCTCTTCCAACAAAAGTTTATCATCACCACTCCTTGGGTTAATAACTACTTTTTCGAGTATGGCAAAACGAAAGCTATGGTTGGAATTGTTAAACAATATATGTCTATACAAAGCATTATTTGTGTTTTCCTTTTGAATGTTATATATATGTTCATAAATTCTGTTTTTTAAAAACCTGTCTGTCTTTCTAACATAAAATGCTGGGCAGGCTGCACACATAGCTAAATACACCACCCTTGCTTATATACATACAACCACAGGAAATTAATAAAATCAATCCAGGAAATGATGTAACATTTCAAACACATCAAACAAGTTATATGACAAGTTAAATTAAATGCCTTAACCCCCCCGGGAATAAATGACTACATTTCCCTGAAACCTATCCTAAAGTCTAGGGTTTGAATTGTTGTTTACTTCATAAGCACTTGCATTTTACATATCATTTTTATATTTAATAAGCTATTTTTTAGCTTTTTTAGAATTTTTTTATATGCAATACACTTTAGTAGACAGTTTATGTATATTTATAATTTTTATAAGTTATTCAACTGTAGCATATTTTAGATTTATAACATATTTAAAGATTTTAAATCATATAAAGAGTTATTTTTATTAAGTGATTAGAAATTGTACTATTTATTCACTGATTGTTATGGTACATAGGAAATGTGCATCTTGTTTGATGTCTTTGAAATGTTACATAATTTCCTAGATTGATTTTATTAATTTCCTGTGGTTGTATGTATATAAGCAAGGAAATTCTTACTGCTTATTTGAATCTCATGAAGGCCAGTTAAGCTGGAAGAAAGCACTTATTCATATATTTTGGTTTCAATAAAGTTCACTTTTATTAAGGAAGTCTTTATGGTCTAGGTTCCTTTGCACCCTCAACCAGTTATTTCGTTGAGTTGTGTTTCGATGTTTTGATTTTTATTAGTTACATTTGTAATACAAACATCTTGTATAAATCAGTTTGATATTCAGAAATCGCATATAATTATTTACAAAATTCTAGCTAGCTGTGCTGGCAGTACCTCCTTTCATAATTCATTATTCTTTTCATTCTTTGCAACATAAATAAACACTCACAATTTTTTTCTACCTACAGTTTAACACTTCCATTTTTTCCACAACCATTTTGGATCCTGCTGATATCAGAAATAAAAAAAAAACATATTTTATTAAATGACTCTTGCTCTGGCTTTACATAGTTCTCATACAATCTCAGATAACCCCATATTTAACTATTTAACATTCTCCCTTCCCACATATTCATAATGTTTATATAATGAAAAATAAAAGAAAGACATGCCACTGAAGATATCCCAAGGCAAAGTACAAATCAATGACAAAAGAACCAGGGTGTATCACCATAGTTCGTGTAAAATCTCTGCTAAAAATTAAATCTTTATTTCAAATGGAATACTCAGGTAAGGACAAGCACTTTCGGCTTCCCAGCCTTCCTCAGATCCTAAAGAAATCCTGAGTTTTTCAAATTAAAAGCTCACTGTAACTGATTGATTGTCCTTACCTGAGTATTCAGTTTGAAATAAAGATTTAATTTTTAACAGAGTTTTTATACTAGCAATGGTGATACACCCTGGTTCTTTTGTCATCAATGTTTATATAATATCATATGTATATTTATATCACATACATCATTTAGAACAATGGCTGCGGTGGTGGTGCTGCGGTAGCATTGTCGCCTCACAGTAAGACGTTGTCCCTTTCGATTCTCAGCTAGAGCGTCTTCTGTGTGGAGACATGCGTGAATGGGCGTACCACTCGGCACATAAAAATCTACTGCCAATCATTAGCGGACCGGAGTTCCGCTGTGGCGACCCCTAACCGGGAAAAGCCGAAAGACACAACAACATCATTTAGAACATTCTTCTTAAAGACTATTCCCATACCTTCTTTTACACCCCCCAAAATCCATGCTCCGAAGTTTCTAGCTTCTTATAAATATTTTTATGTCATAACTTGTAACTGGGAGTTTATCCAAGATCAGACTTAACAAAAAAAATCCTGACCTGTTAAAAAATATTTAAGAAATAGCCCATGCCTGGATGTGGGTAATGCTGGATTTACCCACAGTTGGTGTGGTTTGGTCATGAGGGTGAAGCCTGAGTGGCCAAACAAAGATAACAGTGGGTAAATCCAGCATTACCCACACCCAGAAGTGGGTTATTACTATTATACAATGACATTATTTAAGAAAAAAATACTTACTTTTCTTAAATAATGGCATTGTATAATGCCTCCGTGCTGCCCTTCTGCAGCTGTCTGGTATTCTGCAGCAGTTCTGATGTACTGCGCATGCGTATGCTTACACAGTACATCAGAGCTGTGGGTGGAAGCAACAGAGAAAGCAAGATCTCCGTTGCTTTTTAGAAAGTGTCTCACTATGTTAAATGAGTTTAACATAGCGAGACAGTTTCTAAAAAGCAACAGAGATCTTCTTTTCTCCATTGCTTTTTTTAAAGCTGTCTCACTATGTTAAATGCCTTTATACTAGCGAGACAGTTTCTAAAAAGCAACGGAGATCTTGTGTTCTCCGTTGCTGTAAAAAAAAAAAAAGACTTATACTAATGGAAAAAGTCTGGGTGACTGGACCTTTTTCCATTAATATAAGTCTGATTTACAACATGCATGCTGACCAATCAGCACGCACATTTTGGAATATTAATGGGGGGGGTCGTTGTATAATTAATATTTTAATCTCCCTTTTCTTTCTCTTATAGCCTTCCTAATATGCTCACTCATCTCCCTCCAATGTTGAACATTAGCACTCAGTCTTTATTTTTTCATACCATTTTCTATTTCCTTACAATCCACGCTTGTGTTTATTTTAAATAATTTTATTCAGACATTCATACATTTGTGTATTATTTATTTTACACACAATTTTCCTTAATTTATTTTTCCCTGAACTTAAATACTTCTCACCCATTACTTTTAATAATAATATCTTCAGAATAAACACATGAATTCTTCTTAAGATGCAAGATAAATTCACTGATGTCATTTCTAGAACTAAACAAATTAATCCCAAGCTATTTTCACCGTACAAATCTATAAAATTCCTCTCTTCACTGGTTTTAATTTGGAACCTCATACAACTGAAAACATACATACAACAGTTATTATTCATTTTATTAGAAAACATACAAATCTTAGCAAAATATCTTAATGTCACCAATATAACAAAATTAATTGATACACCTTCTTTTTGAAAGATAACTTAATTATTTTCTACAGTGCTGGAATGTATTTAATTTCTCCCAGAACCCACTTCCACTGCTCATCTATTATCATTATTTTCCCAAATGTCATATTTAATACTGATATTTCTATCCAAAGAATAAATAACCCTATTTTAATCAATTTCCCTATACTTTTACTATTTTTATTTAAATTCAAACATAGCTTTCCTAGTAAGCATCTTACTCTCTCTGTTACTTATCAGTATCTTATTCATTGCCACTAAAACCAAATCATCAGCATAAGAAATCATGATATTAATTTCAGCTTTACCTTCTGCTATATACTTCCGGGTCTACTTCATATGACCTAAATTTCATTTGACTGAAATTCATTTGACTGAGACCAAAACACTGAAAGTTAAAAGACTGAAAACTCATTTGACTGACACATTAAACTCATAACAATGACACATTAAAGTAAAAGATATATGCCCTTTTCCCCACTGTAGTGCAATCCTGGAGTTAGTATATGTAGTTATGGGGGTGTGGGGGGGCTTTACTTTATACATTTTAAACCATACACATGTATATTTATAACTGCAATGAATAACTCTTTGCAGAAAACAATATTTACCTAAACTATGTGGGGGGCTGTGCCCCCCACCCCCTCAACTATATATACTAACTCCAGGATCGCACTACAGTGGGGAAAAGGGCATATACCTTTTACATTAATGTGTCAGTGTTATGAGTTTCAGTCAAATGAGTTTTCAGTCTTTTGAACTTTCAGTGTTTTGGTCTCAGTCAAATGAATTTCAGTCAAATTAAATTTAGGTCATATGAAGTAGATCTATACTTCTATATTGTTTATCTCTCTGCCAAAATAAAATATTCATAACAACTACAATCAAAACCCTAATTGTAGGCAACCCTGCCAAATCCCATCCTCAGTTCAACTCCTCCTGACTTAATTTGGCATTTGCCAGAATTTTTATCTGACTTTTACTATAGGCCAAAGTTAGTAATTGCAAAATCCTTCCTTTGATTTCATAAGCCTGCAGAATCTTCCACAGTTGTTGGTGTTCTGTATTATCAAAAGCTTTTGTTACATCACTCATCCCCACCTTTACATTACTTTGCCTATTTAGGACATCATCCACCACTTCCGCTACTAACTATAGCATTTCTTCATTTTGCTTTCCTTTAACACCGTATAATCCTTTAACAAAATGCCCTTGTAAAAATGTTTCACACCTCTTTTGTATCACTTTCATTAATGTTTTATCATTTGTTTTATTCATTGTTATTGGACACTAGTTCCTGATATCCCTTTATCTTAATTTTTCAAAGTTAATTATATCTTCACATATCCCCATATTTTGTATGCCCTCCTCAATCCATTCAGTCAATAATTTGAAAAATGCTTTTGTCCACTTCTCCTGATCTAAAACAGATTTAGCATTAACCATTTTTAATATACCATCTAATTCTCATATATTAATATTGCTTTCTTATTCTTTTAATACTTCCATCCCTAAGTTACTTTATTTGCCATTCAACTTCAGCTCCATCTTCTTTACCATTTAACATGGATCTAAAATAACTCAATACTACATCCATATAAACCTCTCTTCCCTCTTTATATCATTCAGACATTATTATTTTTTTCCTTGGTTTTGTCATACAACTCTCTTTTTCCAGAAAAAATATATTATCCTACTTATGCAGTTTATCTATACTTCCTAACACTTGTACAGAATCTTCCTTTTATACTACAGCACTTTCTACCCCCACATATATCTTTTATACTTTTTCTTAAATGCGTAGCACCACTTTTTGTATGACTGAAACATGCCTGTCCACAGCTAGTGGGGTTTGGCTTTATTGGCCTGAATATAACCATAAAAACTTAGAAAGTACAAAGAAAGTCATAGACATTCAGAAGCCATACAGCTGAAACACTTAATGTCCTTAAGGGGTCATTTGTATATATCGCATGGTTCTCCACTACAAGAGGTTTAAGGTATCACACAGTGAAAACTCTAGTTTGGCTGTGTTTTCTTCAGCTTTCATTGACTGGTTTGCCTATGTGACCTTTTTACCCTTTGGTTTGGCTGCTATAGAATCTCATATTGACTCTCCCCTACAGCCCATATATCCATAGTTAAAAATGTTTTACTTTCTAAATTGGAATATGGACTAACTTTTCTTGCCTTCCATACAGCTCAAAATATCCCGAGACTATACATAACAGAGAACACAATCTGCAGATTTGCTCTTCAGGCTGACAATAGATTCCTTCACAGTAGCTTGCTTCAGAGGCTTAAATGGCTCCCACTCACTGAAAGGGTAACCAACCTCCTAGATTCTATATTATACACAAAATTTTAAACAGTGGCTATTGCATGCTTTTGGAGAGGAAACTTTCCAAAGAAGACCAAGTTTACTCCGTAAGAAGTACCCAGGTGAAAACTATCATATTAATCAGATAGCTTTATGATACAGCAACTGGAGAACATACATTATCCCGACTAGGCCCTGGATTACAAAAGCGAATCCCACCTAAATTAAAAGAACTGGACCCACTCACTTAGTTCAAAATGGCCTCCTCCAAATACTTCCACAAGGAAACTGCCTGTAACTGCTTTAGAGGCAATGATTAACCTCGCCATTCTGCAAACACTTTCCATAACCTAACTCCAGGATACAGTATCCTGAAATGTAACTCTCAAAATATACATTCTTTATATACTGTAAATACTTTGCTTCTAATGGTTTGCAACTTGCTTATTTCTAACTCTTTATTTTCTGTGTATACTCTGTACATATGAATTTGTACCAAAGTTCTGTTGTACTACTATTCTAATATTGTAATACTGTATATACTGAATATTCATGTTTTCTACTTCTTCATTACATTTGGTTATGGATGAAAAGGGTCTTTGGGCCAGCTCATGAATGCTATTTACATTAATTGTCTGAATCCTAACATTTTTCCCTTTTAAATTTTAATGGATTTTTTCTGTTTTCCTTGTTCCTTCTTACTGTAACTCTCCCAAATAGATATTTTGTATATTCTCCTTCCTTCTTGTTCCACTGCTCTTTTAGACTCCTCTTTCTCTTACTTACTACCTCAGGTTTGTTTTAGATAATAATTTATTTCTTTTGCAGTCCTTCTTTCACTTTTTCCACTCCCTCTTTTGTCACTTCCTAGTTTTCTTCAGTACTACTGTGCTCTATTTATTCCTTATTTGGTTCCATCATTACATCAGCAATATTTTTTACCCTCTGCTCTTTCATCCTCATAACCTGAATATTATGCTTTCCCTCAGGACTACAAAACTTAAAGTGACCAGTTTATTTATTTATATACTTACTGTTTTATTTCCTGCATTCCATTTGATAAGTTTAGAAATTATGACCTTTTTCTCCACAATGATGGCATTCCTCAGAATTTAGAAAGAACCCCATTGCCTGTAGTAAGAGCTGCAGCCAAAATGGTCTGTTTCTGCAACACAGTGATTCAGAGGAAGGTTACCCACAAGGAGGAAAGACATACCCCAGGATTTAATAAACTCCATGTAGGCACCATGTAGAGCCTTCACAGAATGTATCTGTGTACACGGGCACGGTCCCCCCTTGGCAGTACACCATGCATATTAATGATGGTGCACTGCTGAGGGAGAGCCAAGGAAATGGATATTGAATCAGTGCTGTATGTGTTTGTTTGTTTGTTTTTTTTTTTTAATTCATGTTTGCATTGCATGGTGCGGAGCGCAGCAATGCCAAGCTGTGCTCAAATGTAGACAGCTGTCATCAGCCAGACATCTAAAAAAGGAAACCTGATGTAATTTGTAAGCATAATGACATTTTATGTTTTTTTTTAAATTTGATATTTGTGTGGCATAGCGCGGAGAGCAGCTAAGCAAGTGGAAGTCATACATACATAGCCGACACCTGCCAGACATCTAAAAATAGAAACCGGATGTAATTAGTTACTTATTTATTGGTGTGTTTAAGCATGTTTGTGTGGCACGATGCTCAGCACTGCTAACAGGTAGCTCAGTGGTATATGTGAAGGCATACTGGATTTCTTAATATCCACATAACGAAATGGGTAGAGTTACAGCTGTATGTGTAGTAGATCCAGGGTTCAAATACATGGAAGTCAGAACCTGTCTGTATTTAATGCATTTGTGTTGCACACGTTATGGACACAGTTTTAAAATATGGCTCTGCTGCACTCTGTGCAACTGGGCTCAAATCTAAGCACCCCATAAACATGGTAATGGCTGTCAATATTTGTGTGGTGCTCTTGGCTAAAACCATGATTGTGCCTGTTTGCACACTGCTCAGCTCTGCTTGGCTGGTTTGCATGCTGCTAAACAATGCAGCACTTTTTTTGAATATTGTTCAATGACATGTAAGGTTAGGAAAACAGCCTATATTAAGTGCACTAGGCAGGAATTCTGCAGAATCCATTGGAGTTCAATCATCTGTCGATATGGCTGGTGGTGTTGGAGAGGGTGTGCACTTTTGGGTGTAGCAGTGGGGCATTCAGGAGTCCGGGGTAAAGGTTGGGCTCCTTGCAAAAAAATATGAAGATAGGCTGCTACTGGGTGATTTCAAAGGCTCAGACTGCAAGGGACCAGTTGGCCAGAGAACTCACCAGTGTTACTGGTATCCCCTGCACAGGTGAGCAGTGTCATCACCACCATGATGACCTGAAAAGGCAAAAGAGGGGAACCTTTGACACTTATGTACAAGAAGTGAGGGCAGGAAAAGCTCCACAAATATGTAAGTCATTTTCCTCTGTTTTACCAATATGTCATCTGAATGTTTACAAAACTGGTATGCATAATGATGTGTTTCTCTCCCAGCAACTGCAGCTGCGAGGGCTCACAATGTCGAGTCTCATGCCATGCGCCTGGCCAGGTTGCGCTTTGAGCGTGGTGAGTATGGATGTATTATGCCAACTGTAGTGCAATAAGCAAGAAAGAGTAAAACATTAACTGCAATGAAATATATACAATAAAGTCTGCAGTACAATAAATGTAGAATTAGAGCTGTAGTGCAATAAATGTGTAATTAGAGCTGCAGTGCAATAAATAAATAATAACAACTGTAGTTCAATAAAAGAAACAATACCAATAACAGCAAGGACAATGTTGTACATCAGAATTGTCTTGTCATAACCATCGCAGTAGAGCTGTATGCATTGAGTCTGTAAGGTAAGGTTGCTGCAGTCAAGTATAACACTGTAATAGCTGTAGAATGAAAATCTAATTACCACAAACTGTATTGCCTAACTCATAGTACTGTTCAAGGCTTTCTTTATGCCAGTACTGGTCACATAATTCTCTATCTTCCACAGACATCAGGTAATAAAGGTATATGGGTGAGGTAGCCCACTCCATGGCTGGATATTGTGTGTGGACTTCACAGATATTTCAAACCAATAACAATTATATGCATTCACCAGTATTGTTGAAAGTGAAATAAAGCTGTAGCAATATATACAGTATGGTTGTATACCATGGATGTGTGTTCTATTGTCACTGCAGTCCAGTAAAACACTGTAACAGTGCTAGAATGCTAGAGGAAAGTCCTATAATTTGTATTGCACAAGTCATAATATGTTTCCATGTGATCTCCAGGCGGATATCAGTTGCCCTATAGTCAGCAGTGACTCAGTAGGTCAGTCTGTTAAATTCCTTGTGCACAGTACATTTTGCCACACACAGTCCTGGGTTTGAATATAGTGCTATGTGTAATCCCAGTATGGCTGTATCTCTTGCATGTCTGTACTATGCTGCTGCTGCAGTCAATTATTAAATTATTTGCAGATGTCCCCTGCAGTCACAGCTAGTGGGTTCTACCCCCAGGCCTGCCAACTAAGCCATGATGGCTGCCTAGTTTAATTACTGTACACAAACATGCCTCCCAAGTTTCAAGATTTCTCGTAGTGTAATTAAAACTGACTAATCTGTCTGCCACATGTTTATCAGATAAATTATTACATGGAATGCAATGTATTACCAAATCCATTTACAGATCACCCTGGTAGTTATATAAGTTCACATTATGTGAAACTGTTCTGAGTAGTTCTGTGCCTGCATTTGTTAGTGCTTGGCTCTTATTGTCTTATGCTATCAGCTTGAGATGTATGTACGTGCTACAACAGCTATAGTAGAATTGTAGTCACTGTAATCACAACTGTCAGTACACACCTGTAGAAGTATTTTCAGGGATATCATCTGCAATGTATTTAATGGAATGTTTATCTCTCTCTCCCCACCCATTATCTTAATTTATTCATTATTGCAATGCATTATTATGATTTAATATTAACATCATTTGTTAAGCTAACTATATTTTGGAAAATGTGGTTGATTATTGTTATGTTTTATTATGATTCAATATTAACATATTTTGTTAAACTGTTTTGTTGGGCTTATGGTTTACTTCATACTGGCATTGTGTTACCATACTGACTGTTATGTTACATAATGTCGTGTTGCACATAATATACATTAATATGCATTTGGATTAATAAATATGATGTTCCATTCGATTACTACTAACATTGATTTGGTTGTTACTAACTGTAACTTATTGCTTTACCTCATTTACCACAGCACATCAATTTAGGTTGGTTCCAGCTGATCCCCCTACCTTGCCTCAACCAGCCATGGCACCAGGTCCCAGCTCATCTAGGAACCAGACCAGTGGTGCTTCCTCTGCTGCCCCTGCATTACCTGCCTTGTCGGATGGTACTGCCCCAGAGGACAGGCTCCAGTCCCCCTCTGAGAGTGGTGGCAGAGGGACAGTAGTCACCTGGATGAGCTACTGGTCCTGGTATGCAGGATAGTCCACCATGGCTATGACCAACACTTGCTCTGGATTGAGGGCATGTTGGCTGACCTGGTGGGCCAGCGTTGCCCTGGTGCCCAGACTCCAGCACAGCCACCCTCAGAGCAGTGAAGGAGCAGTGCCAACAGTCCCATGGGTGGGGATGTGAGTCATGCTGCTGCCATTGGGAGTCACATGGGATTCAGATTCTACAACACCCTCCCTATCCAAGGTGTTCACCCCCCCTTCATGTGTCACACACCGCCCCTGTGTGCTGTCTTGTCTGTTTCCAAATGCATTCTCACCTACCCAACTTACCTCCCCAACATGTACTTATGTCCCTTCCCCAACATTCCACTCTCATCTTAAAAAAAAAAAAAAAAAAATGGGCACCTGTCCCCCCAAAAAATTCCATCCAAATTCATCTACAAATTCTGCCAAAGTGTGCACCTGTTGCTGTACAAGAAATGGATACCTATGGTTCTTTCCTAAACCCTTCCTGAACATCCCTACATGCCTTTCACTATGTTTTTTCTGCTTGCCCCATTTCACCACTTTCCTCTCACCCCCTTTTTCTTTTCTTTATAATTTTTAGCATGGAGCTGTGCAGCACAGCATGCCACGCAGCTTCACTTAGTTCAGTTAAATAGAGCTGTAATGATTAAATATGTTTATACCATTGTCAGACACATGTACAAAATAAACACCTCTGCCACATTTCGAACCTGAGTTCCTCACACCTATAGCACACTGCATTAACCTGCAATGCCACACAAATGTGGGTTAAAACAGGTATTTTCATCAAAACACTGTGATTGCCACTTGCAGTCATTAGGTGTGTCTCAGCGGAGCTGTGCGCCACACTGTGCAAACTGAAATAAAAACTAATGGGAAAACTGTGAGTGTACCTTGAACTCTGGTGCAATAATATACCACCTGACAGCCAAAGACATAATAATGGATGTAAGTGAGGCCTGTGATAACAGGTAAATGTGTTTTTTTTATCAGCAACATGTAGAAAGACACCTGTTAAGGCATCAATGGCAAAGTACATGTTCAACTGGGACCCTGTTGCATAAATATAGCCATATAAAGCCATGCACATACTGATGGATGCAGACAATGTGTGTCACATCCTGTATGTCGCACATATACCTTGCAAATACACCTACTGCAGCAGTCACTCAGTTGCTCAGTCTGTTAAATGCCTTGCATATAGCACATTTGGCCACACATAGTCCTGGGTTCAAATCCAATCTTGTGTTGCAGTTCAATTAAATTATTGTGAAGCCAGCAATTAATGACTGAGTCATGCAATCTTTATCCACATAAGTTACTGCTAATTAATTAACTGCTATCCAGTTTTGCAAGTCAAAGACCTGTAGGTAGGGACACACTCCACATACCCATATATCATAACTATATGTCACCTACTACTCTGTTATTGGCACTGTTGCATAACAGACTTACCTTAATCACATGCTTCGATTAGACTATAAAGGGTACCCTTACCCCAGCTTTGCCATAACAACAGGGCTGTCACAGCTGCCACAGTTACATGTACAGCTTGCTGTCCTCCAGTGTACACACTCCCCCATGTGTATTAGCTGCAGCAGCAGCTGCAGCCTGTAGCACACACAGCTGTATGTAACGGTAGCTGCTACAGACCTACCATACCTCCCAACCCCCTAGAACAAGGAATCTGAACACAGCCATACTTAATGGGGGACAAAGGCCTAGAGATAGGGACATGTTTTACAGTTTGCTCTTACAAAGATAGTAAGTAGATAGAATAACAGCTATTGCATTAGCATGCATATTCTGATGGGTATGAAGTCTGACACTCAAATGTGTGTCTTTCAATATTGATTTCAACCCACAATGATTTGCCAGTGATTTGCCAGATGACCACAATGTCATGGGACACTGACCTCACATATGAGGCGAAGCTGTGGACACATTGCATAAATCTCTACAGTTGACAGTTATGATACCTACCCTCTGCAATTCTGTAGTCTCCACACCTGAGTAATGTCCATATTAAGAGCTAAGAAAGGGGCCCAGGTCTACATGAAGGCCTTATATATTGCATTCTGGTGGCATGCCATTGGCTAATGATAGTGCAATTCAGCTGTTTTGGCTGCAATTAGCATATCAGAGCCACAGACTGGTGCAGAGACAATTACTTACTAATGAGCAGTACCTTAAAAAGGCAAGCAGCTAGTTATGAGGAACAAGTCTGCATGAGACTTACCTCACACAGAGAATGTCTTTGCAAATTACTGGAAGCAAAGTTCAACAAAGGAGTAGTGCACTCCACCAGGCATGTAATTAATTTCTCCTTATAGCAGGATGCAGATAGGAGGTTGGAGGTATGGGGAATAGGGATTACAGCAGCAAGCCTGTCTTAGACCTATGGTACTGACATGTTATTGACACTTTGCTGTCCTACACCTACAGACATGCCTCTCAACTGTCCCTGATTTGCACTCATATCTTAGCTCTGTTCCTCTTAATCTCTCCCACAATGGATGGCTTTTGTAGGAAAGCTAGTGAATTGCATGTAATACATAGTGACAATAATTAAGGGTCTACACTCCTGTAATGTGAAATGATGTACAGTAATTCACCGCCTCTCATTCTGCCACTATCTCACATGAATAGTTCTAACATTTTAAAAGTGTCCCTGATTGTCCCTGATATACTCTGGCTAAGTCCCTGATTCTGTTGACATTTGTCCCTATTTGGTTAACAGCTATGCCTAACATACCTGTCAACATCTTACAGCAAGAAATCAGGACAAAACCATAATTAATGGAGGGACAAATGCCCAAAATCAGGGACACTTTTTAAATATTGCTCTTACGAACTAAGGAAGTTAATAGAATAACAGCTATTACAGTAGCATGATTGTGTTCTGAAGGCTATGATGTCTGAAACTCAGATGTGTGTCATTATTTTTTGGCATCAACCTTCAATAATTTGCCAGCAGTGTTCCTGAAATCCACAATTTTGTGTGAAATTGACCAAAAATATTAGGCAAATATCTTGACAGTCTGCAAATATCTATATATTTGAGAGGTATGGTGCCTACAGGGAATGTATACTACAGCGAGTTTGCATTGCTTTCTGTCATTGTGGCACACTGGTGTTGTTGGACTGTCCCCATATAGTGGCTGTAATATCATACTGCTATTTGTCTGGCTGTGGCCGTATGACATAGTAGTGGGAGGTTGCCCGTAGGGGACACACCACAGTAGACTGGAGTGCTGTGTGTAAGAACATACAGCAGAATCTGTCCCGGCACACAGGGACATACCACAGTATTCCTACTATCTCAGTGGTATCCACACACCTAGTATTTTGCCACGCTGTGGGGTATGACATGTGTGAGGCAGCAGTGGATAGTGTAAGCCATTATGGGCATGCTGTATCTGTACATAGTGGATGTCCACGTATCTGGTCCTGTAATGTGTTCCCCTCTTGTTGTCTTTCAGGAACTATGTACCACTGATGGTATACCCCCTTCTCAGATGTGGAGAATGAGATATTAGTTGATGGACTAAGGCAGCATCATCAGATCCTGTTATCCAGAGGAAGGCATAACCAAGAACAGCGGGCTGCATTGTGGGCAAACCTTATGTGGGATGTTAATGAAGTTGGGCACCAGGACAGGACCTATGAGCAGGTCTGGCACTGCACCATGGACATGGTGTATGCTGCATAATGAAGGGCAGCTGATGTTGCCAGAGATTGTGTTGCCCCCAGTGGAGGGCCTGCAGTGGAACAACTACTCTCGACCACAAAGGAATTCCTGGTGAAGCAAGGAACACACAACAGCTCCCAGTCATCCATCACAGCATATATCATGGAAGTGGGTGCCACAGTGTCCATAGCAGAGGAGCATCCTGGTAAGCTTGTGTTCAGCAGTTTAATACTGTATAATGCATTGTGGCAGGCTATACATACCTGTACATGGGTGCCAGGTCTATGTGCTTTGGGGGGGAGGTTGGAATTTAAGCTCAGTTGTACACACATATTCAGAATGTCAGCAATACAGCTAGTAACACAGTAGCTACTGTACATGTGGACATATGCACATATTACCTTGTAGTGATGCAACATTTGGTGGTGCTGACAATACCTCTCCCTCTCCTTTTCATATGTCCATCAGGGGTTGCCCAAGCCCATGGTCTTGTACCTGGTAAGCATGATACTGTTGTTTTACCGATCATATATGCCCTATGAAAGTTAAGGCCTGCCATATTGCCTTATGTACAAATATTGTGTTTAGCCAGAGTAGAATATTTCTATTTTCCATTCTGGAACAGTTATCTACAGTTCATAGAATGGGTAATCACAGGTGTGTATTTCAACGGACATTAACACACTTGCACTTACACTTATGAGTGACTATGCAGCCTGGTATACATGAGGCAATTACTCCAAGATGCATGTTAAAACACAACAGGGAGATGGTACATACCTGAGGCACTGAGAGTAGTACTGGCATGTCATTCTCAGGATAGGGGTACTAGGTTTTATGTGTAGTTCTATCACATATAGTGTATACCTCTCAACTGTACAGTTTTTTACAGAATGTCCAGATTTTTGCCTCATATTTTTGGTCCATTTTTCATAAAAATGCGTTTTTCTGGCAAATTAGTGGCAACTCATTGAAGACTGAAGTCAGAAAATAAAGACATACATTTGTGTTTCCGATTTCATGCCATTCAGAAAATTCATCCTAATGTAAAACATGTTATTCTATCAACTTTCTAAGTTTGTAAGAGCACTATTTAAAAATTGTCCCTATTTTTGGGCCTTGTTCCACTTATTTCTTTGTTCAGATTTCTTGCTATAAGCGGTTGAGAGGTATGGAATAATGTCATTTTGCATACCTTACAGGTATATTGTTATTGTCCTGGCAACTTTAACTGGATGTAGCTGAAGTGCATGTTATAAAAGGACTGACTTGTATGTGTATGTTGTTGTGAGGTTGTCTGTTGTGCATGGGAGCGGGGATGAGAAGGTGTGAGACTGATAATGCAGTTGTAGATCCTCATCTGTATGACTCTATGTGGATTACCATACATAATAGTGCAGGTAGTAATACACTGCTTTTGTCTTTGTTTTCACAGGTGACTGGGGTGGGGGGGTTGGAGTCTCTCCCCCTCACAACCTGATGTCAGTGTCCCATTGGACTCTGATGATAATGGTGGCCATAGTGAGGAACAGCAGGGGTTATTGGGGACTGACTCTGTCCTAAATGTTGACATCCCTCTTCTGCCCCGATTGTCACTGCACACAGACAGTATGCCCACACATACTCAGTCGCCAGAGGCTACAGATTTTCGAGAGTCAGAGGGTGGAAACATTGAACAGGGAAGTGTGCCAACTATGGTTCCAGTGAGTGTAGACAATGGCCATAGCCAGAGAGCTTGCGAGGTCCCACACGGGTGGATTGATAGGAGTGCTTATAGGAGGCCTGCTGTCTATCCACCACCTGTTGCTGGTGTCACATCACGAGTCACTTGATGTATGTTTTGAGCCATCATGGAGGCACAGGCACATTCTGAACAGAACACCAGATGTATACTTAGGGTTATGGATGCAACACATTCTGACATCTGTGAGTGCCTCCACCACATTGGGAACACCCTGGATTGGTTCATTGATGCAGTGGACAGATGGTGGACTGAAACAGTGTCTGTCCTGGACTACACATTGTCTGTGCCGGAACATCTGGTTGGAGTTGGGTGTTGTACCTGTGGATGTAGGTCTCCTGAGAGTCCATGTGACTGTGCACAGTCAAGCTCCCGTAGTGGCAGTACCTTCAGTGCTACAGAGGGAAGTGTGCTGTCCACACCATGACATGGCAGGTCATGGGCACATGGTCATGGGTGGTCCCGCAGGGGACACAGCCCCAGCAGTCAGCCAGTCACCATCAGGCACTAGCACTGCATCTGACCTTGGGCATGGTGGTGCCAGTGCTACTCCTGGAAGAGCCAGTTCCCATGTTCATTGCCGGATATGGTGAACTGCCCACTCTACCATGTATGGTCCACAGTTGTCCAACATACACACGTGTAAGGCTAGCACTGGGCTTGACTGTGTACACACACACACACACTCAAACACCACTGTCACATACAGGTCACCTACAGACAAACACGGCATCTCTCCATGGCCCATCTAACACACACACCTTCCTAACTTACACACATGCTGTCAACTGTTTGGCACAGCCTACACCTCTGGCACACCCATACGACACCCTGTGCATGTAATGATACCCTTGCCATTGATGCAGGGAAATGAAGCTATGTGTTTGATGCACAGGGTGACTATATTGCTTGACATGTAGATGTGTAATGCAATATTGTTTTGCCATGCCATTTGTTGTGGTCCACAACAGATACTGTATGCTGGCATGTGTCATGACTATGAACCAAACTTTATGCACCTTAAGTTGTATGATGTTGTACTGGCAGTAGTGTTACATAATGACAGGTGTGTCATGACCTGTGTATGTTTCTGTTCCAGGAGTCTGATGGGATAAACTATAGATACATGGCGGCAATTCAGCAGCACAGGATGATATGGCAGCACAGCAGAAATATGATGTCAGCAATGTACAGCTGTATATGTGCATGGCTCCCTAGGTGCATATGTGTATAACAGTCTATCGGGGGCAATGGTGGTGGTCAGCATAATCATGCATTCATACTTTGTAACAAGGTCTGCTACCCTTGATATGTTTCACCTGGTTTTCTGAACTTACAAATCTACAAGGTGTGGTGATGGAGTTGACACATCTACACATATCCTGTGTCAGGTTCAGACAGGTGGCAGACATCAGTTATGACTTTCATGTTGTGCATCCCATTGTGTAACCTGCACATGATGTGTGTGACAGCAGATGTGTACTTTGCATGCATGGGGGCCTGTGTCTTGCAGGATGTACTGTCTGCGTCACATAGCAGTCTCCAAAGTATGTACTATATCTACCACTTTGATGTTGTAGGTGGGTAGCACACAAATGACATGTGTTACACCTGTCATGGCAATGCCAGGGGGATATACAGTGGGATCTGACACCTTCCTGTATGGGACATACACATCTCCATCATAGCAGTTAGTGGACAGACTACATTTGTATGGTTGTGATGCAGAAACCGTAGGACATGTTATCTACATCGTGTGTCGTGGCATCTGTGTGGCTGCTACAGTTGTACATTATGCCTGTGTGGTGACATGGCAAGGGTGCCATTGCACCTAATGATGGTGTGCTGTCCACCACATTCAGTATAGTGGTGACAGTCTGACATTTACATCCATCTTGTACCTGTCAGTATTGGTGGTACAACAGTGAATGCATCCCTACATCCCCATAAACAGTGACTGTTAAAGGGTACAGCACTGTGTATCCATGCCGTCATGTGCCATGGCTCCAGTGTGTGCGGCTTGCAGACACTACATTATTGTGCTGGGGTGGATGATATCCCACAGGATAGTAATATGCAGTGGTTGGGATGTCATCTGTGTCAGTGGTGCAGACAACAACTGCCTGTGGTTTAGGCCATCCTGGATAACTGATGGATTTGTATTGGTGTCAGTGACAGCTAGTAATATTCAGCCTCCTGCTAATGTATCAGTCAGAGGTCACTGACAGTGGCTGTGACTGCAGAGAGGGTATACCTAGAAGGGGTACACCATTAATGCCCAATGGTGAACCCCACTGGTGAGTGTCATCAGTGCAGCATAGGTCTCCTGATGGTATGTTCTCAGGGTGTGACTCTCAGACACTTGCGTATACACAAGTTGACATACCAGTCTGTACATGGCATACACAGTTGGCAGTATGCCCTGCTGCACTAATATTTCCATAAACCTTGTGGCAATTAGCAGGGACATGGGTGGGGATACATCAGGGCATACAACACCCAGACCAACCAAGCCATCTCACTATACTGCCCATTTAGGCAACATGTACAAAGCACCCACTTAGGCATCCAAGATAATGTCAATGTAGGGGTCACTATGTGGCCCATTGATGGCAGACATACGCAACATAGGGACATCCGACTCCAATAGCATTTCTGTAAGCCGCAGTGCTCAACAGAGCATAGTCCCGGGTCCTCTACTGCTTGGACTGCATGTCACCACAGTACACGTGGGCACTTATTGACTGTGGCTAACAATGTTGGCTGCTGCTTGCTACTTCTGTGCACTCATACAGTCACAGTGTCTTGCATGATGGTATTACAAATACATGCCTGATGACATAGTAATTGTCATAAACCCCAACTGAATATTTATGTACTATCCTTTCCATCGGGAAGACCCATGTCCCCGGTTAGTAGTGCAGCAGTCCCTACATGTGATGTACATACTTAGGGGTGACAGGTAGCCACAAAGACCCAGCCACACAGGTGTACAACTCACGTGCCACACATAAACATGTCTGTACAGTGGTATAGCAGGAATCATATGGCATAGCTGTGGCCACAGTCACTGGTAGGTGACATACCCATACCTTCCATATACTCTTCCCTCAGCATGTCACTATCTGACTACAACGGCCATGTGTTGGCGTACCTTTCCAACACAGGGTCACATCTTCAGTATGTGCTCACTGCTGTTCATCTGCAATATGTGTCAGTGCCACCTGTGCCATTCAGATTATTCATAGGTGATCTGTGCCATTCATACATGACAAGGTGTGACCCTGCTTGATTGCATATGCTGCCTACCTTTAGGAAGCATTAAACCACTATGTGACATTAGTAGTACATGCTTGTTGGAGACATTTGTGTAGCAGATGTAAAGCACCCTTGACACAATCCCTCCCTACTGGTATGGTACAGAGAGCACCTCAGTGCACTTCTGCACATGCCATCTGTATGATTGCCTGGGTGAATGTCATCTCAACACTGGTGGTGTAGCTGCATCTCTCTTGGACTTGGGCAATATGTGCTGTTCCTGTGATGAGCGGTAGTGATGTCTCCAATTATGATGGCTGTATGGCCATCATGCTACTGACGTGCACATCTCCTATTGCTCTGTGACATGATGCATAATGCTGTCACAATCTAACATGCAAACATGGCCACATTCAGTCTAGCAGCACTTTCACTCACTGGATACAGGACATGCCACAGCACACACATAGTACATGTTGGCTGCATGTAAAGTGGACCACTTACCTATGTACTGGTACACACTACAGAGGAGAATACCAGATGCAAACAGTACATCTCATGTCTGCTAGTACTATCCATATAGGACACATAATGCTTGTTGATATCAGTTGGCCATGTTATGGTCATTCATTTGGGAGGCCACATCACCCACAACAAGTAAAATACTGCAAAACCATACCAAGGTGTATATTATAAAAGTTATCATATGTATGTGGAATGGATATATACACAAACATCAAATTGGTGGATGTGAGATTAGAACCTCTACCTATCTACTGTTAGACACTATAGCTTGCAGTACTTATCACATGCACCATGGAGTTTGGCTGATGTTAGCCAGCACTCTTAAGGTGAATGACATCAGCAGGCCTTGGAGACGAGGGCAATTTACAGGCCAACAGCAAGTTACAGGGTCAAAAAGTGCCAAACCATTACAGGGAGATAGCCCATAAGTGCATGTCCATAATTCTGCAAGGGGGCATATTTACACACACATACACAGAGTTGGCTGATGTGAGATTAAAACCCCTATCTATCTACTGTTAGACACTATAGCTTGCTGTACTTATCGCATGCGCCACAGATTTTAACTGATATTAGACTGTCAGCCAGCACTCTTAAGGTGGATGATATCAGCTGACATTGTAGAGGAGGGCAATTCAGAGGCCAGCAGCTAGTTACAGGGCCGAAAAGTGCCTAACAATTGCAGGGGAATAGCTTATAAGGGTCTGTCTGTAGTGCTGCAAGGGGTTATATTTTCACACACACACACACACACACACACACACACACACACACACACACACACACACACACACACACACACACAGTTGGCTGATGTGAGAGTAGAACCTCTATCTAACTACAGTTGCACACTATAGCTCACAGTACTTATCACATTCACCACAGGTTATGTCTGTTGTATATGTGATTGCAGACACTGTACTTGCGGTGTACACAAAAAAGGCTTGTGTTGGACAGCATATATGGCCTGCAGAGTGATATTGCTTGGTACTGCTATTGTATCTAGTGTCCTAGGAGTGGGATACCTGTTAATATCCTTACTATGTGTGTACAGTTACCAGTATGGCCATATGTGGCTGGTTGCAGTTAGATAGGCAAATATGTGGCCATGGACAATTTGCCCTGTCCAAGGCATGTTTTGACCCCATTATAAATTACACCATCTGCTCACCTGTGTCTGTCTACATGGAGACATTCTGCAGGCAGAAGTTTCTGTGGGTGAGTGGAATATGTACTGCTGCAGCCTTGATTTGGTTCCTTTGGGCAACTGTATTGATGTGTGAGTGCAGATAACCTCAGCATTCTGAGGGTATGTGGGGAAATTCATACACCCCCCCGCACATATATATATGTATATATAAATGTGTATAACAGGGATGTCTTTATAAATGTCGCTGTGTGTATATGTTATGTATATATATTGTTATGTAGATACATGTAGAGAGTCTATATATCATTGTACTCTCTCTCTCTCTCTATATATATATATATATATATATATATATATATATATCGGTATTATATGTATTTGTGATACATACTGATAGATACACTAATCATGTGTGGCAGGGATGGGGACAGACAGATATGTATACATAGCTTTCTGTATGTACAGACATACTTCCACATAGCAGGTCTTTATGATGAAGAAGCAACAGAATTGTGCTCAAGTTAGACTGTCATTACTTACAAGGTGACTCCAGGCCATAGCTACCTGTACTCCAGACCAGGAGTTCGTATAGTGCAGACATTGGCAGCTGTACCTGTTTCCGCAGTGCAGCACTTTCCTGAAATTGTCCACAGCATTCTCCAGCTGTGCTGTACTTGATATATGACTGGGGTACATAATGCAACACCACACACAGAGTGACAGTCTGCATACCTCTCACTGTACATACCTTTGCAGAATGTCCAGCATTCCATCCCATATGTCTGGTTTGTTCCTTGTACATGTGTGGTGTTCTGGTAAATTATTGTATAAAGCAGTCACTGAATAGTACTAACTGCAGACACATTTGAGTGATGGACTTTACACCCTGCAGATATTCTGGTGTGATGCAACCCACTGTTATACTAGTCTCCTTCTAGGTTAATCAGAGCATGTGTAATGTCTGTCTGTCTGTAGTTTTGGCCCCTTGTCCTCCCATTCTCTCTGACTTTGTCTAGCTTTCTTGCAGTAACAGATTGAAGGGTATGACAGTCTGTGGGAATGCCACCATATGACTATCTCACATGCAAAAGATGTGGATGGTGCCAGATTCATACCATCAACACCATTACTCATGCTAATATCCCTTGCCCATTGAGCCACATCGGCTGCCAGACAGACAAGTGTCATTCATCACACAATCAACAACATACAGACATACATTGTCATCTCTGTGTTACGTGTGACATACAACCCTGAGTTACGTGTGACATACAACGTGTGCTCAGGTTCTATGTGACATCCCTGAGATTAGTTGGTCTGCTGATATATCATTGCTGACTTACTGTTACAGCAGTTGTATGGGAACACTGATGTGTTAGGGTGGGGGACGACCAGCCCATGATCTGCTGGCATAGGCAGTTGTGGACTGTCCTGTAACCCCACTGTTTGCCATCTGCCTTGAATAATGTAGTGGATTTTCCAGCCATGTGGCCTAGTGAATATTATGGAGCACATACTATTGGACTGGGTACCTGTTGTCCCATGTGGCTGTTAGAGTTGTAGCCCAGTATCCCACTATGTTCCCTTGGATACATGCGGCAGCTCTATACATATGCTACCATATTCTAGTACTCCTTACAGGTGGTGTATAGGATCAGCATCTAGCACATACAGATGTAGCAGACCTGCAGCAGCCCCTAGAATTCCTTCAGTTAAAATTCCCAAGTCAGTACTCCACTGGTGCAGAGTATGGAGGAGAAATCAGATTGCAGGGTGTATGTAACCTTTATAGTGCTCTGCTGTAAGTGCAGGCTGTGTGATTGGCTACCTGTTATGCATTCCACCTGCCAAGTACATCACTAAGAAGATGTAATGGCCCTAGCTTAAGTGAAACATGGGTCATCAGTAATTAATATATCATTGGCTTTTAGATACACTCAGCATAGTAGCTCACCACACAAATACATGGAAACAAGCACCCTGAAGGTAAATAAAGCTTAGCAGTCAGTGTACACCCCCTCCTCCGCTGAGCATGACATAGATACCCATTTGTGCAATTCAGTAACACCACCTCATTTGCATAGGCATCTGTGCACACAACCTGGAAACTACACAGTTCCAGGCCCTACCTTGTTAGCAACAGCACCATTCTACCATTGTAGATACTCCACACAGGGTCCTATAAATACACCATGGTGAGAGAAGAAGCAAAGGAGTATTGTATCCGAACAGAGTGAAGTTGTGCTGAGACCAGCATTAGTAGTAGCCAGGCAGTAGCCATTCATGTGACTCCCTTCTTTTCATCATTCTTGACAAGCTAATTATTTATTTTTCAGTAAGTACTGCTTGATTTCTTTCTAACTTCAGAATATCTACCTAAATACGTCATCCTTAAATTTTCAGGGTCTACATATTAGCTTTCCCTCAAGTGTTTGGCAGTGCTCTGTCCAGAGTCAAACACCTTGAGTGGTATTTTTCCTTTAAAATAAATATATAAGGAAACAGCTGCAGTACTTAGTAATAATGACCATCCCTCCTGGCATGTCTAAATGTCAGTCCCCTGGGCTTTCTCCTATTAACCTAGTGAACTTGGGCATTCTGAGGCAGTGTAGCAACTGCCTCATGTACACAGACAACCCTCTCCTCTTACCCCTTAACACTTAGACTTGTAAGACATGCACTTATATATCCAAATTGGAAGCCATGCACTCTCAAGTCAAGACTGGAATAGCTGGTCAAGAGGAGAAGGTCAACACATGCACCACACCACATGCAACACATAGCCCTCCAGTACACCCACCATCGCAGCTCTCACATAAAAACACAAACCATACACCCACCTTCACAGAGGATCTCAATAGAAATCTACCCAAACAGCAGAGACTTCCAAAGCAAAAACGCACTCAATCACCACAGCACACCACAGACCACAAGACACATAGCTCACCTACACAGTGTGACCCAAAACAACTTGCCCAATGCACTAATCATAGGTGATTTGATAATGAGGCACACTGATGTCCACTCACTAGGCTAAATAACGCAAAGGTAACAGTTAGCTGTCTATCAAGTGCCAGAATCTGACACATAACACACGCACTCAGGTCACCCCACAACAAGTACAAATATAACTCTGTCACTGTCCATGTGAGTGTGAATGTCCTGAGACGCACCTCCCTGGACTACATGAAAAGATACATGGAGGAGCTCTCGGATTATGTGGCACAGACAGATATGACCCTAGCCCTGAGCAGCATCCTACCATTGCCCAGAATGATACCACAGTACAAGCAGAAAATGATTGACTTCAACAATTGGCTAAGTTTCTGGTGTCATTCTAAGGGGATCCAGTATCTGTCTGCTTGGGATGACATGACTGACAGATTGCGATGCTTTGCCAGAGATGGCCTGCATCTGTCACCCCTGGGTTTCCAGATACTGGCTAAGGCTCTTGCCACCCCTATAGTGCCTTTTTTAGGTGATGTTCCAAAGACCAAATTACCATCGTAACAGCTATAAATAAATGCAATCTGAGGGTCATGCTGCTCGATGCTAGAAGTCTAAATCTCAAGATGCACATGTTCGAAGCACTCCTCAAAATGGAGAACATTGACATTTGTGCTGTAATGGAGACCTAGTTTAAAGCAGCAGAAAGCACCCCTGCACTATCAGGCTATAACTCATTCCATACCTTTTGGCCCAAGAACATGGACCGAAACTCCAAAGGTGGTGGTGTCTCCATATTCATAAAGGATATGCACACCTCTAGACTAGTAGCACAGCATAACACAGCTGAGATACTTCAGGTACAACTAACATTGGGTAAGATGGTGATTCAGGTTGTAGCCTGCTATAGGTCCCTAACCATGTCCCAAGACTCTCACTCCAAGTTCCTAAGCACCCTGGAAACTATTAGGGTCCAACCCAACACTCTCATAGTAGGTGACTTCAACCACACCTCCATCAGCTGGGAAAACTCCTCATGCACCAATACACTGGCCCGATGCTTCCTAGAATTCATCACTTCCAATGCCCTGGACCAGCTCATTCTTTCCCCCTCTAGAGGAAGCAACATCCTTGACCTGGTTATTACTAACATGGGCAACTGTTGCTCTACACCAAAAGTTAATTCCTCCCTGTTTAGATCCGACCACAAACTAATCACCATGGAAATCTCACCCATACCCCCCCCCGCAAAGGTAACCACCATGAAAAACTTCTCCAAAGCTGACTTTGGGCTCCTAAAAACAGAGGTGGCTAACTTCATGGCACCAATGTCAATGGAAAATAGATGCATGACTGTCAAATCATACACCAATGCACTGTACAAACACATACATAAATACATGGAAGTAGCCATACCCAACAGAACCAAGATGCTCTCCTCCAAAAAAAGGAAGCCAATCTGGTGGTTTCCTGTCATTAATAAAGTCTACAACAGAAGGAAGAAACTGTTGCAAAAAAAGGTGAAGTCCCAAGACTGGAAAACTCCCTTATTAGCCTCAACAAAAAGTTGAGATCCATGATCAAAACCTCTAAAGCCAGCTATGAAGGCAGAATTGCAGCAGACACTAAAAACAACCACAAAGCCTTCTATAGTTATATCACGAATCTCCACAGCAATACCCAGGTTTGCTCTGAGTTACTGCACAATGGTACCTCTTATACTGAGCCAACAGATATTGCCACTATACTGGCCTACAGATTCAGTACCAACTTTATCCCTCTCTCCCTCCCTAAAGGACCAATCACAATACTGGAGGAATGCCAGGTATCCAGCATTACTGCAGCACAGTCCAAGGCCAAGAATACAGCTTCCATGGGACCCGACAATATCCCTGGATGTGTTCTACATGAACTACAAAGTGAACTGTAACCACAACTGTGTGCCTTGTTCAATCACAGCCTCACCTCAGGCTTTGTCCCTACCAAATGGTAGACCACTACAGTCAGCCCTCTCCATAAAGGGGGAGCAAATACAGACCATGGGAATTATCGCCCCATTAGCCTGATGAGTCTGATATGTAAGGCTATAGAGCACATCATTTGGACCTAATTAACATGGATATAGGTAATCTCCAAACTCTAGATCCCATGCAATTTGGTTTTGTGAAAGGTAGGTCAAACTAGTTGACTTCCTTGAGTCAGTCACCAGAGCTGTGGATGAGGGCAAGGCAGTTCATACAGCCTACCTTGATCTGGCCAAGGCCTTTGATACCATTCCCCACTCAGGAATTATTGATAACCTCACCAAACTAGGCATCAACCCCTATATCACTAGGTGGGTTGCAAATTGGCTCACAGATAGATCCCACAGTGTGAAAGTACTGGACTCTAAGTCAGACTGCTGACCATTCACAAGTGGAGTCCCATGGGGATCGGTCTTGTGTCCTCTCCTGTTTGGCATCTACTTCTCAGAAGTCCAGGCCAACACAGAGGGACTCTGGCTGACCAAGTTTGCAGACAACTGCAAGCTGGGAGCCATTATTAACTCCCCAAGTGATGTAGACATCCTACAGAAAGGCTTCACTGAGACCAATGACTGGTGTTGAAACCATGGCCTTAAGCTTAATGCCAAAAAATGCATCATCATCCCCTTTGGGAAAAATTCAGTTCCCACTAATTACCACATTGATGGGAGCCCAATGAACACTGAAGGCATTATCAGAGATCTGGGGACACAGGCTGACAGCAACCTCTCCTTCGACCACCACATTGCCACTGTGGTCAGAAAGTCCTTCTATGTGGCACATCTCATTACCTAGGGTTTTGCAAACAGGAAGAAAGAGATCATCATCCTTCTCTACTCTTCCTTCATTAGGCCAATCATCGAGCATAATGCCCTATTTTGCATGTACCTCACTAGACACATGCAACAGCTGGAAAGGCCACAAAAGTACCTCACAAAGAGGATCCTAGGCCTTAAACACATGTCCTACATGGACAGACTAAAAAAACTCCAGCTATTCTCTGTCTCATATTGTCTAGTAAGAGACAATCTCTGCTTGACTTACAAAGCTATGTCTGACCCAGCTCTGCTAGAAATGCTACATCTAAAGAAATCCCAATCCCTCCACACCACATGCTCGAGAGACCTCAACCTCATTACCACAATCAAAAGAACATGCTGGAGAGACAGGTTCATAACTCAGAGACTGCCATGCTCTTGAATAGACTTCCCATACATGTCAAGCAAAACACCTCACTGGCCCTCTTCAATAGAAATCTTGATGAGTGGATGGGAAATAGAAAGTTCACCCCGGGGATCACTCCAGTGGCTCTACTTGATAGAGGGACTGGGAACTAACGTTGGGTGGCACGATGCCAGGGCACTTTTATGGGCTAGGCTTGTAAAGGCTCCAGGGCCATTAGCCTAGTACACACCTATAAACCTATGAACCTATACTATTAAATGTGGTTTTTCTACTTTTTTTTTTTTTAGTTTTTAATAAAAGCATGTTTGCTCACTGCAGCATGCTGGGCAAACATACCAAGCTCATTCAAAAAAATTAAATTATTTTAATTTATTTCCCTTATATTTTTAGACACACTGTGGATAGTTTTGCTCACAGCTGTATGTGCTATGCCATTTCTGTTCATCTACCTATGTTTTCACAGCCCCTGTTGTCTGTCTAAAATCCTGTACACAGAATTTTTCCATGTACACTATGGATACCGACATGTGGTCTGCAGGGCTGCCTATCTGCTTGCTGGATCACTGTATATCCCTCATTTGCATAAAATTCGCCTGCTTATGAGGTAATTTGCATACCATGGAGACTTCTGTGTTGGCGCGTGTGTGCACGCTGCCCATCTCTGTTTATTGAATTGCAAACCTGTTTACTTTCTTGTAAGAAGCATGCCACGATGCCTACACAGTAAAAAAAACGCTGTGTAGGCTTTATTAAATTCCCATAAAAAATGGTCCCTGCGCGTAGGTAATTGCACGGCTCAAAATAACTAAACCAGAAGAAATGATAAGCCAGCAAATGGTTTGTTGTAAAAATATATAAATATATTTATTATATTACATAAAAAGAAAAAGAACAGACTGGTTTGGCTAGAATAGTATCATAGCATTCATCAGTGTTAAAGACAAAAACAATCATTTGCTCCTTTATACAGTATTACAAATGTAATACATACCATGATTGGTTACTTCATAAATATTCATTTAGTCTGGGTGGAAAATGTTCACTCAGTTTGATGATTCATTTTTTCTCCCTAGTATCCAAGATAGAATGCTAACCTGCTTTATTGGATCTCATGATCCTGTCAATAATCATAAAATTGAAAGAAGCTGTGGGGTGATTTATGGTATGCTTATACAAAGCATTGCTTATTTTCTTATGTCTAATGTCACTTAAATGCTCAGAAATTCACAATCTAAGTGGCCTAGAGGTCTGCCCTACATAAAATGCAGAGCAACTACATGAGGCCAGATAGACTACCCAATCACTACTGCAATTTGCAAAGAAACCGATGTCAAAGACAGCACCAGAATTCCTACTTGAAAATTGTTTGGACTTCATAACTTTGCTATAGTGGCTACAATGTCCACAAGGCATACACTCAGTCAATTTATCCCCTAGAAGTGCTGCTTGAGTATTACCTGTAGAGATGGACCTGGTCGCCCGTTTATAATGGCTCAAATATGAACCCAAGTTCTTTCCTTTACGAAACAAAAAATTACATGTATCCCCAAGAATTTGTGATAGGGTGTTATCAGCCAACAATATATTCCAGTGTCTCTGTACACTGTTAATCAATGTCTCAGTGTTCCTGCTATATGTGGTTGTGAATTGTACTACAGAACTAGGTCCCTGATACTTGTTCTTGTATTTAAGTAAATCCTCCCTGTTAAGGTTTGCAGCCCAATTACTAGCTCCTAGGACATAGCCCATTTTGTAGCCCTTTTCACGAAACCTATTAACAAGATCCTTCCGGAAAGTTTCAGAAGAGGAGTCCTGTGAGCAAATATGCCTCATCCTGACAAACTGGGATTTGGGGACATTTCTGGTAATATGGGAAGGATGAAAGCTGGATGCATGGAGTAAGGAATTATACTGTGGGTATTTACGGAAAACTTCAGTTCATAGTGTATGATCTTCATTCCTACTAACCAAAGCATCTAAATAAGTGATGTGTTCTGTGTGGTAATTCACCATAAATTGAAGACCCCATTTTTTGTCATTCAAATAACCCATGAATTCCATTAGATAATCCACATCTGACCTCCACACCATCCAGCAATCATCCAGGTACCTCCTCCATATGTCCATTTCATCCAAATAAATATTATGTGTCACATCATCAATAATGTGTTCCTCCACATATGCCATGAAAAGGTCTGCATAAATGGGGCAAAAGATGCCCCCGTAGCTGTCCCCTGCATGTGCCAATAGCATTGATTGTGATAGAAAAAGACATTTTTGGTTAGCACATGTTCAGTTAAACATATCAGGAAGGTGTTAAAACTGGGTTCATACAGATTGGATTTGTATAACAAATATTCTATTGCATCAAGGTCTGCCCAACTTGGAATGTTCATGTAAAGTGCGCATACATCTAATGTGCAGAGAAGCCAATCCTTTTCAAGTTGCATCCCAGAGATAATGTCCAAAACTCTGTGGTATCCTGAATCCTGAATCTAAACCATTTCAACAGAGGCTGGAGGTGCAGTGTAAGGAATTGGGACAGGGGCTCGGGTCAACCATTCCCAGAAACAATGGGTCTGCCTGGTGGATGAAGGAGATCCTTGTAAATTTTTGGAAGGAAGTATATGTATTGGCTATTGGGGTCCGGTACTGTAAGATGGTGTTTAGTTTTATCAGTAATGATACCCTCCTGCAATGCTGACCCCCAAAAAAATCATCTATCTGTTTTTTATACATAAATGTAGGGTCCAGAGGCATATTAATGTAATGTCTTCCATCTGTAAGCTGTTTTTTGCTTTGGCATCATATTGCTGCCAATTCATAACTATCACAGCCCCTCCCTTATCGGCAGAGAGAATCACCAATTCCTTATTAGCAATCAACTCACGTAGGCTTTCCATATCAGTCTTTGAGAGATTATTTGCTTTGATATTAGTACCCCTATAGCTGAAGTGTAGATCTTTGAGCACACAGGATTGAAAAAGATGGACATTATGATGCATCAGTGGTACAAAACTAGATTTATGATATGTAAATGTTTTACAAGAGTCCAAATTGGAGACATTGTAATGAAAATGCAACCTAAGATTCAATAATCTACAGAATGCCATGATCTCCTGTGCTAACACATAATCTGAAACAAAAAAACCTGGGATGAAACTGAGATCTTTATTGACTAAACATGTTTGTGTATCAGTCAAAACAACATTAGAAATATTTAGCACATTGGTGTTATTACACTCAGTCATTTCTTGGTAAGGAGTTCCAATAGCCCCTCCATGTTGCTTATTTTTGTTGTGCCTCCACCCTGCTCTTTTATATGACCTATAGAGGCTGCTGTTTTGTTCCTTTTAAGGGTGTGTGAATCAAGGGTCTGCTGCATGCCCAGGTCTGTGCCTGAGGAGGAATCTGCCCCAGACAAATCCGTGTACATCCCTCATTTGTTAAGGATAGATCTGGGCCATTTGTGTTTGGTGGTTTGGCTAGCCTTATTGGTACCCCCCTCAAACCTTACATGTCTGTTGTAGCTAAAAGGATTACCCTTATCATAATCCAAATGATCACGATGAAATTTACAGACCTTTCTATCCCGTAATTGTTGTTCCAGGCCCAAAAGATCTGCGCTTAGTTTGTTCAAACATGTAGTATAAAAGGGCTGGCCCTCACAGATTTTGATCTCCTCACATAACTTGGTGATGTTTGCAATCTCCTTATCTATTACACATTCATGATATCTAGCTAGTGCTTCTACAAACCCCATAGAGGTTTGTTGTTGTATACTTGACCCCTCTTTGGCTAATTCGCATCTATGTCATTAACCAGAGGCTGTATCTTTACCCTTAGACCTCTTGGAGAGATGCCCTTGGCCATGTAAGCTTTAAAATGTTTACAATGCCAAACATTAGATCTTAAGTATCTCATGTTTTTGTTCAATTGCTGAAACAAGGCTTCACAGTTGTTCTCTGGGCTAAAAGTAATGGTATTATTCTCAACATTGTTATCATTTTCCAGTGCAAATATACTCAAATCCTCCCTATCAGGGGATAATCCTGCTAGAATCCTGGTTAAATCCATATTCATGTGGCACACTATCAGTCAGTGGAAGGAATAACCAATTATAAAGGGTGCAACCTGTTGTGAGAAAATTTTTGATCAAACCAACAACCAAAATACAAATAACAATCGTTCAAAAATAAAAAATGTCAATAATAATATGGCTCTGCACTAATTGTGGACCATAATAGCCCTTGTCAAAATATACATATATATCCTCACCCAATAGTTTTCCAACAAAAATTGACAATGCTATGTTGTCCACATGGTTGATAGTTGTGCAACCAGTATGGTGAATATCAATGGTCCATGCCCTTATATAACTAATAATAAATTATTGCTATTAATTGCCCAAAGCATGCTCCAACAAAACAGTACAAATGCTGTTAATCACACCATCTATTCTCAATGCAGTGCCACATCCACACAAACATCAAAATGATGTATGCAATAATAACCAATTCTGGCCGTTATATAAAATATAAAATTAGCATGGACAATAATGGGCCTTGCAATTATTACAAGTTGTTCATCATCCGGCGTCAGCTGCAAAAAGCCTCAAAAATTGACTCAGAAAAAATAGTAAGAGCAATTAATCCTGGCCAAATGTATTAATCGTTAGACGGGCAATACCACATCCACCAGACCCAATTGGTATAAAATCTTATTTGTAAATCCGGTTGGTGTTAGATCAATAGGTAGTACCTCAATAACTACAACAAGGCACCCTTATTGAAAACCATATGGTAAAATACTAACAAATATGAGAAATTTTCAGAAACCAATCCTGGTCCTCCTAATAGTGTACCAAAAGAATAGGACAGTAATAATTAATACAGTAGAGCAAACACAAAGCCCCATAAAAAGTGACCCATCCACTGGCAGCAGGAAATGGGTATAATATTAGTGTTAATCCTGTTTAATGGGAATGGTCCCAATATATCTTATGCTATCAGTTTGTAGCAAAGGATGGCTTTTGAATATACAATGGTGCTCTGGAAGTGAATTTCTAGATAAACGAACAAAAACAAGTAGCTTCTATAGAATTATAACTGAAAATAAGAACAGTTGACTTTCCAAAAAGTATACATAACAAGCATACAATATACAAATAACAATTATAGTTAGTTCGCAGAATCCCAATTAAGGGCACGTACAATCAAAACAAGTAATGGCATAATCATAGGGTTATTAATAAGAAATGACTTGAACGTCAATCCATAACCACTGCTGTTGTCCACTGCTTCACAAAAATGAATCTATCCAGAGACCTAAATGTCCAAAACTGTAGCTGGAAACACAACCCACAAGCAACGCTGTAGATGGTAAAATGAATTGGCTACAGTCAATCTAAAATGGCGATAAGCCACAGCGAAGGGACGTAGTTGGGCATATCGTGTAAGCAACGTTATCGCCCTAAAGAGTAAACCCCTTTCCAAGCTACTTATTTTTGTTTGTTTATCTAGAAATTCACTTCCAGAACACCATTGTATATTCAAAAGCCATCCTTTGCTACGAACTGATAACATAGGATATATTGGGACCATTCATATTAACCAGGATTAACACTAATATTATAATCATTTCCTGCTGCCAGTGGATGGGTCACTTTTTATGGGGTTTTGTGTTTGCTCTACTGTGTTAGTGATTACTATCCTATTCTTTTGGTACACTATAAGGAGGACCAGGATTGGTTTCTGAAAATTTCTCATATTTATTAGTATTTTACTATATATGTTTTCAATAAGGGTGCCTTGTTGTGGTTATTGAGTTACTACCTATTAATCTAACACCAACAGGATTTACAAATAAGATTTTATACCGATTGGGTCTGGTGGATGTGGTATTGTCTGACTAATGATTAATACATTTGACCAGGATTAGTTGCTCTTACTGGTTTTTCTGAGTCATTTTTTTTGAGGCTTTTTGCAGCTGACGCCGGATGATGACCAACTTGTAATAATTGCAAGGCCCATTATTGTCCATGCTAATTATATATTTTATATAATGGCCAGAATTGGTTATTATTGCATACAACATTTTGATGTTTGTGTGGACGTGGCATTGCATTTAGAATAGACGTCAGTGTGATTAACAGCACTTTTACTGTTTTGTTGGAGCATACTTTGGGCAATTAATAGCAATAATTTATTATTACTTATATAAGGGAAGGACCACTGATATGCACCCTTAGGAGGGTGGCCTAAAGGTTAAGGTGTTTGCCTTATAAACACAAAGTGCAGGGTTTGAGTCTCACAAGGGATAATTGGCTAGGCTCGCAAGGGCAGTTAGCTTAGTGCTAACCTATGAACTATCAACCATGTGGACATAGCATTGTCAATTTTTGTTGGAAAACTATTGGGTTAGGATATACATGCATATTTTGACAAGGGCTATTATGACCCACAATTAGTGTGAAGCACATAATACTATTGACAGTTTTGGTTTTTGAAAGATTGTCATTTGTATTTTGGTTGTTGGTTTGATCAAACATTTTTTTCACAAGAGGTTGTACCCTTTATAATTGGCTATTCTTACCACTTATAGTGTGCCAAATGGATTTAACCAGGATTCTAGCAGGATTATCCTCTGATAGGGAAGATTTGAGTATATTTGAACGGGAAAATGATAACAATGTTGAGAATAATACCATTACTTTTAGTCCAGAGAACAATTGTGAAGCCTTGTTTCAGCAATTGAATAAAAACATGAGATACTTAAGATCTAATGTCTGGCGTTGTAAACTTTTTAAAGCTTACATGACCAAGGGCATATCTCCAAGAGGTCTAAGGATAAAGATACAGCCTCTGGTTAATGACATAGCTGCCGAATTATCCAAAGAGTGGTCATGTATACAACAGCAAACCTCTATGGGGTTTGTAGAAGCACTAGCTAGATATCATGAAAGTGTAATAGATAAGGAGATTGCAAGCATCACCAAGTTATGTGAGGAGATCAAAATCTGTGAGGGCCAGCCCTTTTATACTCCATGTTTGAACAAACTAAGCACAGACCTTTTGGGCCTGGAACAACAATTACGGGATAGAAAGGTCTGTAAATTTCAACGTGATCATTCGGATTATGATAAGGGTAATCCTTTTAGCTACAACAGACATGTGAGGTTTGAGGGGGTTACTAGTAAGACTAGCCAAACCACCAAACACAAATGCCCCAGATCTATCCTTAAAAAAAACGAGGGATGTACATGGATTCGTCTGGGCCAGATTCCTCCTCAGGCACAGACCTGGACATGCAGCAGACCCTTGATTCACACACCCCTAAAAGGAACAAAACAGCAGCCCCTATAGGCCATATAAAAGAGCAGGGTGGAGGCACAACAAAAATAAGCAACATGGAGGGGCTATTGGAACTCTTTACCAAGAAATGACTGAGTGTAATAGCACCAATGTGCTAAATATTTCTAATGTTGTTGTGACTGATACACAAACATGTTTACTCAATAAAGATTTCAGTTTCATCCCGGGTTTTTTTGTTTCTGAGGATGTGTTAGCACAGGAGATCATGGCATTCTGTAGATTATTGAATCTTAGGTTGCATTTTCATGACAATGTCTCCAGTTTGGACTCTGATAAAACATTTACATATCATAAATCTAGTTTTATACCACCGATGCATCATAATGTCCATCTTTTTCAATCCTGTGTGTTCAAAGATCTACACTTCAGCTATAGGGGTACTAATATCAAGGCAAATAATCTCTCAAAGACTGACATGGAAAGCCTACATGAGCTAATTGATAACAAGGAATTGGTGATTCTCTCTGTCGATAAAGGAGGGGCTGTGGTACTTATGAATTGAAAGCAATATGATGCCGAAGCACAAAAACAGCTTACAGATGGAAGACATTACATTAATACGCCTCTGGACCCTACATTTATGTATAAAAACAGATAGATGCTTTTTTAGGGTCAGCATTGCAGGAGGGTATCATTACTGATAAAACTAAACACCATCTTACAGTACCGGACCCCAATAGCTAATATATGTACTTCCTTCCAAAAATTCACAAGGATCCTCTTAATCTACCAGGCAGACCCATTGTTTCTGGGAATGGTTCACTCATGGAGCCCCTGTCCCAATTCCTTATGATGCACCTCCAGCCTTTGTTGAAATGGGCTAGATCCCGGGATTCAGGATACTACAGAGTTTTTGGACATTATCTCTGGGATGCAACTTGAAAATGGTTGGCTTTTCTGCACATTAGATGTATGTGCACTTTATACGAACATTCCACACTGGGCAGGCCTTGATGCCATAGAATATTTGTTATACAAATCCAATCTGTATGAACTCGGTTTTAACAGCTTCCTGATATGTTTAACTGAACGTGTGCTAACCAAAAATGTCTTTTTCTATCAAAATCAATGCTATTGGCACATGCAGGGGACAGCTATGGGGGCTTTTGCCCCCATTTAAGCAGACCTTTTCATGGCATATGTGGAGGAACACATTATTGATGATGTGACACATAATATTTATTTGGATGAAATGGACATATGGAGGAGGTACCTGGATGATTGCTGGATGGTGTGGAGGTCAGATGTGGATTATCTAATGGAATTCATGGGTTATTTGAACAACAGCAAATGGGGTCTTCAATTTACAGTGAATTACTACACAGAACACATCACTTATTTAGATGTTTTGGTTAGTAGGAATGAAGATCACACACTATGGACAGAAGTTTTCCATAAATACCCACAATATAATTCCTTACTCCAGGCATCCAGCTTTAATTATTCCCATATTACCAGAAATATCCCCAAATCCCAGTTTATCAGGATGAGGCGTATTTGCTCACAGGACTCCTCTTTTGAAACTTTCTGGAAGGATCTTAATAAGTTTTGTGAAAGGGGCTACAAAATGGGTTATGTTCTAGGAGCTAGTAATTGGGCTGCAAACCTTAACAGGGAGGATTTGCTTAAATACAAGAACAAGCATCAGGGACCTAGTTCTGTAGTACAATTCACAACCACATATAGCAGGAACACCGAGACACTGATTAATAGTGTACAGAGACACTGGAATATATTGTTGGCTGATAACACCCTATCACAAATTCTTGGGGATACATGTAATTTTTCGTTTCGTAAAGGAAAGAACTTGGGTTCATATTTGAGCCATTATAAATGGGCGATCAGGTCTGTCTCTACAGATAATACTCAAGCAGCACTTCTAGGGGATAGATTGACTGAGTGTATGCCTTGTGGACATTGTAGCCACTGTAGCAAAGTTATGAAGTCCAAACAATTTTCAAGTAGGAATTCTGGTGCTGTCTTTGACATCGGTTTCTTTGCAAATTGCAGTAGTGATTGGGTAGTCTATCTGGCCTCATGTAGTTGCTCTGCATTTTATGTAGGACAGACCTCTAGGCCACTTAGATTGTGAATTTCTGAGCATTTAAGTGACATTAGACATAAGAAAATAAGCAATGCTTTGTATAAGCATACCATAAATCTTCCCACAGCTTCATTCAATTCTATGATTATTGACAGGATTATGAGATGGCATTCTATCTTGGATACTAGAGAGAAAAAATGAATCATCAAACTGGGTGGACTTGTTCCACCCAGACTAAATGAATATTTATGAGGTAACCAATCATGGTATGTATTAAATTTGTAGTACTGTATAAAAGGAACAAATGATTGTTTTTGTCTTTAATACTGATGAAGGCTATGATACTATTCTAGCCAAAACCAGTCTGTTCTTTTTGCTCTTTTCATGTAATATAATAAATATATTTGTATATTTTTACAGCACACAGTTTGCTGGCTTATCATTTCTTCTTCTTTATTAAATTCCCCCCCATAATTTTTGGCTAACTTGCTTTTCTCTGAATCACGCATTACTGCCATGAATGCAAATCAGCACTTTCCTGCAGTAGTCAATACTGATGTCCTACGCTTCACATTGGCACAGACATTCAGTCTCTCACATACATGTACATGGCACAGACATTCAGGCTCTCACATACATGTACATGGCACAGACATTTAGTCTCTCACATACATGCACACATTCACATTCAAACACACACACACACACACACACACACACACACACACACACACACACACACACACACACACACACACACACACACACACACACACTAATAAGAAATGTCAAAATAAATAAATCAATAAAACAATACTTGGTAATTGCAAAACTTCACCATCATCAGTTTTTAAAATAATGTCACACTCCCATCCCTTATTCTAAACATATCTAACATATCTCTTATGTTTAACATTTTTAGCCTCACATTTGTTTCAGAAAACATTCAACATTTCCCCTCTCCACTTCCCTTCCAACTGCTGGACAGGATAAATGCCGTGCTTCTTTGTTTGTTTTGTTATGGAGTCATCATCTCTGTAAGTGTGATTTCAAATTAATCTAGGTAGTGGCACAACAGCTCACAGCACTACTGTAAGATCCTTTCCAATTGAGAAGTTTACCTCCTCACCAGCTCACCAATTGTGATTGCAATCCGATCTAAGCAATATCATGGATGATCACAGCTCTGCTGCAAGGGCCTTTCCAACTGAGAAATTTTAACTCCTCATCAGAACAATACAATTTCCATCACAGCAATTGACCAATTGCATTTGCAACCTGATCTAAGCAATAGCACAGCCACCAACAGCGCTACTGCAAGGTCCTTTCAAATTCAAAGGTTGTTTACCTCCTCATCAAAATAATTAATTTCCCTTCAGGGCAGCTGACCAATGTATGCAATTTTAAATCCAAACTAACTTCTAAATCCAAATTGTATTAAATTTAAGGAAGCTTTTTGATGCAACTTGATGGTGTAAACTTAAGAGCTGCTTTTGAGCAGTTAGCAGCTGAAACAGCACCCCCATCACTCCTTCTCTAACTGGGCCATGGGTCTATCCCTTTAGCAAAATGCATCAATACCCTTTTTTGTTTAACAATTTGTAAGCACTACATTTATCTCTGTAAAAATCTTCTCAGCTATTTTCTCCTTAACCAAGTGCCCCCCACCATCATTGCTTTTCTTTTTGTATGCTGCTGATATCTGTAGGGCAAACTAAGCTAATAAAAACAAAGTAAGACTCTAAACTTACCCATGTTTGCACATTTCTGGTGCAAACAGACAGTTTACTTTTTATGGGTTCATAAGTTCATAGATAAGTACTAGGCTAGCTGCCCTTGAGGGAAATTTTAATCCTATTCAGTTTCCCTTTCTGTGCTCAGATTAACTTATCCCATTTGGTTTGAGCTTGGCCTTACCTATTTCATGGTCAATAATTATATATTACCCTTAGTGTGAATAACTGGGATCATACTATGGATAATTTGCAGGAATACATGCATGGAATAATGTATTTAGGAGCTGCCTCTGTCCATTAGTAGTATATGGTTCAGTCCCAATCAATAAATCCAAGTTGTGCTTGAATATGACCAGGATAAACTTTATTTAATGTGGCTGGAGAGTCTGCTCCAGTGCAACAATATCATTTGCAAGCTAAGCCTGCCCCTCCATATCATTTTGTTGATGATGCAGAAGAGGTTTAGATCCCTAGACCGAGTGTTTTGGATGTCATTTGATTTGATGATGTGCAGTAAATACAGCAGTATTGGTTAAAGGTAGAGGATGCCTTGTATGCCAGATACAGGTCACCTCTAAGCAGTCTATAAGCTACAGAGTGTAATGACAGGGCTTTGAGTTGGTCTATGTAAGATATGCTGTTTAGGGCTTATATCTTTTTAGCAAGGTATCTCTGTGGGCATTCCAGTTGTTGCATGTGTCTGGACAGATACATGCCAACGGGGAAAGTATATTCAATGATTGGGTCTTAGCTTGCAGTCATCTGAAAACGTATTCAGCCAGAACCCTTTGGTATTTGCTTTTACTTCAGAAAAGCAGGTGCCAAACATGACAGGTCTCAGCACAGAACCCTGAATATTCCACTGGTGTCTGGTTTCCTTGCCCTATTTGATTTCCTTTATCCTATCTGTGTGCCAGTTGACAATCCAGCAGGTGACATAGAGGTTTATTTCCAGTGTATTTAACTTTTCTGCTATGCCTGTTTTGGGGAATTGTGTCACAAGTTTTGGCCAGATCAAGGTATGTGGTGCGTGTCATTTTGCCTTCATCCTTTGCTTTGATAACCCTTTCAAAAATCCACCAGGTTGAGTAGACATGACATGCCCTTGATGAATCCAAACTGCGATGGGTCCAGTGTTTGGAGGTTCTTTATGTCTAATTGATTAATTCTACGATAAGTCATTCCATGGCTTTGCATATGATGCTGATCAGACTTATGAGTCTGTGATTGCCCCAGTCTGTGATAGGTCCTCCCTTATGCAGGGGAATGACTGTAGCTATCCTCCATGTACTTGGTACAAAACCTGTATGGAAGCTGAGATCAAACAATGCTGTTAAAAGTGTTATTAAATCATGCTTTCTGTTATTTAAGGTGTATCCAGAGATATTGTCAGGACCCATTGATGCAGCGTTTTTAACTTTTGATAGCACGTTAGTACTTGGTCTTGTGTGGGAGCTGGAGATAAGCCAAACTGAGGGAAGAGAGGGGTAAAGTTACAGCTAAATGTTTGTCCAGTAGGTTCGCTATAACTTGGGGATTGTAGGGAATGGATTTTCTTGTTTAGGCTTCTAGCATTGATCAATACAATCAATTAGCCTTTTGCAAGGCTTTCAAGGGTGCTCATTGTGGTGATGTACTAGTTTCCTTTAGCCAGGAGCATGCTCACCTTTCTTAGTACCATTTTATACTACCTTACTCTTAACCACTCTCAATCTCTCTCTCTCCTCCTCCCTTTTTTAGCTTCTGTACGGGAAAAATTTTGTGCTTCTTTGGTTTTGTTAAGGAAACATCATCTCTGTTACCTGTTAACATCCAAAGGTAGAACACCTGCGTATTTTATAACCCCCAAATCTTAGCATATGGCTGATATTGCTATGCTTTGCAATGTGTCCCTCATTATGCATATTGTATGTAATTCAAACTGCCAGTACCTAATCTATGAATATTGATTTGCTGTTAGGTACTTAACTGAATGTTAGATAGCTCACTACTGTTTTCTGGAGTCAGCTTAATTTTCTGTAACTACTTAACTACTTTGTATAAATTTTACAGGGCTTGGCAGAGGAATGTTTTAAAAGAGTAACTAGACTCAAACCCAAATGCTGGTGATCACAACTCATATCAGTGGTTAAAACTTTTACATATATCTAAAAGTGACTTTTACTGGCTGCAGTTTACAGCTAGTGCCACTATATAAGGTATTGGATGCACTGTAATGAAACTGCTACTTTATTATTATTATTATTATTATTATTATTATTAGCCTTTGTTGTACAACCTGTACTTTAAAGCAAAAAACAGAGTACCTCTTGCAATGAAAAGCGTGATAAAAGACTTCCAAAGTCAGTCAGGATATTCCCAAAAACAGTTTATTGAAATCAATACCAACTACAGTTTAAGCTCCACTGCTTTACATCCCTGACACTATGTTATGGGAATTCATCAGAGCAAAACATACCACTTGTTAACTGAACCTTATATAAAGTGAATTACTCTATCAATTTATTAAATAGATTTGTAATTAAAGAGACAAAACATTTTAAAATATTAATCACATTCATATTAATTAAATATTACAAATATTTGAATACCATAAAATAAAATTGTGACCTTATACAAAAACATGGAAGTGCATGTTAAAACTAGACCGATAACATAAGTTGAACTTTATTAAAAAAAACTCCACTATATTAAAAAATCACTGTGTTAAAAGAGTTTTTAGTATATAAACTATTAAAATCTTCCCCGGGATTCATAAAGCTCGGCGCAAGGCTGGCGTTAGGCTTGCGCCGACCGTGTGGCGTGAAGATGGCGCAGTAGTGCCAAATGCATATTAATGAAGGCATGCTGCTGCCACAGCCAAGTGCATACGGAAGGAGTGCAAGTGCATAGGGCGTGTCAAAGTGCCGCACGGAGGCGTGGAAATGTCAGCTGTTGACATGCAACCTAAAATGCTTGCATATTACAATTTGCAAGCAGTAGTAATCACATCTGTCAGTGTCAGTGGATACTGAAACATATGTAAAGCATGCAAGACAGTTCCTGCGAACACAAAATGAAGAAGCAAACACAAATGCACAGTAGGGAATAACGGGTCCCTATCCCTCGAACAAATGACATTGAAAACCGTGTGCCCGTAGTCCAATGCAGTGTAGATAGTTATACCAAGTGGAAGTGAAATGCATCATGTTAGCGTGCTGCCAATAGGTACGTCCAGCCCAATGGTCAGGGTCACCAGCTGACCCATATTGTGAGGGAGAGTACACAGCTGGGCAGATGTGTCCATAACAAATCCATGATAAATGTAAATATCTAGCGACAGTATGACAGAATTATACCACACAACGCATGTAATAGTCACATACAATAGGTATGTCCGTATTTAACATACCATATGTGACAGGAAATAGAATAAGCATGAACATGAAACAGAAGAGCATATAGACTGCTGCAACAATAAGGCAACATGTAGGCTTAAAGGAACAGTATTATCCGTAGCATTGACTGTGGGTATGTGTTGTCCAGTACAATCAGATATGTGTCTGGAATATATCCCATCCTGGACATAGGAAAAGGTGGCATCCTACCAATGATCAGAACAGTCGGCCAAAATCCGTACATATGCGGTCCAAGCCATACTTGTCAGGATGTGTCACAGATGAACGGGTATTACCCGGGTGTACCAACCATGTCATGAAAGTTAAGTATGGGCATGTACCTATGTGCATGATGTATAGCATGTGGAAGGTGAAACATGCCAGGGTAGTCCACACAACCATACAGGTACCTGACATATGTAGTGTATGCAATGTGTTACCTTGACCGTGTCATGGGCCATCAACCAAAGCAGTGATTGATGGAGTGTCAGGAATATGTGTGTGTGGGGGATGGGTAATAGTATAATCCTCGAAGGCGAGACTGTGTCGTATGCAGAATAGATGAACTGGAGGTGTATGAGGGAGCAGCGGGTGAATCAGAAAGAAACACAAAGAACATGTATACACATCTGCAATAAAACCTGACAGGCCATACTGTAGAACACAATCCCACAAACATATGAATATTAAAATGTGCGATACAAATGTACAGAAATGTCACCGGCACATACCCACAGATTGGTCCTGATGGAACCGGCCAAATCAAATGCAACACACCTGGATGCATAATGGAATAATGAGCATCCCCTCCACAGCATACAACCCACCCCCATACCTGAACGTCCACCAAATCCAGCCATACTTGGCCTACTAGCTTGGCGCAGCCACATTTACACATAGTGACCACTACTCATATGTAGTAGGCAGTGTCACCCTAGGCAGTTTCAGGATTGCAAACTATGTATCCCTTGCATGTAAAACCCCCAGCACATTTTCGTAACACCAAAAGAATGGTCGGTATTGGTCTTGTTAAATTTTTGGATATCCCTCATGGGATAAGTGACCTGTGTAAACATTATAATGGGTATCAAGACATGATGTCCAGTCCTGTACACATCTGGACACAAGTTGAAATGTGCAGTAGTGGTGCACGAGACTGTCCAGCCCTAGATGGTCATGCAGAACCTACTACCCAGGATCAAACACCTGCCCGTGACACACGTGTCCCGACATGAATAATCGAGAGAATATATTGTACACATTCGCATAGTGGCACATGGAAATAGGGTGATGAAGGCACTGATGTAAACAGGATACCCCCTGATCCACTGTGTGAGGGACAGTCACTGTGTGGGTAGGTGTGTCCTGACCAACAATGATACAATGCCAAATGTCCTGTGATTGTAGGACATAACTATGTACCATACTGCATGTAACAGTTGACTAAAGTGGTCATGTCAGGATAGAAAATACATAATTCGTACAAGAAACAGACTAACAACTAAAGTGCTAAAGGTATAGGCTCACAGCTAGGAAACTAATGAATGTTCTAAACCTGCACTGACCGTGGGTATGTGTTGGACTAAACAATCTGGTGTCCCCAGAATATATCCCAACATGTACATATGACAATGTGTCAACCCTACCAATGGTCAGAGCATTTGCACAATAACTGGCCAGCCTGTTAATCACTCACAAAGCCAGTGACCTTTGGAGGAAAGGTGTTGAATGAGAATGACTAATTACAACAATGAAGAGTAATAGACGCATTTAACTGCAGAAAATTAGTAGTAATACGAATCTGTCAACATGTTCCAAGTTAATAGTACTAATATGGAAGAAGTGTCCATGATTGTTCCTGATTTATCATAGCCTTGTTCCTGTCACTGTAGAAACTAGTCCTCGAGTATCACAGAGGTCCATACACATATGTACACCAACCAACTGTCACATTTGTTGACAGGACTATTGCATACCTGTAGTGAATTTATAACTGATGTCCAGAATAATATTAATTGTATCTATAAATGAATGAAATAGTCAAATGTGAAGGGAAACATGTGTCTCGCATGGGGCCGTTAACCAGATTCCATCAATCAAAGTGGTACTTTCATAAGGAATAAGGCACATGTAATCCCAAAGAAGTGGCAGTAAACATATGTAACTCAGAATAAGTAGGTGCAACTGCGCCTGCACTGGTGTACGCATCTTGTAGCATAGCAAATGTATGTTGTCTTGTACAGCTGTAACTTATATATATATATATATATATATATATATATATATATATATATATATATATAGATGTGTGTATAGATAAATATCCACAGACATAACAGAAATATGCAATTATATATATATATATATATATATATATATATATATACATATATCTATATAGATATATATATATATATATGTAATGAATGCCAAAAGATGAAAGCAAACATAAGGGTTGTGAAGGGAATCTAGAGCAAGTAAGGTATTATAAAGTGCTCGCAGCATATGTCAGATAAAGCTGCACACGTGTGAGTAGAGCACCGCTATTCACACCAGAGGCTGGGTTATACCAGTGGCCATAACATCGTTGAAGTGCTACGTCAACATTATATACAGATGGAATGTAGTACATGTTGCGACCACCTACACTTGTAACCCGCTAATTGCTCATAATCCATAACACCAGGAAAGGCATGTATGTGCAAATATGAATGGATGGTGACCCTGTGAATACACGAGGCATTACAAAATGTGTGTAGGGCCCCAATGCTCTGGAGAGGGCAATGTGTAAAGGTGTGTCATGGCTGTGATATCAGGTGTATAAGGGCTGTTATGCATGGAAACTCAACATGTGTGTGCAGGAGAATCTATGGATATGCGATTATGGACACAGGAGTGCTAGGGTATGTTGCACTGGTTGCAATGGAGTGGCCCGTGGAGGTCAGCTAGTACGCATGTGCGATTCCCAGATAGAGCGTTGTCTGCGTGGAGACATGCGTGAATGGGCGTATCATTGTCGGACGTTGTGTGTCAGGGCTGGCAGCCCGGCACGTAAAACCTATACGCCACCCATGAGCGGAACAGAGTTCTGCTGTGACAACCCCAAACCGGGAAAAGCAGAAACACATAACTACATGCAGACATCAATATGTTGACGTACAATCTCAGTAACACAAACACTCATTCTATTAACATTAATAATATGAATGTAAACAGATACAAACACAGTAGCAGGAATAACAGGCTGCGCATACGAGTAATAGTCGAATGACACTGTAGCACATCACACTTATCTGCGGCACCCCAGACATGAAAAACGTGCGACATCTGTCCGCTGTATAACATGCAGTATACTGATCACAAGTTCACCGGAGTGAAGTGTCGGTGTCATAATGACTAAGGCAATAGTATGCTGTTGAAGCAGAGATAAAACCCAATACGCATGTGTAAGTGTCTATGTCCGGGAAATGTATAGGTTAACGGACACACAGATACATATATAGATAAAAATGTATACATATATATCTATATATTTATTTATATACACATATACATTTATATATATATATATATATATATATATATATATATATATATATATATATATATATACAAGCAAAGATATACTACAGATATATATAGATAGATATATATACACATACACACAAAACAAATATATATGTCATTGTATATATGCACATGTACATAACTAGGTTACTTTACAGCAATTAGGGGTAACATATATACAGCCCGGGCATATGTGACTGGGAGGTCCAATAAATAAATGTTGTACCCCACACACACCGTCCAGCTAGGCCGGTCAGACATACAGACAGGCAATAAAGATTAATACACTGCTGCTGTCCAAAACACCGTCAGGAAAGTAGCAGTGGGAGAGATCTGCAAGGTCTACACTTTAAACATGGATAACGGTGTCCCTTGCAGGACCCCAGAAATTCAGTGTATGTGTCAACCTGTTGTCATCGATGCGAGCAGGATGTAGGTGTACATGGAACAGTAGGTTGTGCAAGTGTGATAATACATGGGTTGACAAAATGTACGACATGTGTCCCGAGACGGGGAGAGTGGGCAATGTGTAGGGGTGTGCTCATACCCCAGCTGTGCTCACAGTAAGTATTTGTCATGAGTGCTGTAGAGGGGTGCCAGGTAGGTGGACCATGGGTATGCAATAATGGGCTTAAGTGTGCAGGTGCTGGTTGGCAGAGATGTAGTAGGCCTGCCCAGTGGAAGTCATTAATATTCCTATGTGGGCATAGCAGATGCGTATACGTCCCAAACCTGAAGAGCACATCTACCGGATAGTCTGTAAACCATCAGGGGACTACATAGGGACCAAATCAGTGCTGTGTACTTGATTAGCATGGACGTCCATAGTTATGAATCAGAATGTAACAAAGTCCAACTAAACACTTCCAGAACTAGTGATATTAGGTGGGCAGGTGGCGGAATACAGGTAATGACAGATGACAACATGTATGAGTCATAAACAGCATGTACCTCGACAAACGTGAATGAATACATATGCTCTGTGACTGTCAATGTGTCTGGTTAATAGAACCAATCATCTAAATGTGTCCCACAGGGTGTTATGCAGTGTTCCTGATACAGTGTTCATTCTCCCCCATTGGTATGTGAGGTCTGCTAGTGACGGAAAGTGCATAATTTGCTGACCACCTTAGGTAGATGATAGCATAATAGATGAGGTTCCACACCCGTATGCCTTTGAGGGACACACCCATCTGGGCAGTTGTGTCCTGCAAAATGAATGTTATAGCACATGGCCTGTGAGTTCGGGAAAGGAGGCCATATATTGTGTGTAGTGGTGTCAGAAATTAATTTATTGTATCAGAAACAGCTAAATGTAATAGGAAACAGTATTAGCAATTATAATGCTACAAGAATAACCTTAACATATGCAAACCGTGGAAGTAGTCAGTTTACAACTGGCTCTGGTTATGTGTTGCCTTGACACATGTGATAGCTCTACATATAGGATCTATAGGGCCGCCACCATTCTGAATGGCCAAAGTGGGACCTGCTCTGTAGAAATGTCAGACGTACCAGGGCAGAACATACCTACAGCCATGCATAGTACAGCAATATACATATCAGCACAAATCAAAGCGTAGTCTAGCAGCTGTAAAGTTGCTTATGCTACTACATATAACATATCGACATGTCAGGTATACAAGACCTGTAACAAGCAACCATTACAGACACATAGAATATGAGAATGTCCCCTAATCAGGACAGTTGCATTGGCTAGAGTATCATCACATGACATATGCCTAATGAGGGACTGTCCCATGCAAAGTGGGAAAGGTGTTATTTCTACAGTCTCCCGTTGTGCAATTTGAAAGGTGGAAAACGTACAGTAGGTATGCGGTATCATGACTCGCTGGATAGCTGCATTAACAAAATCATATTCACATGTCAGCATTGCAGAGTATCGGTTCCCATGTATCAGGCAGATGGGAGCAAATCGTATGAGAAACATGCATATAATATGATTACGTCACTGGACAGGCAGCCGAGTCCAAATAGTTGGATGCCTGCCGTCGCCAAATGGTTAGACATACCCGATACTGTAGTCATGTAGTCCAATGTAATACGCATCACAAGGGATTGCACACACCCAGCGTGAATGACAAATGTAAGCAGAAATGTTGGTGAGCGAGCAGCTGTAAGCGTGTTTGTCTACCAATATGCCAGTAGTGCACTGTCAAAGAAATGTGGAGTCTAAATGGGTAAAAGGTGCTGTAACCAGAGGTCAGCAGTGCTTAACACTGTGCAAACCCACACACAACTGCCCCCACCTGCTGGAATGTGCCTTACCCAGTCTGTATCCAAAGGCGTCGGTCTGTCCGCAAACAATGAACCGCCCTATTCACATGTTGGTAGCAGTACCCTGCGCACATAGCTCATGTGAATTAACAATAGACCATGGCATATGTACAGACAATAGACCACACATGCACCATGCAGCGCAGTCATCCAACAGTATAGCAATGTACTGGCAGATATGACCGGACCACTGGTGTATGTATGCCTGGCCGTCCTGTGTTTCAGTGTGTGAGCATGCCCAGTATGACTGTTACGCAAGTTGTCGACTGACATTACCATCATACCGTCATGTGTGTGAGCATGCCAAGTATGGACAACTGTATCACATGTGTCACATGTCCAGATAGCCAGTACTGTGTTGCCGACCCCTCTGTTCTACACAGACAGGTGTTATGCTGTGTCTGCAGGGTAGTTAATGGTCATGTGGCATTGACAGTTGCTACATGTCTGCATAGCATGGGGGAAAATCCAACCGCATCCACAGTCCTACACAGCACCGTGGGTGGTGCACATGACTCTCACACATGTAGGTTGGACGGGGGGCACAGCTGACAGTTGTACACATCTGCTGCTACTGTACTGGTATGCCAGGTACTCCATGTCAGTGTGTGGACCTACCTAAATTGCTGGTTGGAGGGATACCAGTGTACGTCAGATCCCAGCATTAAATACCAGCACAGTGGTGTTAGACATTCTAGCTTTCACAACCTACATCAAACTGCCTGGCCTGCTGTAGTCTGTGTGTGTCTTTGGGGGTTGGGGTCATTCATTGGGCATATCCATAGGCCATTGTATATCATTTGTCTGTATTGGTCCACACCTGCCCAGCTGCATGAAATGTGTGTGGGCTGTATGGACACACATGATGCTCAGCCCATAATCTGCAGTGGGTTAGGACACCCTGTGTACTACTGGCTACCATTGTGACCTCCGTATTTGCTACAGATGTCATGGTGCCACTATGGATGTGTACTGTCTGCTGCCCTAACAGTCGGCCACCAAAGTCTCTTGTATGCTCACATACATACCATAGCAATGGGTAAATACACATTCTAATACAACTGCCAATTTTTAGGTCGATAGACGTACCCTGGGGGTGTTCTGGACCTGAAGACGGTACTGGAGGGCTGCCTATGTCGGATGCACACATTGCACCTCCTATACATGGCCGAGCACAGGTAGTGTCATGTTTGGCATCCATTGTACTGTGTGCGGGTCAGAGAGGGGAAATCCATGGGTACCTACTGTGTCAGTGCATATGCCATATGTTGCCTCTTTGCCAAGGGCAGGTCATACTGTGCACGGCCTTTCAGTGACTGGGCCCTGCTCAGGTAGTTCCTTCGCCAAGTCACACTGTGCCAGTACAGGCCTTGGCAGTGGTGTTGGGCTGTGTGGCCCTGCCCCATGCTGTTCCTGCTGCAACTGTTACTGCAGGATCAGAATGTGTAGCATAGCAAATACCATAACAAATTGTGTGCATGTAGCTAGTGAATACTGCAGGGCTCCACCGGATGTGTCCAGATACCAGAACCGTGAACTGAGCATCCCAAACACATGCTCAGTTATATGTCTTGCCTGTGCATCTGCCTCATTATGGTGTGAGTGTTCAGGTGTGTGTACAGTGCTGATGGGTGTCATCAGCCACGACACCAGTGGTTACCCAGCATCCCCCACTAGGACACTGTAGGGGATGTCCATATTGGCAAAGGTGTGGTACAGCTGTGTCAGAAGCCATATATCGAAATCATCATAGCTTCCAGGGCAGGCAGCACATACATTCAGTCTAATGCCCTGGCCATCGTATATGGCCTAGCTGTTGGAGGGTATGCCCCTGTGGTGACTGTAGGCCCTACCCCACTCACCGGGTGGTGCTTTGATGTGTATGTGTGTGCAGGCTATAGCACCCAGTACCCCAGGGTTGTCATCCATGTGGTTGAAGAGATGCATATTGCTGGTCTACTAATCACGTGTGTTGAGGACATGTACGTGCTCACTAGCATGTGTTTACATGGTGTCTGTGAACTGGTGCAATACTCTGGATGCAGATGCCTGTGAGATCCCCATGATATCACCAGTTGTGCTGTGTGAGGTACCTGTGGCTAGTATACCTAGGCCAACCCATACAGTGGTATCCACTGTGATGGGTTTCCTTCGGCCTGTTTGATGTGTCAGGTGTGGCAGGCACAGGTCAACAAGCCGCTGTAGGAGGTCTCTGTCCACCCCATAGTGCTCCACCATCCCCAGCTCATGTAGCCCCTGGTAAGTCACCCTGGGTCTATAAAGTCTTATGTCACCCCATTAAGGGATGATCGGCAGCATACACATCCTCGCTGCCCTCAGCCAGGCTCCTGCACATGTTGGTCTATGTTGCCTGCTGCAGCCCTTCTCATTTGGTTGGACTGTGTCGTGAAATGTCCCCGCAGGTATACACTGGTGGTGCAGAGTGCGGAAGAAACCTGTGTGTATGCTGCTTGCTCACATTACCGTACTGTTTAGGTGTGGGCTGGCCATGTCATCTGCTGATTGTGCTGATCATCACCTGTTTGTGCAGCCTGTACACTCTGACTACCCCACCACTGCTGTTGTCCCTCCCAATGTCACCAGGCAGGTATAGACACACCCCTAGCTTAGGCGTGCTAAGGCAGGAGCACTCCCAAGGCACAGTTCTGCAATGTACGTACAGTATGCCTGACCCCCCTCCCATGCTGTCAACTATATTCGAGCCCTGCACCCTGCTAGCTACACACATACACTTCAGGTATCTGCATCACACCCTGGGGATAAATGGGATACACTATTGTCAACCTCATCTGCATAGTATAGTCTTCTAATGAATAGTTATATGACCCATACCGAATCTCCAAATTAATAACCACTGCTTAATGTCGCTCAGATCCGTACACAACTGGTAACAGGTGCCTTACTATCACCATATTCGATGTCCCATGGTCTTCCCAGCAACAAAATAACCAGTGTCTACATGACTACAACCCGGGACCCTGCACAGAACAGACGATGTGCATTACCACTATGTCATGGCAGATATACATACATTCCAGGTTATCACGTACAGATCATCTGGCACAAACATTCAATAGTACTGATGTCCCCACACATATATGTTTATATCTATATCTATCTCTCTATATCTACATATATCATATATTATTTGTATACATATATACATAGATATACATACACACATATACATGTACACACATATGTAGATATTGCATTTATATCACAACAGCAGATCACATGACAGCAAAGCATTAGACAGGCATGAAAAGGAAACTACATGTGCCACTTGCATCATGTAGTGTTGTTACTATCAAGGCATGTGTGTTCTGTTGCATCACACGGGTCAGACTGTATTAAGGGTAAGAGTAGGGCTGCTGACATTTACTCACCAGACCTATTGGCGAATGTATGTGTTGACAACCCAGTGTCTTGGCAGAATATGTGGGCTGTGGACACTATATAGGTCAGCAACAAAACACACTGAACACATCCCGCAGCTAGCCACCCACACATACCAACACATAGGGTATAACTGCCAAACACACACACCTGCCATGCCTTGGAATCGAGCACCTACTTGTCTAGTCTACCACACTAAAGCATTACACAGTAACAGAATGCGCTACCGAGTTTCAGCATCACCGCACTCCCAGAGGCATACTTCTAGGTGGATGACATCATCAGTAAAGGCAAAGACGCCGATACACACACAGCAGGGCTGGGAGTCAAACATACACCTAACTACCTTATGACTACCAAGATTACTGGAACACAGCACTCCCAGAGGCATACTTCTAGGTGGATGACATCATCAGCAAAGGCAAAGATGCTGATAGGGAATGTATGGAGAGTGAGCCGTCTAAAAGCATTACTCTGTCCCCAGGCAGCTGGAAACACACACACACACACACTTGGCAGGGCTGGGAGTTGAACATACACCTAACTACCTTATCACACTACAACATTACGCAGTTACAGAATGCACTACCGAGATTACTGGAGCCCAGCACTCCCAGAGGCATACTTCTAGGTGGATGACATCATCAGCAAAGGCAAAGATGCCGATAGGGAATGTATGGAGAGTGAGCCATCTAAAAGCATTACTCTGCCCCCAGGCAGCTGGAAACACACACACACACACACACACACACACACACACACACACACACACACACACTTGGCAGTCGAACATACACCTAACTACCTTGTCACACTACAGCATTATGCAATTACAGAATGCACTACCGAGATTACTGGAACACAGCACTCCCAGAAACATACTTCTAGGTGGATGACATCATCAGCAAAGGCAAAGACGCCGATAGGGAATGTATGGAGAGTGAGCCATCTAAAAGCATTATTCTGTCCCCAGGCAGCTGGAAACACACACACACACACACACACACACACACACACACACACTTGGCAGGGCTAGGATTCGAACATACACCTAACTACTTTATCCCCCTACAGCATTACGCAGTTACAGAATGTGCTACCGAGATTACTGGAACACAGCACTCCCAGAGGCATACTTCTAGGTGGATGACATCACAGCAAAGGCAAAGATGCCGATAGGGAATGTATGGAGAGTGAGCCATCTAAAAGCATTACTCTGTCCCCAAGCAGCTGGAAACACACTTACACACATACTTGGCAGGGCTAGGAGTGGAACATACACCTAACTACCTTATCACACTACAGCATTACCCAGTTAGAGAACGCACTACCGAGATTACTGGAACATAGCACTCCCAGAGGCATACTTCTAGGTGGATGACATCATCAGCAAAGGCAAAGACGCAGATAGGGAATGTATGGAGAGTGAGCAGTCTAAAAGCATATTACTGTCCCAAGGTAGACGTAGACAAACACACGGCAGTGGTGTGAGCGGGACAACTGCCTATCTATGGAGAACTATTACAACACTACATGGATACGAGACGCGCCACAGACAGTACATCCTTCAAAACAGTCCCAGTGTGTTCAATGTAGGAATCCATCCTGATGTGGGGTATGGACTGTTGCCTGGATGACCACTATCGCTATACAGGATTTCAATGGTCATGTCCATACACAGAGGCACATAACCGACACAAGGTGTCACTGGGGATGCTCACACACTTAGTAGCACATGTCCGTTTGGAGTGTACTGTGTGTCCATCTACACAACAGCGTACTGGGCATGCTCACAAACCTAGTAGTAGCGAAGGGCTGTCTTGTATGCACACAGATTCTAAACACAGAAGGGCACAGATTGGAATGTACTGTGTGTCCATCTACACAATGGCGTACTGGGCATGCTCACACACTTAGTAGTAGTGAAGGGCTGTCTTGTATGCACATGGATTCTAAACATGGAAGGGCACAGTATGTCGATAGTGAACATTGTTAGCATGAATGCTGCACTACATATATCTGACACCAGTTGTCAGTGCTAGCTGTGTAGCGTTCGTGATCACAGCTGACAATCCAGATCCAACAATGGGTGGACATCTCTGCAGTGAGGAACACCTGGCATATGGCACAGTTGTGCACAATAGCACTACCACCGTATACCTCAGATACAGACATGTGGGCCATAAGACCATGACGGACCACTCCAGGTGTTACTGTCCCCACGTACATAAAGGCCACTCACATGTACTGACCAGTACACACTCAAGAGCCATCACAGATGTCTCAGGTGCAGATCACAGTGATAAATGTCGCATTCTACTATGTAGCCCTCAGACTTCACCATGTCCTTGGACGAGCAACACACATCCATACATTACTACAACACCATGTTACTCATGACCAGTGGACTGTACATAGGTCTACAGCAACTGTGCAGACTACACATGTACTGACAGGGTTCCATCATGTGGTATGTAATGCAACAATACCACAGTTCATAACCAGGTCGGCTCTACACATAACAGGGGCCCCTGGGTCTTACACAGCTGTAACAGATGACTGTCACTGTGGGCTCCTGGGTCTTACACAGCTGTAACAGACGACTGTCGCTGTACACCAAAAAACACTCATGTTTGGATATGACATATATGTAATCGCAGTGGATATGTACATGTCCCACACACACACAATGCATATGTCCATAGCATAGGTTTTGCTGTCCTGCATGCAGACAAGTGGCTACAGCAATCACATGCATGCACATGGAAGGTAGGTCCATGGCTGTTGAATGCTAACAGTACATAAGGTAGCAATGTTGACTGAGGTAACATTCCCTCTGTACTAGTTACCCATGACAACCAACATATCATACAACAGTCCATGTGTCATGTATGTCATCACACATGTCCACCAATTGCAATGCATACAAACATGGCTACATGACAGGAATGTAGGACCAATGTAGGACCAACACGCATGTACATGTAGTGGTGTGCATGCAGCTACCATGCATGTGTAGTAGCTGATGTATGTTGTTCATCTGTGTCTAACTGCAACATGCAGTTGCAATGAGCCCCATCACTGACACCTGTATATGGTGAAATACTGACAGTATGGTAGGATGTACATCAGGTATGGATGGATGTGTGTACATAAAGTGGTGGTCCATCTTTGCAGTTGGATGTTTGCTGAAGACAGCTCACAGGTGTGTCACAAGCAGTCCTACCACTACATGTGCAAACAGTACGCTATGTTACTGTTACGTGAAGGTGAAGACATACAACCTACAGCGGTCAGGGTGTTACTAACTGTACATCACTTGACACCTGTAACACTTATGTCCTTCCGTGTGCATATAGCAGCACAATTGCCGAAGGTAGCGTTGGTACACATAATGCGGCCAATACAGCTGCATGTCTGTCAGACGCATCATCATATAGCAGGTGTATGATTCACAGTACTGCCATGTGTGTTTTCTTGTGTGACCAGATATGCCACGTATGGTGGGGAATACATCACAATTGTTACACACCCCTGTACGCTGTTGTAGAGATCGGTACATACTGCAGTGTAGAAAGCAAGACTTAGGCAGGGTTGGTGTGTGTATCACACACGTCAGCTATCTGTATATGAATGACATTTGTGGACTCCACAGTGTGTGTGTGTGTGTGTGTGTGTGTGTGTGTGTGTGTGTGTGTGTGTCTATGCATGTATAGCTGTCTGGTGCATGGAGTGAGGGTGTATGCTACCGTACAGAATAGACAGGATCCCTAACCCCTCGATGCAGTCTACTACCCTGTTGATGCCATCAGTCTCAGCCTTACTGGCTACCTGTACATGTTCATTCTCTGTGTCGCGTCATGTGGGTGCACAGTACTGTGAAGGTGATTACCACATAGGCAGGGGTCCTCACCTCAACACTACCGAGTGTGCGTTATAGTGTTGTTGACCCCGTGAGTGTGGTCATGTTACTGTGTGTTTCTGTGTATGTCTGTGCGTGTTCTCATCCTGTAATGTGACAGTGTATTACTGCTACACAGTGAGGCCTCATGCTATCAACTGGCCTCTAATGTTGACATCAGCCAGACTGCTGTGTAAACTCCCCGCACCATGTCACCATACCTGTGATGTAACCCGGTATGGATGTCACGTCTCTAGCCACTGTAGCCTATTAAACAGCTCACATGCTTCTGGATCAGTAGATGTGTGGACATCTGTGGAATGGTAGCCTTTCTAACAGTGAGGTTGAGGCTACGTATAGCATGCTGGTATTGCCATACATGCCTGTGAGTACTCCACATATACACATGGGAAACTGCAAAAACTGCTACTTATTGGCACATACAAGTAGACATTAGGGAGGGAAGCAGGGCATCATTACCAACATGCTGTTACTGTTGTTACCAAGACACATACTGTGAACATACAACAATTCACTCTAGCTGCAAACACTGTAACGTAATAGCACATGCAATTAGACCTTAAGGAGGGAAGCAGGGCATAATTACCAACATATTGTTACTGTTGTTACCAAGACACATACTGTGAACATATAACAATGCATTCTAAACCTGTACTACATGGTATGTCTGGTGCATGTCAACAGTACCCAACAAATGTAATATACACTTCTCACTATTCTGTTCACCCTCTGCATCAGACCATATGAGCATGTCCCTGCACTGATGGTGTGGATAACAGGGATGCAACACAGACATCATCATATGCACAGGGTGATAATGTTTGCCAGGGGCATAGGCTGCACCAGTGGATGACGTAAAGTGTGTGGGTTAGGGCCGGTGATCTGATTGGACATGTGTGATCGTTATGCATGTGGGTGTTGCTGTACCCTACAGATGTTTCTGCTGTGTGCCTGTATGTGTACACACAGTTCTGCCATGTGTCCAGCCTACACAGGGTATTATTGACAGCTCCAGATTGTACAGACCAGGATGTACAGCTCACTATGTCCGGCCATGGCCACATGACCTGTGCCTGGCAGGGGTTGCACGGTCACTACCAGGCAGAGGTACAGACTGGCTACTGTCTGATGACACATGTCCACTGGAACCCTGTCCCCACTGGGAAAGTCCTGGGCCACGTCCACGTGGCCTGCTGTGTCCTGATGTGGACAGCACAGCACCAGCTGCACTGCTACTGCTACTGGCACTGTGGGAGCAGGCATGTGAGGTGGCTCATTCACATTGATCTGCACCAGATGGTGTAGCTGGCCTACATCCACATGGCCTACGCCTCACTCCTACCAGATGTTCCAGCACAAACAGCTCATGCTCGCGGATTGCCATGCCACGGTCAAGGATTCCAACCATGTCACCCAATCACCTGTCCAGAACGTCAGTAATCTGCTGTTGAGCATTTGCCAATGCCTGGATGTTGTTGTTTAAAGAATGGATAGCAGCCCTCTGAAGCCTCTGCCCTTCTCTGTTCTGCCTTTCAGCACGTGCCTGTGCCGCCATTACAGTCTGGAACATGCGTCTGGTGACACTGGCTGCTGCGCTCTGTCCTGCAGGTGCATGTCTGCCAGAGGTCCTCCTACGAGCAGCACTGGCCACATGCCTGTGTGGCACATCTGCAGTCATTACACTGACACCATGGTGTGGAGACACACCTTCTGTAGCCATCACACGTTCCAACACACGCTGACTGTCCTTCCTCTATGGCCACTGGTGATGGGTATGTGTTTGCATGAGAACTCTGTGCGGGGAAGATGGGGACATAGCTGGGATGACAACCCTTAGCACAGATTCAGCCCCTGACAACCCTGCCTGTACCTCATGCATATGTTCATCACTGCTAGTATCTGTGGGGACACTAACATCAGATGGACCGCAGGAGGATAACACACCTACATCACCTGTGAATGCAAAGAAAGACTCTACATTACAATAGACACACAGACGCACCATGCATGTGATTTGACAGATGGCATGCAGCATGCATGTGATACAGCAGACGGCATGCAGCTCAGACATTAATAGTGGTAGTTATCATACCTCCCTGGGTAGCACACAACAGCAAGCAGGTGTCATATCAGAAGCCATGCAGTTCACACAACCATGGTAGTAAGCATGCATCCCTGTGATACACCATGTGGACCAGCACAGGTTAAAAGTACACATGGCTGATGTGACCTTGACATTGACATGTAGTATGACATGTAATCTGCTGATGTGTGCATTGGCATGCATACATGTCTGACACAATGGTGTCCTGACACATGTACAGTGGTGTAATGGGTATCACATTGCAGTGTTGTCTGTATGCCCTACAGATAGAAAGCACTTTTAGCAGATGTGCATGAGCATTGAAGGGTAGTATGAGGCGTCTACATTGCTATACAGTGTGAAGTACAGACACTGCACCATTGCATGGCATCATGAGGTGTCTATATTGCTATACAGTGTGTAATACACAGCGCATAGCCATGACTGCGTGCATACACATTACATAACTACTGTGGATTGTGACCCACGTCGCTGAGGTGTATACACACTAAACCATGCTGTGTCATGTGACAGATCACTGGAAGACCTATGGATGACACCCCTGCACAACTACTAAAATGTCTTAGCTGCCTGGCAACCGTGTCCACACATGGCAGACTTGTCAATACATCATGTCCCACATGACATTTATGTACCACACACACGAGGTGCACGGCTGACAGTGATGTCCAACAGCAGCAAGGGAAATGTACAGTATCTGTGGCCTGATGTGGTGTCTATGTCTGTGGAAGCTGTACAGGTGACTACTGTCATGCTATGACACAGTCATGATGTTCAACACATCTTATATGGTCAAATTAAGTGACACCTCCACAAGCTGTGCACAGGCTTTTAGGATGTCCAGTGTTCCACATCAATTATATAACCATTCAACAAAGGCTATAGTTGGACCATGTGTGGACAATGTTCAACAGGGTGTGTACACATCACATCTACTGTGTGGCTACATGTCTCTGGCCATCCTCCATGGCCATGTGTGAACATGTGCTGGCCAAATGCTTGTGATGGCCATCTATCTCACATGTCTGTGTTGTCCCATATGACATACACCCATAGATGTCAGATACGTCACTGTCCACAGGGTTATGCAGACAAATGGTTGTACGTGTGTTATGTGGGGTATGTATTATGGGATAGTGAAACAATATTGCAGCCGGAACACTACATGTCTGGGACTTGTCAGATGGCACATCACAATGTGTGCACCCATTGCAGGGGCATATTACACAATGGTGAATCTTGTGGGCAGCCCATATCCAAGCTCACTGTGTGGTACTGTTTGCGTACCACACATGTGTTGTTCCAATGTATAGTACATATGCCTACATTGAACAACACCTCCACCATTGTATGCACAGCTGTCCACACATCTAGCAATGACAGATACTGTGGTTTCATGTCAGTGTTTCATTTAGTTTGTATATATTGCACATGGGTAGCCAGTGTGCTTGATGACAGATGCGACCTGTATATCGTGACTGGACCATACATTATGTGTATATGTGTTAACTGGCCACATGGTGAATAGATATATGCATTAACATGCCTGATACTGATAACTGTCTCACCTGCAATGGACTGATGTCTGTACAGCACGCCACAGATACCTGCATAGGGGTGACACAGCAGTTTGAACATTATCCATGACTGTATGACAGCTACAGGGTGCACTGTGCATGTTAACACATTCACCTGTACAATAGCATATAGTATGCACATGTGTGCATACACAGGGTAGCATACTATAGTATGTGGCATGTTTGTAAACATACCTTGCATATGATGTTACATTACATATTGTACAGTGACACATGCAACTAAATGGGATATAATAGTCATATGTGCAGTAGTGACTTACCAGGCAACTCCAGGCTCAGTGGTTGGGAGACACCCATCTCCACGATGGCAGCTAGTGTTTGTAGATGCTGTTCTGAGGGTGTCCCCAGGCTGGCCAGTAGCTCCTCGGTGGGTGTGAGTGGGGGCTGGGTTGGTGGCCCACCACCTGTTCCACCTTGTTTCCTGGCAATTGCATTGGCATGCTGTTTCGCATGTCGTATCAGGTCCGTGCAGTGTCTGTGCACCTGCTGGTAGGTGAGGTTATGGCCATCCACATCATTAACCCTCCTGCATAGTTCCTGCCACAGGTCGTCATGCTGCTGGGCATGCTGTAGCACATGGCTGAACAAAACCTCATAGTTATCATGGAGGTACGGGATGAGGGCATCATCCTCCAGGTGGCTATATGCTGGCAGGCGTAAACTAGGCATTATCTGGAAGACATAAGGATGGAGACAGGTCACAGTATCCCAGAGATGTACAGAGATACAGCTGCACATACATTTGTATTAAATCTAGTACATATGAACAGTTATCTTTGCAAATCGTCATGACACTGACACGACTGACATGTTTGTGTCACACACATGTAACACCCTTTGTGCATTGGATATCAACACCATATATGTGTGTCACCTCATTACATTGCTCATACTCAATGTGAATGCTGTCTTGATGTGGGCATGTCTGTTTGCCTGTACTGGTGTTCTTACCTATCAGCACATGCCTGGATGTGTACACAGTAATGCTGTTGACCTTGATGCTGTGTATATGTCAAATATCAACATATACACTGCCTTAACGGACATGAGCAGTGACAATGCACACATGCACACGGAAACCTATACATGCATGTGTTTTGCCATATACATCTACACAGCACTGTACAGCAGTTCAACATCCTGCCACGTATCGCCTGTGTTGCACATGTGATACACATGGGACAATGGTTAGCCGGACGTTATTCGCAGGGATGGTTATCAACTATAGCATGTACGGGCAAGGTTTTCTAGCTGTATCCAATAGCCATTTTGCTACCGCTAGGTGCATCAGTGCCACATTACTGATCCAGACAGTTAATGATACATCTACCATGCGGTCATCGTACCATGTATGACAGAGATGACATGTGCAGCTTTGGTGGACAGGGTTGCATGGTATGGCAGGAATATGTAACATGTATGGCACAGGGATCTGTCCAGCATGTGGCGATCCTTGTAGTAGGATGGTGGCTGTACATGAAGTATGTCTTTCAGATCAGGATATGTATGTGTAGCATGTCCAGCATCACAGTGTAGCACATGTCTTTATGCAAGGTAGCCAGCATGCTGCATAGTGGAGGTGAGGATTGTGAAGGCTGGTATCACCCATCCACACATGGCCAATACCCCTTAAAGGTGATATGTGATCCGATATTGTTCACCTGAGTGCTGAGTATGCCTGTCCAATGATCTCCATGCTCATGGATGGCACCCTGTCATGACATGGGTGCCTTGTATGACTACCTAATAGGCCTGGAGACGTCACCAGCTCAGGGAGGTGAACTGCACAGCACCATCCTTTACACACAGTGTCCATAATGTTGACCGCTGCCTAGGTCATAGTTAATGGGTACAGGGTTATTCACCTAGCGGTGACAATGCTATTATCAGCTGTCAGATTGTGCACATATGTCACGCACCTCACCCACAAACCCCATTCTGTATGTTGTCCACAACACTGAGACAGCTATTGCTCCTAGGTCATGGCCATTCACATCCTTACATATGCAGATGCCTCCCATTTGTCTGTGTGGTATGGGCTACAATGAGGGGGGAGTACAAAACATTAACCCTGTTTTACTGTCGCTGTCACTTGTGTGATATGCACATATCACTCAGACACCTTTTGTAGTGTTGTTTCTGTCAACAGGCCACTGGTAGAACACTCCTGTGAGATACGAAGGTACATCTAGTATACTCAGTGTAGGTGGAACACAGTATGGGTGATGATGTCCTATGACCTGTCACAGGTATGCTATGCAGTGTGAAATCATCTGTACTGTCATCTACATCTGTACTGCTAACATCTACGTTGATAAAGGTTCATAGACCTGCAGACCATACTCAGCAGGGTAATAGTACAGCGCCTCCAATTATGACTGGCATCTCCACTTGTGGGTTGCAGTGGGTTTATATTATCCAACACCCTATCTGTATTGCATATTCATGCTCAGCACTTGTTCAGAACATGTAAGCACTTCATGAGCTACTAATTACTATAGCACCCATTCCAACTCATTTCTTACAAGTACACTGTCTGTCCTTACATTTCCAGCTTGCTTACAGTACAACAGCTGTTGTATACACGTAACTCACATATCTTGTGAGACATGGTTGAATATACAGGCATGTCCAAGTGTCACTTACCAGTGTTATTGCCTGTCTATATGATGTATATGGCAAACATGAGGCAATAGAGCAATTGTCTCATGTACAGAGTCAATGCTCACCTCCCAACATACGACACTACAGCCTGTGGGAGATGCACATATGTAGCCATGCTGGGGGTAATGCTCTCACCAACCCATACTGAACCTGACATTCATGTGGGGGCATTTAACATTTGCAACATACCCCACTCATCACATAGTCTCACTAGATCTCCACCACCACAGGCCACACATAATATGACTACAACATTTGCAGAACCTCTCCATACTCTGTGTAGGCAACAGAGGCAGCCACCATCACCAAACACAACACCAATCACTTATAGCCCACAGACTCATGTGTGCCCATCAACTACAGCCAATAGGGTGTCATAACATACCCAACACACCGGTCATGTCCCACTCAGCAGGCTACACAAGGCGATAGTCGCTTACTTCTGGCTGTCAGGTAACAGGATCCGCAACATAACCTATGCACCCATGCCACACCTCACCAGGTATGATTTCACTGTCATTCTCCATGTTAGTGTGACTGCCCTGAGATGTAACTTCCTGGACTACATGTACAGGGACATGTAATAGCTCTCCGGTCTTGTAGCCCAGAAGGTATCACCCAAGCCCTGAGAAGCATTCTGCATTCATCCAGACTGATACCACTGTACAACGACTGAATGTTTCACTTCAACAGTTGCCTATGCTTCTGCTGTCATTCCACAGGCATTCAGTATTTGTCTGCTTTAAATGACATGGTCAACAAAATACGATGCTTTGGCACAGATGACCTGCACCTGTCAGCCCTGGGAGTACAGATAACATGTAAGGCTCTTGCTGCTCCTATACTGCCTGTCTTGGACAGTTTCCAATAACATTCACCACCAGAACAGGAACAGGCAAGCAAAACCTGGGGTACTGTTACTCAGTGCTTGACATCTTCATCTCTAACACACTCAGGCGAGGCACTCCTTATAATGGACCACTTCGATATCTCTGCAGTGACTGGGACCTGCCTCTAGGCTCTGGAAAGCACACTTGCACTGACAGGTTACATGCAGACCACACCTTTCAGTCATGTAACCAGGACCAGAACACCCACGGCGGAGGTGTGTCCATATTTCACAAGGATGTACACACCTCCAGTCTGGTTCCTTAGCACAATGCATCAGAGGTGATCCACGTGCAACTAACTGTGGCCAGAACTACTATACACATTGTAACTTGCTACGGATTCAACAACATACTCCACGATTACCGGCCCTCATTTCTTGATGTACTGGACAGTAGGGTTCAGACAGGTACTACTGATGTGAGACTGACACTACCCCACACTTAACTGGGATACCTACTCATGTACCAGCACATTAGGCCAACGCTTTCTGGGATTCATAACCTCCACTCGGTTGGATCAACCCATAAACACCACCACCAAGACCAACAATATCCTAGACATGGACATTACCAACATGTGACTGGTGTTCCACACCTGGGGTTATCCCCTCGTTGGTAGTTTCCGAACATATGTTAATCACCCTTGTTATCCACATCCCGGCACCACACCCTTCACGGAATACACAGTACAAGATTTCTACAATGCCTACTTCAGACGTCTTATGACAGCGGTAGTAAACATCATGACACCCGTGCAGATGGACAATGCACTTACAAATGCTGAAACATACACTAGTGCACTTCATTAGCACTTACACGACTGCATGGATCATGCTATCCCAAACAGAGCCATGATGGTACCCACCAGATAACGGATGCCACTCTGGGGGTCCAGTTCCATGGACATAATGTACAACATAAGGTGGAGGCTGTTGCAAAGTGGAGTACAATCCCATGGGTGGGGTAGCTCAATGGTCAGCTTCAGTAGGAATCCGGGATCCCTTATCTCATCCTCCAAAACTAGCTATGTAAACATTACTGCAACACATTCCAAGGACTACCACAAAGCATTATGGAGGTATGTCAGTACTCAATGGCAATACCCACATCTGCTCTGACATACGACGGTTAGGCAGGAACATTACTGACCGACTGCTATTGGCAACATCCTGGCAGATAGGTTCACTGCTAACTTTACACCCTCTCACTCCCTACAGGCCAAAATCCATACAGGAACAATGCAGAGTCCCTGCGGTCACAACTACGCAGTTCCAACCTGCACTCTCTAAGGCCTGGAACACAGACTCCATGTGGCCGCCCAACATCCCAGGCTGTGATTTACACAAACCTCTGAATGACATGGCTCCCCACTTGGCCACTAGATTCAGTAATAGCCTTGTATCAGACATTGTGGCCCCTGAATGGTGCACAGCAACAGTTATCACACTCCACACAGGTGGCACCACAATGAACCAGAGGGACTATTGCCCTATACGCCTGACTGGACTGTTCTGCAAGGCTATGGGGCACATCATCATGGAAGTCATTCACAGAGACATTGGTGCCACCCGGGTTAGATTTGTTAGGGCCAGACCATGGCTCCTACACCCGGTGGACTCCTTTGATACAGTTACCAGGGTAGTTGATGACGGTAAGGGGGTCCACACAGCCTACATTGTCCTCTCATTGGCTTTCAACACCATTCTCCATTCTTGTATTGACAACATACACATCCACCTGCACATTGACCCCTATGTCTCGGGATGTTATGCAAAGTGGCTCATGGACAGGACCCACACAATGAGGGTAGCATACCGTGGTACCTACTGTTATTCAGTTACACTTGGCATACCACAGTCCTTGATCATAGGGCCCCTCATGTTCGGTATATGCTTCCCCGAGGTACAGGCTAGCACAGAGGGACTTTCCCTGAATAGGTTTCTAGATAACTGCAAACAAGGAGCCATGATTGATCCACCAGCTGATACACAGACACCCACCATAAGGGTGTCACTGTGACGGACACCTGATGTCAATAACATGGCCTCAAGCTGCATGACACAAGGTGCACAGGCATCCCCTTTGGATTACACCAATCACCCACTGACTATCACATAGGTGGTAGTCCCCTACATACATGTGACATTATATGGGATCTTAGTACACACGTATATAGCACCCACTCCTTTGATAACCATATTGCCAATGTGGCATGGATATCCTTCTACGTGGCCACCCTTAGCTATAATGGGTTTGTAGCTGGAACAATGGCACCCATTGTACCTCTATATTCCTGACGTATGACACACATTCAAGGGTACAACACCCCTTTTGGGGTGTACCTTACAGAACAGCAACAGCTTTACATACCACAACATTAACACACCATGAGGATTATTGACCTCCAAAGGATAACACATGCAGCACAACTACAGACACCACAACTGTACACATTTGCATACTGCATACTCAGGGGTGACCTCTGCTGAACATACAGGGCCCATGTCCACAACAATATTTATGGATATACTCCACATAAGCAACATAAGCAAAAGTCACTGAGAGCAACATGCTCATGGATATGTGCACAAACGCAACGATGAGTGGGACGTGCTTGAGGGATACATTCCTGAACCAGACACTCACCATGCTTTGGAACATGATTCCTATGTACATCAAGCAGGGACACTCACTAGCACTCTTCATGAGATACCTCGATGGGTGGATGGGAGACACACGTACACCAGGGATCACTGCAGTGGCTTTACTGTACACAGGTGCAGATAACACATGGCTCTGCTGTTCACAGACAGGACACTACCCTAGGGAGGTGCCGCCAGTGAAAACACTGTTGTTGGGCTTACACATGGACTTGGTCAGACAGCATAGTACCTCACTATGAAATTGTGAAGCTATTACATGTCCTTTGTGCATAGATAATTGAGTAGCTCTTCCATTTCAATTAGCTATCATGCTGTTACAGTGTCCCGTGACAACAAGCCATATGTATCCTGTTATTGTGTATTGTACATGCCAATAGATGATACCTTTTGTTTGCGTGATACAACTGTTATGCTGTGTAAAATATCTGACATATCTACCTACAATACTGTACATTACACACATTTTAAACATTATCCCATAATGTAAAGCATACTTGCACAGCAGGACCACCTTAGGCATGTTATTCTTGTTATATTCCCATACACATGCCTACTGTGACAGTATATCAACATATACTATCCCCTGCTATGGCACGTACTTGTTGGACAAACTCTACCACTGACGGCGGGTGGTGTGGAATTGTTGTGTTTAAAGCCCTCATGTAGCATCCCTTGTGGTGTATGAGATGTTTACCTTGTGGCCCACAGCAGGACACACAATTTCTACAAGCGTTACTATGCTCAACAAGACATCACTACATAATACCTTTTCCCACTTTATGCATTGCATACACTTTAATTAATACATACCTTGTTAGAGTTCCGAGTCTTCGTAAATATCTCTCTTACACCTTTACTGTTTAAACAGTTCTATGGTATGAGCATACGGTTTGAATATATGGCAAAGCATCCTTATATACATCGATACCTGTAACATGTGGTATCCTGCCGCCAATTGATGTTCCTGAGTAAATTATTACATGCACATCAGCTGTGCAGCTACTCCATTCACCAATTACGTGGCAACAGTGGGGTATAACTGAATTCTCCACTTGGGCATTGCCCTTTTGCCCTACCTTCTGGGAGATGGCCTGTATGTGTTTTGTTGTGAGGAATTGCAACTGCTATTTGGAGAGACACAGATATTTTGAATTCATGTCCCCTGTGGATTGTGTGTGATGGCTAGAGTATGTGGTTCTACATGTGAGTGTACCTGTCATCTCAACCGTCTGATAAGGGACTACTGCAAACAAAACCTGTAACATTGCCATCTGTTCCATTATACAACAGCTACGATTTCACATGGCGCCATTACAAATGTGTCTCTCACAAGGTATGTTAATGCTTCTCTAGATGTAATTGAGTGAGTGTATGTGTGTGATGTTATTACAGTCTGTATTGCAATTGTTTTGGGTGTGGGGAAGATGTAGGTGGGTGTACATAGCATATACAGGTTTGTGGGGACTGCATTTCTACATATTCCATATATGTGTGTGGGCTCCTTCCCTAATTGAAGACCTATCATTAAGTAGACTGAAACTATGGTTGTTATGGGCTTATACATTGAGCCATTGTTAATTGGTTTCTATATAGCATGCAGGTGAGGTTGATACTTCAATACCTCCGGAAATACATCGATATGTAAGGGAATGTTACTAAATGACAGCTGTCTCATGTATTTCTGTCACAGATATTTGCACTCATTGCAGTTGTGTTGGTGACTGAACCTCTTTGGCATGGGTTGCCACCTTTTCAAATGGCTATAGTGGGACATTTGCAGGACACACATCGGTGTTTACAGGCCGACACATACCCACGGTCAGTACACATGATAGAACATACTTTTATCCTGAATACATACTTATTCTTGTAGCACTTTAGCTACTTATCATGTTTCATGTAACATTTACTTATTTTAGATACAGGCATAACTATTTAATGCAACTATTACATAATATATGGGACATAATTATGTCCTACAATCTCTGACATTTGCCCTTTTTAATATTTTTTGTCAGGACACAACTGCCCGAGGAGAGGCTGTCCCTCTTAAAGTGGGACAGGTGGTAACCGTATGCCTACGGCCAGCTATGACCACACCTACCGTACTGCTCTACCTTCGAGTTAGCACTAACAGACACACGATGCAAACACACACACACACACACACACACACACACACACACACACACACACACACACACACACACACACACACACACACACACACACACACGCACACATTACAGTCCCACGGAAATGCACACGGCACCCTCAACACACACATATACAGACTACAGCAATCACAAACACAGCTGAACACAGTACCTACCTGGACAGCAGCACTGGCAGCGATAACTAAATGTCCCTTAACATTGTGATAATATTACTCTCGGTTCTAGTGTTCCGGTACTGTGGTCTTTTGCTCTTTAAGCCTCGTGATTACGTGTGTCGGTATGTGACATATTCGATAGTTGGCAGTATCCTATTTATTTGTACCTTCATGGTTGTGTACATGTTGTTGACCTATCTATATATTTGCAGATATAGGTGAATACGTATATATCAACATATATCTCTCTATCACCCTTTCTGTCTCTATGATATATCTATACATATATATATATATATATATATATATATATATATATATGTATATATATAGAGAGAGAGAGAGAGAAAGAGTGAGAGGGAGAAAACACCTTTCGTTGTATACTGTTTTCTGGACTGCGCACGTTTGTGTTTTAACCTATCACAATACACACCTATCATTGGTACATCTCGGGTAGTGTAGTGTTAGGTGATTGTGTACATGATTGAGTGTTCTACTCCTGGCAGTGGTCGTTTTACCCTTCAGAGCAGGCACTATTAGTACAGGGGTGAATAATGCTAGTTTCACCTGTTCTGGACATCGTTGACCACGATCTGCGTGATATTCAGAAAAGCTTAGCCCTGTTTCATGCATATCCATATAGTCATGTTTAAATGACACTTACCAGCACTTGCCAACGCATAATCCCACTGACATGTGCTAAACCTGATCTGATGACCTGCATCCAACATCCATTATTCGTGCCTTCAGGATTATGTAACATCCCTTGCAGAACGTGGGACCGGGAACATGCACGACAGTCAGTGCATTTACCACTTGGGCATCTGGGATTTGTACACATGTTATGATGTTTTGTATGTGGACTGTACTATGGCTGTTACTCCATAATGCAATCAAATGTGTAACTCAGTTAGTTTACATATGGATGATACCTATTAATGGCATGTCCAAGTGATGTTTAATGGATGTGCTCCAGCATTGGGAATGTATGTCACAGTGAGCCACACACTATAATGTGCTACACCTTCACACAACCATAGGTGGAGCATGCTGGGGTGACAGATACTTGTCATGGGTACGCCCCATGCTTTGCCACTACATCCCTGATTACATTATATGGAGCCCCTCATTAACACACCAGGGAAGCCATGCAGAGTGTGTGGAGAACAGTGATTACACACATGGATCCCGCAATTGGCTCTGCTCCACTGAGGGACAGTTGGTTAATCGATGTGGTGGCAACAGCAGACACTGTTTGCCTCAGTTGATGAATGGCCTCTGATAATCAGCCATGTACCTGCAGATGTACATAGGAACCTATACATACAGTATCAACATATGCTGTTAGGTGCATGTACTGTTCAGGTGTTGACATTCCTTGTTCCAATAGCTGTTGTGTGTGCAATGGTTGAGGGCTGCCTATGTAGGATTCACACAGTAGACCACCTATACATTACAATTTACAGGTGGTAGTGTGTGTGTGCCATCCAGTTTACTGTGTGTGCAGGTGGAGAGGTGTGTCAGTCCGTAGGGGCCTACACTGTCAGTGTATGTGCTATATGTTCCCTCTTTGCCAAGGTGTGGGCATATTGGGCATGTCTCTGTCTGCCTACTGGGGCTGGCACAGGGTGTCCGTGGTCTGAATCCCTCTGTGCCTGTGATGGCCTTGGCAATTGTGGTAGGCTGTGAGGGCCTTAACCATTATGTCCCTGCTGCAGCTGTTTCCACAGGATCATATTATGTAGCATGGCACATACTATGAAGATGTGGGCACACGTGCCTAGAGAGTACTGCAAGGCTCCACCAGATATGTCCAAGCAATGGAACCATGATTTCAGCATCCCAAACACATGCTCTATGATGATTCTGGTTTGTGTGTGTGCCTCATTATGGCGTTCTTGCATGGGTGTGTGTGCATTTCTGATGGGAGTCATCATCCATGGCTCCAGTGCATAGCCAGCATCCCCCACAAGGTGGCCATGTGGGATGTCCCCCCGACAAATACCTGATACAGCTGTGAGGCATGCCAGATGTGGGAGTCATGGTAGCTTCCAGGGCTGCCAGCACACACATCCATAATAATGCCCTGGGCATTGCACATGACCTGGCAGTTGATGGAGTGGTTTCCCTTGTGGTTTATGTAGCACCTACCATGTTCACTGGGTGGTGACTTGATATGTATGTGCGTGCAGTCTGTCACACCCAGTACCTCTGGGTAGTGTACCACATGGTGGAAGAGACGCATATTGCTGGCCAACTCCTCCTGAGTTCGGGGGAAGTATATATGCTCATTGGCATGTGGTAACATGGCATCCAGGAACTGATGTAGTACCCTGGATGCTGATGCCTGTGAGATCCCCATTATATCTCCAGTTGGCCTTTAAAAGGTACCTGTGGCTAGTATTAGCAAGCTTACACATACCTTCGTGTCCACTGGGAAGGGTTCCCCTCTGTTGTTTCTGGATCTCAGGCATGGCCGGCACAGCTCAACTATTTGCTGTAAGATGTCCCTGTCCACCCTGTAATGCTCTACTATCTCCAGATCATGTAGCCCCTGGTAGGTTACCCTTGGTCTGAACACTCTTCTCCTCCTCCAGGGCCTGCAGTGATTGTCAGCATCATCCTCCACAACACCTTCAGTCTCTAACACATGGTGATGAATCACAGCTATGGCAGCTCCCAACATGTACATTGTAAAAGTTCCCCGTCTGTTTACACGGATGGTGCAGTGTTTGGGAATACACAGGTGTGTGTGTGTGAGGTGCCTTCACATTTTATACTATTGTGCTGTGAACACTGATGATGTCATAGGGTGTGTATGTACCATCGGAGCTACAGGGTATCTTATGTGTTTTACCACAGGTACTGCTATTGTGGTGCCTTTGGTGTTGAATTACATTTGGCTAACGTGGATTACCTCTTGCCCTTCCCTTAACATTTCTTAACGTTTCCCCGCCCATTTTCTGCATGCATCCAGCAGCCTGCTTTCATTTGTACTTTCCAAAATCTGGCTTATCTTATGAAATGTGTTCTATGGCCGATCTACTGCAGGTTTTCTTTGCTCTGCTATGACAGTTCTCTTTTCTTTGCAATCCGACACCTCCCCTATCCTGTTCTGCAGGTTGCTGTGAGCAGACTTGTTAGCTGCCATCGATTGCCCACTGTGAGTTAATAGGTGTTAATTGCTCAGTTGTACTCCAATTACCCTACTGCAGCATTTTCTTATTTTCTTGCCCTAACCTTCCTGTTTGAGCTATGGTGCGCGGCGCGTGCATCCGCTTACAGGGCTTCAGGCACGTTTTCATCCGCGTACACATGCACTTTCAGGCACCATATGTGCTCTCAGCTAAACGATGCTATACCTACATCCCCACCCCATCCTGCGGCTTTGCGTAGCAACGGGCAGGCCAGATTTGCATTGCTCCAATGTGCTTACAGCTACGGTGGCACACCCCACTGCTGATGTCATGTATACCTCCAAACCACTCCTCAGTGTTGTAGCGCTGCGCCGTATGGTACATCCTTAGTCCGGCGGGACATTTGCGATTCACTATTACTTGCCTCATTTGCATAGCATTGACTACTAATTCATAGTTACCGCACTGAACACTGTCACAGACCCTTAGCAACCCTTGCAGCTTGGTTGTGGTGTACCATGCATACCATTGAGTATTGTGGTGAAATCATGATTTGTATTACATTGCAATTTTATGACATTTGTGTATATTTTCCTTGTGTTCCCATTTGCGCACACATGCCCTGCGGTTGTACTTTGCGTTACTGTGGACATGACATTAAATGTTTTTTTAGGTGTTGTGCAACTTTTCTTATGCCATTGGCTGTATATTTAGCCATTGGCATATGTTAACTTTGTAATACATGAGTCTGGTCCGCTTTCATAGCTCCAATGTTCTGTTTGGAAAAATGTAAATCATTTTTTTTTGGTTTACATTTCTGTGGGCTTACGCTATGCCTGCACCACTTCATGAATCGCTATGTACCTTCATTTGCATGGTGCAGTACTGCACATGGGGTGATTAGCATGGGGTTGGGGTGATTAGCCGAGGGCTGCGCAGATCTGGCATATGCTGGTAGTGCACGTGGAATTGGATCGTACCTGAATCACTTGGCGGCCATATTTGGCATTATACCACCTATGCTATGCCTGCGCCTGGCACAAGCTTCATGAATCCCAGGGCTTATTTAAAACTTGCAGCTGTTTTAGCAACTTTTGATTTTTCAGATGTGCAGCTCTTTGTTTCAATACTGGCTTTGATGACATAATCATTTATACATGGACAGTTTGTGGCATCAGGTTAAAGTTGCCATGAAAGTTCCTTGTACTCTAATTTGTCCTACCAATCCCCCCCCCCCACACGGGATTTGGACTAACCTTTTCTGAAATGATAAAATGGAACTGTTTAAAAGATATACATTTTAGTGTGTGCTTGTACAAAGAGTTATTGATATTCCATTTTGTTATATCAAACCCATGTTCATATATATGCTTTTTTAGTCTCTCTCTGTCTTTCTCACATAGAAATCAGGACAGCCTGCACACATAGCCAGATAAACTATTCCCATTGTGTTGCAATTTCTTCTTTTTGGATGTATAATTGTTTTTGACCCATTTTTTAACATAATAGAATCCTTTTCAAGTACAAATTTGCATTGGTTGCAAACCCCACATTTTTTTGAATAACCATCTTTGTTTTAATCATTCTTTTGTGAATAACTTCTACTTCAATCTGAGGCCATGTACAACACCTACTTCATCAAACATTTTGCCACCCTCACCTCAGGTACTCCTCAACCACCGCTTTTCAACTTTTCTGAGTCACCCATCCCCCTTTTCCTCACCAGCTTCACCTAACAACCCCAGCAACCCTCAACTCAAGAAAATACTAATAACCCAACCTCTTTCACTCTCCATCTAGTCTCTACTACTTCAATAAAACATCTTATTCTCAAACTTAAGTCTTGTTCTAACTCTGTATAATGTCTCACCCAAATATCTTAGACTCATAGCAGATGTCACTGCCTACCCAGTTAGCATTTTCATCAATAGGTGTAGTCTTGAATTCTATGCCCCATCTGTGTCCAAGAAAGCATATGTGATCTCCTTTCATAAAGGTGGAAACTCCACAGATGTCACCAATTTCTGACCTATTGCAATCTTATTCCCCTCTCCAAATTTTGGAAAAAAATGTATACACAAACAAGTGATTGACTATATCCTATTCAGCCAACTACTAACACCCACACAACATGGCTTTTGTCCATGTCACAGTACATTGACTGCCTTACTGTCCTTCAAGGACACTGTTAAAGGCTAGGGGTACCAGCAACTTTGTCTTAGCACTATTCCTTAAAGTGTCCAAATCTTTTGGTGCCATTTTTGTTCCCCACTCATATATGAATTATATCTACTTAGACTTTCATCCCCCTCTCGCCTTTGGTTCATTACTTACCTTTCTGGCAGACAACAATCAATAAAATGACAAGGCAATCTCCTTATCAGCATAATACCACTGGTGTCCCACAAGGATCCATCCTGGGCCCCTCATCTTTAACATCTTCACTAACAATCTCCATAACTCTTCCTCTCAAGGCTTTCTTATTCAGTTTGCCAATAACTGCTTTATTATCTGGTACCCTAGTAGTCTATTTACGTGCAATAAATAACACAAGAGGCTTTCTCTTCCATCAAAAGCTGGCTTACCAGTGTATTTACTAAATCCCTCAAAAAACAAGTTGATACTTTTCACCACAAGAACTCCAGTTTCAAAACTGTGTCCCTTAACAACATGCAAATACTTCGTCCCATACAAAGTTACTAGGTATAACCATAGACAATAAACTAAAATCTGATCTGCATATACAGATTAATGTTTAAAAAACTCCAAAAACTTGGAATGCTGTGCAGACATAAACAATTTCTAACTTCATCAACCAAAACTACACTGACCAACATCTTTCTATTACCTACCTTCATATATGAAGTCCCTATCCTAACCAAAGTACAGTCCTCCCTAAAAAGGGCACTAGCATCCTGTTACAATAACATTACCAAATTTGCTACTAGTGCCACACACAGTACCCATGATGGTGTCACTCTCGCGTCTCTTAAATGGCTTGAACTTCCTCATCAGCTTTCCCTGTCTACAACTCAAACTGAATGATAACCAGATTTTGAAATACTCAGCCTGTCCCACTTTTAGTTCAATACATCATTCCTACATCCGCCCAATAAATCACTCAGGTCCAAGAACAAACAGCTCCTAAGCATCTCTAAGCCCAACAGAACAAGAGGAAAATAGTGTCTACTGCTACTCTGTACCCAAAAACTGGAATGCTTTACTTCTCTGTGCCAGAACTATTTCCAGTCATCCATCTTTCAAATACTCCTTAAGGGAATTCCTTGCCTTCGCATGGCTCTGCTCATGTAGCAACCCTGGTAGAATTCCTCTGGACATCTGCCTTACCCTCACCCACTCTATGCACTGTCATGCCTTCACAACCTATATATCTCATCTTTGACAAGTAGTGTTTAGACATAATATACCTCAATCACAACCCTTTTCTTTAAATTTTCTTTCCGTATCTTGTACCATTTTACCAATAGTATTTCTTCATTTAACATTAAACTATCTCATTCCTATCCTTGAATTCTTTCTTAGAGTATTGTCTTTTCTTTGTTTTTTTATTAACTGTCTTCTTTCATTATTTTCATCCCCTTCTTCTTGCATTATCTCTTGTTCTTCTTGTATATTTTCTTTTCCTGATTTCTCAATCTCTATCATATTTTAATTTTCTAATTCTTTATTTTGACTTACTAATACTTCACATTTTTATTTTCAAACGAACAGCCCCACAAATGTCCGGTTTCCTCATTTACTCGCACAGTTTCTACTATCATGTCCTTTCTCCCCACAAATTCTACATTTTTGTTTATGCCAGTTTTCTATAAAGTGATCATCTGCTCCACAAAAAAAAATAGTTTTCAGGTTGACCCATATGTCTTAGTAAACCCATTGCTCCATTCACCATTAATATATATCATAAATGCTGTATTACACCATTAATAATTTTAATCATTTTCAAAATAACAGTCCTCTATTACTGAAAATCTTTCCTGTGTCCCTAACACTTTGACATGAGTTTTTCAGATGGTCTAGTAAATCTTCAATGTCAGTATTAGTACTAAACTGCACATTTATTGTTTTGTTTGTCTCTTTGTTAAACTCATTAATCATAAACTTATTCTACAGAAAATGTTTTTTTTTTCATATTCACTCAAAAATCATTCTAGCCCATTTCCATGTCCAAAGATAATGCACAAAGTGTTTCTTCACCCACTGAAATGAATGCAATTTCCTCAGATGTATGTATCCCCAAAGGTACAAATAACATGTCTCATACCTCATATCTGTGTAATGATTTGTTTTCCCACACTTGAATTTTCACCAGATGCTTTCTTTTTGTATCAAAACATTTTGCTCTTTTCTTGGTTCCCTTTCTCTGGCCACAGTACTTGCATATATATGTACACATTCCTTTTCTGTTCCCTTTCTCCAACTGCTCCTTCTTATTCTTGTACAATTTCTTCCTGAAATATTTTGTTCATTATATTTCCTCACAATGCTTCTTGTTTGTTGTCCACTTCTTCCTTCTAAGTCAAGTCTTGTAGCAATCCATCCTGCAACCCTCCTGACTGAAGGTTGTAATAATAATAATGTCTTCTTGCACCTTCACAATTGCTGTTTCCTCATCTTTAAAAAGCTTTTGTTGAAATAATCTTTCTGAATCAGTTTCTCTATTGTCTGTTTTCTGCAACAACAGCTCACGTCTCACAGATCTCCACAATGTTTACTTTGCACAAATCCTCCCAGCCACCACTGAGCTAAGAAAATGAGTCATACATGAACATCTGAATGCCCAAACATCCAAATGCCCCTACTTGAAATGAGTAGGGGGCATTCCCCTGTACCCTGACCAAATTATCCATAATTAGTCTGCATACCACCTCAGGTATCCCATGAGAAGAGACTGCTGGCCTAGTGAGACTAATCAAGTCAAAATAGAGTAAATATATAAACTAAAAATAAAATAAAGTATCTACTTTATGAATGCTCATTTTCTTATCCAGTAGAAGTATATTGTTTCAGCTTTCAAATACCTTGTAAAACAATATAGTATGGCATCTGAAGACTTTCATGGGTAAACATTTGGAAAGAAAAATTAGGTGATGAAATGAAGACTATGTCACTACCTTCATTCTACATTTCTTTTAGCCTTTTTTAATCATTCTTATTAGACAAACTTGTAAATTGCCTTAGCAAAGACCTGGTCAAGAGAAAAGGGGTGTGCAATACATCTGTCAATATCAATAGCATTACAAGAAATATTCATCTCTTGAGGACAGGTGAAGTACTCACAAGCTTGTTACCATATCCAACTATGAGTCTTGACTAAAGCCAAATGCCAATGTACATAGCTGAATAGCTTTTACCAGGCTATTTCACATCAAAGATCTGGAAATGGATCAGAGGAGATGTACTGTTTGTGGTTAAGAATACATTGGATTGCATGGTCTTTAGAGCATTAGCCTCTGTGACCTTGACTCAAATGGGGATCCATGTGACTTGACTGCATTATTACACATTCTTTAAGAATGGGTTACTTCATGTTATTCTTCCCACTACTCTTTCAAATGTTACCATAGTTACAGCCAATATTCCTATTTCCATTAAAGGCTAGAATACTTTCAAACCTTGGATGGAAACTGACTACTAATATTGCATCTAGTAACCTAGTTGATCATTCATTTTAACTGCTGATGCACTTCACCTACAATACCATTACAATAAAGTCTGTCTTTCAGATCAGTACCCTCATTTTTATTTATTTTTTATTCAAAATTTATGAAAATATATACATCACTAATACAGAGTTCCTTACAGAGCAGAAATGTAAGCAGCAAGTGCAGTTGTAAAATTGGTCTACTTTGTTTCATTGAATCTCATTTCACTGAATTTCATTTCACCCCAACCACTTCGCTGAAAACTCAAATTACTTAAAACTCATTTCACTGAACTGCAGTTAGTATGTATAGCACTGTGTAGAGTACTGTAAGGCAAGTAGAAGGTATATGTCCTTTTCCCCACTGTAGTGCAATCCTGGAGTTAGTATATATAGCCGGGGGGGGGGGGGGCACAGCCCCCACTGAGTTTGAGTACATATTGTCTTCTGGAGAGAGTTAGTCATTGGTGTTGCAGCTATGCATGTCTATTGTTTAAAATGTATTGTTTTGAAGTTTTTGGTAAAATACGGGAGGAGGGTGCCCCACCACACCCCCCTAACAGTATATACTAACTCCAGGATTGCACTACAGTGGGGAAAAGGGCATATACCTTTTACTTGCCTTACAGTACTCTACACAGTGCCATATATACTAAGTTCAGTTCAGTGAAATGAAATTCAGTGAAATTAGATTTAGCGAAACAAAGTAGACCCTTGTTAAATACATTATGTTCAGTAATACAAGGCAATTCAGACTAGTGACTCAAAAGTTTATGTTCATAGGTTCATAGGTTCATAGGTTCATATGTTGCTACTAGGCTATCAGCCCTAGGGCCTATACAAGCCTAACCATAACAATTCCCTGGCTATTTCTTCCCACACTATTTACTTCCCTGGACCCCTGTCTAGCAGGGCGACTGATGTGATCCCCGGGGTTAATTTCCTTTCTCCCATCCAGTCGTCAAGGTTCTTTTTGAAGAGGGCCAAAGAGGCACTCTGCTTGACATGCATGGGCAGTCTATTCCAGAGTCTGGGGAGTCTCTGGGTCAGGAACCTATCCCTCCAGCATGTTTTGTTTATTGTGATGACAAGGGACAGCTAGATTGGTGAAGCTGGATGAGACATGAGACGCATTCAGTGTGCAACTTTTGTAAGAGAGAGAGAGGGTGACGAGGCTTGGGATAGGTCATATGGTAAGCTGAAAAGCAGTAGCACTTTGCCAGTGAGAGAAGGTGGACTTTTAGTTCGGTTCTAAATTTAGAGTAAGATGAGTCTGTCTTTCATTTTTTGTGGGGAATGCTTTCCATAGTTTTTATCTTCTTGGAAGTAATTTAATGGAGTTACTCAGAGTTAACCATAGTTGGGATGTTTCTGATGGTGTACCATCTCACTGCCTGGGGGTCCAGGGATGAGCCATACTAATATAAAAAAAACAGTAACTACCCAAACCTTAAGGTAAGTATCAGTTGGTGTCTGTACATCTGTGTTCTAAACCATAGAAGTAGGATGAACACTGGCCTATTGGCATGAGTCTTCAGATCTTGCTTGCTGTTGCAAAGAAAGTCTTCATGTTGCAGAAAAAATTTTGGGAGACCGTTAATCTCATTAGAGGTTCTTTATTTGGATAGAGGCAGATAAGTCCTGTGTTGATCTGTTTAGGTCTGAGAATTTTACAGGTTTATAAAAAAAAAAAAAAAATTATCTGCTTTTACTGTATTTGTGTTTTTTCCTACTTTATTTTGCTTTTGCGTCATCTTAAAAGTACTCAATTGTATTTATTACTGCTTGGTGTAACTCATTGTAAGCCTTTTAGTTTAAGCACCTGGGCTTCAGACCAGTTTTACATTAGGAAGGTTTGTGGTCTGCACTGTAGTGGCAGAACAGGTAGCTTACATCCTTCTAAGTTGGGAACTGCTGATTGAGGGCTCAGTGTCTGTTATTCTAAAAGTGTATTAATTCTGGTTTAAGCACTTGGGCTTGAGGCCAGTTATTTTACATTAAGAGGGTTCGTGTTCTGCACTCTTGTGGGAGGAGAGGCTGGACTCTGTCCTTCTGAGCTGGGAATTTCTGGTTAAAGCTTATAGTGCCTGCATATTTGAACTGCTTCTTACTGAAATTGGTACACCTCGTTTGCTGTAGCATAGATTAGATCCAGGCCTGCTGAATCTAGCTTTGTTTGTATAACTTGAGCACTAATCCAGGCATTCTTTAAAGTATTCAGTTGTATTTATTACTGCTGGTAGTAACTTGATTAAAGTGTAGCTATCATTTCTAAGTCTTTTGGATTAAGCACTTGGGCTTCAGACCAGTTGTTTTACATTAGGAAGGTTTGTGGCCTGCACTGTGGTGGCAGGACAGGTAGCTTACATCCTTCTAAGTTGGGAACTGCTGATTGAGAGCTCAGTGTCTGTTATTCTAAAAGTGTATTAGTTCTGGTTTAAGCACTTGGGCTTCAGGCCAGTTATTTTACGTTAAGAAGGATTGCGGTCTGCACTCTTGTGGGAGGAGAGGCTGGACTCTGCCCTTCTGAGCAGGGAATTTCTGGTTAAAGGCTTATAGTGCCTGCATATTCTAACTGTTTCTTACTGAAATTGGTACACCTTGTTTGCTGTAGCATAGACTAGATCCAGGCCTGCTGAATCTAGCTTTATTTGTATGCTTGTTGTTTGTTTATTTCCTGAAACGCTAATTCCACCTAAAACGCGGCCTTTTAGAACTTCTGTGGATCCCTAGTGATATCTGCATTGCTTACTGTACTTATTTCCTTGTTTTACTTGAAAGAAAGTTACTGTTTGTCATTTTTGCATTTAAGTTACCTGTAACACATTGCATTTAAGTTACCTGGCACTTGCTCACTAAAGCAATTATATAAGTCAGCTCTAAAAAATTAAAAGCACTACACCCTCACAAACTCCCTTGAGTACCTTGTTCCCCATTGGCCCTTTTTCAATTATAAAGGAATTCCCAATACTATTCTAGCATGTCCAAAGGTCAGTTGTCAATCTCCTCTCTGGTCCAGCTGGTGAATCTGGGAATCTTGAGGCAATGTTACAAGTGCCTCATGTACACAGACAACCCTCTCCTCCTCCCAACAAATTCCAACACATGTGAGAGATGCAACCATATAGCCAAACTGGAGGCTAAGCTCTCTCAACTCAGTACTGGCGTAACCAGTCAGGAGGAGAAGGAAACCACACTCACTATAATTCCAGTCTCACATAGACCTACCATGACAACAAACCAAACACATAAACACAAAAAAACATACTCGGAGGCTCTAAATAAAAATCTGCCTAAGCAGCAGAGACCTCCAAAGCAGACACCCAAGCAACCGCTACCCCAAAACAAAACACGTGCAACACATAGCTCACAAAGCCAGTGTGCCGAACAGTCACAGCCCTTAAGGCTAAACAACACACCTGATACACTTGTAATAGGTGACTCTATCATCAGGCACACTGACGCCCTGCTCACTAGGCTGAACAAGGAGAAGGTCATGGTGAGCTGCCTGTCGGGCGCTAGGATCCGCCACATAACACAAGCACTCAGGTCACTCCAAGGCAAGTACAAATATGACTCAGTCATTGTCCATGCTGGTGTGAATGACCTGAGACGTACCTCCCTGGACTACATGAAAAGAGACATAGAGGAGCTCTCTGAGCATGTAGCCCAGGCCGGTATGACCCTGACCTTGAGTAGCATCTTACCCTCACCAAGAATGATGCCACAATATGAAGACAAGATGATCAATTTCAACAATTGGCTTAAGTGTTGGTGTCATTCAAAGGGGATCCAATGCCTGTCAGCCTGGGATGACATGCTCGACAAGCCACGATGCTTCACTAGGGACGGCTTGCACCTGTCACCCCTGGGCTTTGGATATTGGCAAAGGCTCTTGCTACCCCATAGTGCCTTTTTAGGCAAGGCTCAAAAGACAAACCCACCTCCATAGGTATCACAAGGGATAAGAAACTAAGAGTAATGCTACTCAACGCCAGAAGTCTAAACCTCAAGATGCATGCACTCAAAACTCTCCTTAGCATGGAGAACATCGATATCTGTGCAGTAACAGAAACCTGGTTCAAGGCTCCCGAGAGCACCCCAGCACTACCAGGTTATACCTCATACCATGCTTTTCGCCCCAAAACTTGGACCGAACCACAAAAGGAGGGGAGTATCAATATTCGTCAAAGATACCCACACCTCCAGGTTGGTGGCACAGCACAAAGCATCAGAGACTATCCATGTGCAACTAACTGTGGGTAAAACTGCCTTCCAGTTTATAGCCTGCTACAGACCACCCTCCCAAACACAGGAACCCCACTTGGCCTTCCTGAGAATACTGGAAAATATGAAGGTCTCTCCAAACACCATTATATTGGGCGACTTCAACTACCCAAACATAGACTGGGAGCATTACTCTAGCTCCAACACCCTAGCCCAAAGGTTCCTAGAATTGATAAACTCAAATGCTATGGAACAACTTGTTACCACTCCCACAAGAGGGGAAAACATACTGGACCTGATCATCACCAACATGGGGACACTATGCTCCAGACCAGAAGTGTATCCCTCACTTGTAAGATCAGACCATAAACTAATCTCACTGGATATTCACATCCCAACCCCACCCCCTGCCCAGAAAACCACAGTGAAAAACTTCTCTAAAGCAAATTTCACACGCCTCAAAACCGAGGCGAAATCCTTCAAAGCCCCAGGGCCTGTGGAAAATACGGCCCAGACTGCAGAATCCTTTATAAACGCATTCTATGAACACCTTCAGGAATGCATGGATCATGCAATCCCAAATAAAACCAAGACCCAATCCTCCAAAGGCAGACGTCCTGTCTGGTGGACCCCAGCCATAAACAAACTATACAATAGAAGGAGGAAGCTACTACATGATAGAGCAAAATCCCAAAAAGGGAAGGCATCTCTGATCAGTATTAGCAAAAAACTACGGGCACTCATAAAATCGTCTAAGGCCAGCTTCGAGAGAAAAATTGCACAGGACACTAAGGATAATCACAAGGCTTTCTTTAGTTATGTTAGGAACCTGGGTGGGAATTCCCAGATATACTCAGAATTAGTCCAAAATGACAAAAAATACACCGTGCCCACAGACATTGCCAAAATCCTAGCTGACAGGTTCAGTGCAAACTTCTCCCCCCTCTCCCCACCAAAAGGGCAAATATCTATCCCAAAAGAGTGCTGCCCCCCTGACATCTCAGATGCTCAGGTAAGAGCTGCCCTCTCCAAAGCAAAAAACACAGCATCAATGGGACCAGATGGTGTCCCGGGCTCCGTCCTACATGAACTCCAAGAAGAGCTAAACCCAAACATAAAACTACTGTTCAGTCTTAGCCTTACTACAGGATATGTACCCAAAGAGTGGCGTACAGCAACAGTGGTCCCTCTCCGCAAAGGTGGTGCCTCAACGGATCCTGGAAACTATCGCCCCATAAGCCTGACTAGCTTGGTCTGCAAAGCTATGGAAAGGATCATCATGGACCTCATAAATAAAGATATTGGGGACCTACAGACACTGGATCCTACCCAGTTTGGCTTTGTTAAGGGCAGATCCTGCCTCTTAAACCTGGTTGATTTCTTTGAAACAGTCACCAAGGCCATTGACGAGGGGAAGGTGGTCCACACAGCCTACCTGGACCTCGCAAAAGCCTTCGATACAATACCCCACTCAGGCATTATAGATAAGCTCACCAGCTTAAATATAAACCCCTATGTCACTAGATGGGTTGCAAACTGGCTCAAGGACAGAACCCACATGGTTAGAATTGCTGGAGCCATGTCAGACTCCAAACCAGTTACAAGTGGCATCCCACAAGGCTCAGTCCTGGGACCTCTCTTGTTTGGTATATATTTCTCAAAGGTACAGGCCAACACAGAAGGACTGTGGCTGACCAAGTTCGCAGATGACTGCAAACTGGGTGCCATAATCAACTCTCCAGCCAACACAAGCATCCTCCAAAAGGGCCTCATAGAAACAGACAACTGGTGCCAGAGCCATGGCGTCAAGCTTAACGCCAAAAAGTGTATAGTCATCCCCTTTGGCAAAAACAAAGTGCCCACAAATTACCACATAGGTGGTAATCCATTAAGTACAGAAGAAGTCATTAGGGACCTGGGGACCCAAGTTGATAGCAATCTCTCATTTGACAACCACGTGGCCAAAGTGGTTAGAAAAACATTTTATATAGCCCACCTAATCATGAAGGGATTCACATCTAGATCAGGGGAGGTCATCGTACCTCTTTACTCATCCCTCATCAGGCCCATAATTGAGTACAATGCCCCTTTTGGGATGTAACTTACCAGACACCTGCAGCAACTGGAAAGACCCCAAAAGTACCTCACCAAGAGGATCAAAGGGCTCAAACAGATGCCATATGCTGCCCGGTTAAAGAAACTCCAGCTCTACTCAGTGGCATACCACCTGTTCAGAGGCGATCTGTGCCTGACGTATAAAGCCATGTCCAACCCGGAATTAATGGACATGCTGCACCTCAGAAAATCCAAATCCCATCGAGCTACGCTACCAAGAGACTTGAACCTTAGCACTGAAATAAATAGGACATGCTGGAGGGACAGATTCATAACCCAGAGGCTCCCTTCACTCTGGAATAAAATCCCAGTCCAGGTTAGGCAGAGTCCCACATTGACTCTCTTCAAGAGGAATCTTGATGAGTGGATGGGAGATCATAGGTTTACCCCGGCTATCACTTCTGTGTCACTGTTAGACAGAGGCACAGTATACTAACCTCAAAAAAAGGCATAGCAAAATTAATTTAAAATGGGTGGCGAAAGCCAAACACACTCTGGCTAGGCTTATAAATGCCCTAGGGCAGATAGCCTAGTATGAACCTATGAACCTATGAACCTAAACACTTAATATGGGCATGCACCAGGTAAAGCCTGCCCATAGGTATGTTCTATATGAGTGGGAGGGCCTGGAGGGATGGGGGCATTAAGGATTTAATGGAAAGAGGTTCTAATTACAAAGAAAGGGGTGGAAATATCAAGTCCAGACTTGGTATGTTTAAATGTGGCCACTGTGATATGTGTAAACACATTTTGGTGGACGAATCAGTTACTCTTAATAGCTAATTGATAAGAACCAAAGGATGGTATAACTGTGATACCAGTTGGGCAATTTATATAGCAAAGTGCCAGTTGTGCCCTACTTTTTACATTGGTAAACTATCAGAAAGGTAAAAGATAGGATTTATGAACATCAAATGGATATCAGGAAGGGTAGGGAGACTAATGCACTTTTTAGACATGTTAGGGACTATCCATCCCATTTTTTTAGATATATGATTATTAAACAGTTAAAAAGGAAGATGTGAGAGGTAGGGTTTAAGAGGACCACCTATTGGTTAAAGAACTTATGTGGCAATTGGGGTTAAATGCACAAGTTGCTCCAGGTCTTAATGAAGCTTGTTCTGTTGTTCCAGTTCTTAAGTTAAACTTAAGAGTTTGGATTGTTAATAATCCTTTCATATGTATTTTTTATATATTTATACATGTATTTCTTATATTTATTTATACGTATTCATATATGTTAAGGTTTTATTTAACACTATAGGTATTTTGAGCTTGTGCTTTAAATTTTTATTAGTGGCTCAGTCATGTGATTTTAAAGGTGCATTTAAGTGAGTTGATTAATTTTCTCAGTAGTTCTGAAGTAGTCCCTTTTGGGATGAAAGTGCTTAACTGCTGGTATTATTTTCCATAAAATGCAGTTGTGGTTCAGCTGGTCTGCCTTTCTGTTCCTTGGTGGTTTTAGACAAGTGGTTCCAGTTTGTGGACTAAACCATAGAAGTAGAATGAACATTGGATTATTGGCGTGAGTATTCAGATCTTGCTTGCTATTGCAAAGAAAGTCTTCATGCTGCAGAAAGAATTTTGGGAGACCGTTAATCTCATTAGAAGTTCTTTATTTGGATAGAGGCAGATAAGTCCTGTGTTGATCTGTTTAGGTTTGGGAATTTTACAGGTTTATAAACACTTAATATTGGCATGCACCAGGTAAAGCCTGACCATGGGTATGTTCTCTATGAGTGGGAAGGCCTGCAGTGGGTGGGGACTTTTACCATAGGCCCTGCCCATAGGCATGTTCTCCCATAAGTGGGAGGGCCTGGGGTGGGTGGTGGGATGTTTACCATAAACAATACATCTTCCATATGTTCTATTCCATTAACACTTTAAGTATCAAAAGGGTCCATTCAATTATATTAAAAGTTAAAAACAATACAAGATTTAAGCAACACTGTCAGATTGTAAGGATATAAATAGTATCATTAAAATATCAGCCAAAGAACAGTTCTTGTGATATATTTTTAAAAACAAATTACTGAACTGAATCAAAGACAAAGTCGTTTATAGACAACTTGATGGTAATAAAAATGATAGACTCAGAAAAGAAAGAGCTCAAATGACAGATCAGTCTACAAGGGAGAATACCACATGATCTAAACACCACTTTTTCAATCAACTGCATCCTTAACCTCAGAAAACTAGACCATCATCTGTTTTACTAGAGGCATATATTTTGGAATATTCTTCCAGGAGGATCTCATATGGTCAGGTGTGGATCCAAAACAATTTTTATAACATCCCACATAAGGGTTGGGGTCTCCTTATTCTTTATCTTTTTTCTTTTTTGTTTTCATATTTGTGTTTTGTTCTGTGTATTTATTTATTTATTTGAAGATCCCCTAATTGTACAATGTTGCACCATTTTCCACTGTTTATTTTTTCACTGAAACTTAGGTGTAGCTGGATATCTAGTAATAGGGGCCCATTACTTAGGCATTGAGGTATGGGCCCCTCCTGCATCATCTTCCATAGGGAGTTATCAATGGTCAGTCCAGAGAAGGCCAAAAAAAAGGAAAAAAAGGAATGGCATTACACCACAGGGATGGGATATTACCATACAGACTCAAATACTGGACTCAAAACCTGGATACTTAAAGCTGTGGCCATAAGTCTCACTTATATTCATAATATTGGAAAATGGCTTCAATTCCATGTTCTTAGAAAGGCTAGCAATGAGACACCCCAGCCACACAAGTTAGAATCATTGGGATACTCATACATTCAATTCCTAAGGTTTCCAATTTTAATTTTTGCCTTACTGGACTTACTAATAGTTTTATTTTTAATGCCTATCTTCACGGCAATCCCGATCTTAAAATTTTTTAACCTTTCAGTCTTACGATGTCTAATACTGGAAATGATGGTAAACAGAAACTTCAGATCCACTTACATGTAATATCCCTAATAATATTGGCAGGAATAGCACTGGTACTTTGACAATGCTGGCCTGTTAAAACAGTCACACAGCGATCTGAGTTTTAACATTTATTGGTAATTGGGGACTGGCCCTTCCCACAGGAATAATAATGGTTTTCTATCCACAAGGGCTACAGGAAATTAAATCTAATCTCCAACAAACAAAACTAGGCCTATGGTCAGTGCACCATGTGGCTGGCTACCCTCAGGCAAGTACTCAACCATGACTAAAGCTTAGAGTTACCCCTAGGCCCATGCATTACAATCAACCAACCAGATATTCACAAGTAGGAATCCCTGCAAATTAGACATGGAGAATGTTGGTCCCTATCTAGCATTAGGGTTATCTTGGGCCCACAAGCTGAAAACATGGCCCCACCATATCTGGTCAAATGACTGATCTTGTTCCTCTGAAAATACTCTTTTATTTATTTGTTTATTTATTTATTTATTTTTGTGATTATTTTTTTTTTTCACATTTAACATCATTTTCTTTGCATTTAGTTTACTTTTGGCTACTATAACACAATCTTCCTGATCACCTTTCCCTCCAGCTGCACCATCAGCATATTCTGGTTGATGAAGGTGTTCTGCAAATGAAAGCAAGGTAAAACATGATGGGTAACACTGGGATCCTAGCTTACAATCCATTGGTACTTACATGACCCATCTCACAGAAGTAATAAGTTCTTTCTATATTTGCAAAAGTTTTTGGGAAAATAACCCCTTTAAATCCAATCTTCAACACTTGAAACCAAGCCATTGGGCAGTTTACCATGTAAATGGCTACACCCAGACAGGTACTCGATTAGGACTAAATGCTTAGTGCTAAACCAAGGTCCACCCATGATCACCATCCTTCCAGGTAACCACAAAAATAAATACCTTCAAATTGACTTTGAGAATATTGGATCTCCGACTAGCATTAGGAACACCCCAAACCCATGAGTTGGAAACATGGCCCATTACATCCTGCCACATGTGGGAGTTTGTCCCCCCTGAAAATACTTTTAATCTTTGATTCTTGAATATTTTTAATAGTTTTCATAAGTTAATAATTATTTTATGAATATAGCAACACACCATAAAAATATAGGGACTTGATACACAGCCCATGATTTCAGGCAAACCACATGACCATATAACTTCTCCACCTTTTAAGAATGGCCTCTTCCTGTTCTCCAAAATCCTAGTGGCCACCATTCACCTAATAACAAAATGGCATATAGAAACAAGTTACAAATTTTATTTGATTTTGATTTACTTTAGAGTTTTAATCTAGCACAAAACCCTCTCATAGGTAACACAGATGGCTATCACCTTAGGCAAATTAGAACCTATTTCCTACACATATGCTCTCACAATTACCCATCGGGTGGATGTCAGATCTACTTTGGGCAGATCTGACGAAGCCATGGCAAAAGTACAGCAGAATAATACTATCAAATTCTATAAAATGCTTTTAACTATAAAAGGACTGTTTTAGAGTGACATTTTAATGATACATACTGTTTATATCCTCATTACCTGACATTGTTGTTTAAATTGTGTATTGTGTTTTAACCTTTAATACAACTGAATGGACTCTTTTGGCAATTAAAGTGCTAATGGAATAGATCAGATGGAAGGGCCAGATCCTACGATAAATGCCACACCCACACACCCCAGGCATTCCCTCTCATGGGAGAGCTAACCTATGGACAGGCTTTACCCAGGGCATAACCATATTAATTGTTTCTAAACCTGTAAAATTATCAGACCTAAACAGATCAACACAGTGCTTATCTGCCTGTATACAAATAATGATCTTCTAAAGAGATTAACAGCTTGCTCAGATTTTTTTCTGCTAACATCAATAATTCCTTTGCAACAGCATCCATGACCTAAAGACTCATGCCAATAGGCCCATGTTTATCCCACATCTATGGCTTAGAGTACAAATGGATGGACACCAACTGCTACTTAACTTAAGGTTTGAGTAGGTGCTGTTTTTATAATATCTTTTGTCTTGGTATAGAGAGGGGTGTAGAAGGGGAGGAACATAGACTAATAAGAGATGCAAGGATTTTGTTGTTTTGGTGGCTATTTGCAGAAATAGCCAATTAGGTCCAGTAGGAAAGACTGTACTAGCTTGCATATAAGTTGTAAATTAAGATAGGTTTTGTGTAGTTGGAGGGCAGCATCACCATTTCTAGAATTATGTCTAAGGTTGACAAAGTAATTGTAGCCAGTTAAAAAGTGATGGAAGTACCGGTGGTCTTTTTAAATTTAGGACTCAGTGATAGCCCGTATGGGTTGGAAGTTGCATAATCTTCTGGGACTGGCAGTTTTATTGTGTTTTATGGATTGTGAAAGTTGGTTTGAGGTAGACAAAATGTGTTTCTGTGGCCAAACTGTGTATAGCAGGTCTAGATCCATTGAGTGGACGGATACTGGTGAATAGCATTAATAAGGGGGTGGTGAAGTTGTCAGCAAAGGGAACTAATTAAATGTACCACTGAGGGCATGATAGGAGTGTGTGTGTATACTTGTGTGTGTGTTATCTCCTAAGAGTTGTGTTTGTAATGTGCAGTAGTAAGTAGAAGTAAAATGTATTGCACATTGATCATTTTGAATGGGGTTACATTCAGTTATGGTGGTCTGTGATATTTTGGTAAGGAGATGGTGGCCTAACTGAGCTATGTTCATTATGTAGTTAGTAGACAATGTGAGATGGATTGTGAATGCACACTTGTTATGTAAAACTGTTGTGAGAGTATATCGTTATGGCTGTCATGGTATATCTTTATAGGTAGTGTGTGATATCAGGAAAATGGAAAAGACATCATGGAGTATAAATGTGAGGATCTGGGGAAGGTGGCTGGAGATAGTCAGCATATACATGCACAGAAAGGACCAAATGGCTGGTAAAAGAATCTCATTAGGTAAGTGTTGTCAAGATACTTGCAGAATCATTAATGACCAAAATGTATAAGAAAAATGGCATACTCACCTGACTGATACAGCACTGTTAGAAAGTTAAGGCTTCCAGTGCTGTATCTTAGTATAGTAAGACAGATGAAAAGATGAAAGTGTAGCTCTCTGCATTAAGGGATAAAAGTGTAAGAAGTTTAATTAGTGTTGAAGTGGAAGGGCAATGAATAGTCAACAATTTGGCCTTGATGTTGCAATGGAGACAATGTGCAGAACAATGTGTGGCTTCCTGCTAACAACGGATACAGAATTAACCTAATTGCAATAACTGGTGCCAGGATGAGGTCTTTAGTTTATTGAAGAAAGCAAGGCCAGTTCTGTAGTACCAGAACAGCTGGGTCGGGTGAGGTGGATGTGCTTGTGTTCCGTTACTTTTTGTTAATTTATCTCCTTAACAGAAACTATATTCAGATAGTGGCAGGAAGTAAAGGCTGACTTTACCATACATTCCACAGCAGGGAGAGACTGTAAGAAAGGAAAGGAAAGGAAAGGGAAAGGAATGAAAGGGAAGGAAAGGGAAGGAAATGAAAGGAAAGGAAAGTGAAGGAAAGGAAAGGAAAGGAAAGGAAAAAAGGAAAGGGAAGGGAAGGAAAGGAAATGAAAGGGAAGGAAAGGAAAGGAAAGGAAAGGGAAGGAAAGGAAAGGAAAGGAAAGTGAAGGAAAGGAAAGGGAAAGGAATGAAAGGGAAGGAAATGAAAGGAAAGGAAAGGTGAGGAGAGGGAAGGGAAGGGAAGGAAAGGAAAGGAAAGGAAAGGAAAGGAGTCCACCTCCCTGCATGTCACAGTGATAATATATTAGTGTGGCATCATAATGGAAAAAAAAACTAGTTTAGGTAGATCCACACATTACAAAAGTAACCTGTATAGTAACTGTTGAGGATCCCTATTACGCTGTCGCAGATGCAGGTTGTTGAATGCATCTTTGTTGAACTGAAAAGCACGAAAAGGCAAAATAGTGAAGCGGCTTTTTAGGAAATTCTTTCCCTGGGAAAGAATTTGTATGGCAGCTTTCGCTACTTTGCCTTTTCAACACTGTAGTGCAATCTCAGAGTTGGTATATTTAAGTAGGGGGGGTGTGGGTGGCACAGCTCCCCACATTATCTAATGTTTTACAGGTTTTTTTGTTTCAGAACTGTTTTGAGGTTTTGACTTTGTAAGCTTTAACATACATGGGGTCGATTATGTGTAGTTTGCTCTTCTGAGCGTGCAATATCATAACATAGACCCACTGATGAGACACCCATTTTCAGTCACTTCTGTGGTTTACACACCATTTTCATTATCAGGGCTCAATGATAGTCAGGTATTAGCATTAAGCAGAGAGTACTCAATCAGGGCTTCCACTCCTGTGCAATGAACCTGCTATAACTAGTTTGTTTTCATCAATAACTGATCAGAGCGATGGTGAAATTGCTCTGTGACTGTATCTAAGAAGGTGATCTCCATAGCAAAAAATATTATGCTCAACAGTAATGAAGAGTGAAGGATAAGCAAATGAGATCAGGCAGACCTCTGCAGAGCTCAAGAAAACCTAGAAGATATGTAAAAAAACTCACAAACCAGAAAAACTACTGACAAAACAAAAACACTGACCTGGTTCAAGGCTCCAGAGAGCACCCCTGCCATACCAGGCTACAACTGTTACCACACTTTTTGGCTACCAAACCAGGATCGAAACACTAAAGGTGGAGGAGTGTCCATATTCACCAAGGATATTCACACCACCAGGTTAGTTGCCCAACACAATGCGTCTGAAATTCTCCAGGTGCAAATAACACTAGGTAAGACTGCAATCCAAATTGTAGCTTGCTAGAGATCCCCCACCATGCCCCAAGATTCTCACTACACCTTTCTAAGCATACTAGAAAATATTAATATACAACCAAACACCCTAATACTGGGTGATTTCAACTACCCTGCCATTAACTGGGAAAACTACTCATGCACCAACACCTTTGCTCAACGGTTCTTGGAATTCATAAATTCCAATGCCCTGGATCAACTAATCCATAGTCCCACCAGGGGCTCCAATATCCTAGACCTGGTTATTACCAACATGGGAAATTGATGCTCCACACCTTTTGTCACCCCCTCATTGGTCAGGTCAGATCATAGGCTAATCACCCTTAACATCCATATCCCACCCCACCCCCAGTAAGGAAACCTCCATAAAAAACTTCTCCAAGGCCAACTTCATGCTACTCAAGTCAGAAGTTACAAACTTCATGACACCCATGCAGGCGGGAACTGAAAGTTCGACTGCTGAGTCCTACAGAAAGGCGCTGTATGAGCATATCAACTCATGCATGAATCGTGCCATCCCAAATAGAACCAAGATGCTCTCCTCCAAAAAAAGGAAGCCAATCTGGTGGTCCCCTGCCATAAACAAACTTTACAACAAAAGGAAAAAAACTGTTGTAGAAAATAGGAAAATCCCAGGATGCAAAAAACTCCCTTACCAGCCTAAGTAAGAAGCTGAGATCCCTCATAAAATCCTCCAAAGCTAGTTACGAAAATAAAATTGCCAAAGATTCCAAAGAAAACCACAAGGCATTCTATAACTATGTCAAGAATCTAAATGGCAATGCTCAGATCTGATCTGAGCTACAACAGAATGGCATTAAATATACTGATCCCAAGGATATTGCCAATATCCTGGCAGATCGATTCAGTGCCAGCATCACCCCCTTCTTACCCCCTAAATGGCCCATCTCAGTACTGGAAGATTGCCAAATTCCAGTAATAACGGCCACACAGGTAAAAAACGCACTATCCAAAGCTAAGAATACAGCATCCATGGGACCAGATGACATCTCAGGCTGTGTACTACATGAACTACAAAATGAACTGGCACCTCACCTAAGTGTCATGTTTAATCATACCCTCAACTCAATCTTCATGCCCATTGAGTGGTGCACAGCTACAGTTATCCCACTTCACAAGGGGGGATCCACCTTGGATCCCAGGAACTATCGCCCCATCAGTCTGATGAGCCTGATCTGCAAGGCCATGGAACGTATTATCATGGAACTTATAAACAAAGACATTGGCAACCTTAAAACACTGGACCCCACCCAGTTTGGGTTTGTGAAGGGCCAATCTTGTCTCCCGAACCTTATTGACTTCTTTGAATCAGTCTCCAGAGCCGTGGACAAGGGTAAGGCAGTCCACACAGCCTATCTGGACCTCGCCAAGGCCTTTGACACCATCCCCCACTCTGGAATCATAGATAAAAATACTAAGCTGGGCATTAATCCCTATATCACTCAATGGGTTACCAACTGGCTTACTGACAGAACCCACACTGTAAAAGCAGCTGACCCCAAAATCCAGCTCCAGACAAGTGACAAGTGGAGTACCTCAGGGTTCAGTCCTGGGACCTCTCTTGTTTGGCATCTACTTCTCTGAAGTACAGGCCAACACTAAGGGACTCTGGCTAACAAAGTTTGCAGATGACTGCAAACTGGGAGCCATTATTGAATCCCCAAATGATGTGGATACTCTACAAAAGGGCCTTACAGAAACAGATGCTTGGTGCCAGAACCATGGGCTCAAGCTCAATGCCATGAAATATATAGTTATCCCCTTTGGGAAAAAACATGTACCCATGAATTATCACATAGGTGGCAGTACACTAAACACCAAAAGTGTGATAAAAGACTTAGGGACACAGGTGGACAGTGGTCTCACCTTCAATAACCACATCACCACAACAGTCAGGAAATCCTTCTATGTGGCACACCTCATCACTAAGGGCTTTTCATCCAGAAAAAAAGGAGGTCATTGTCCCACTGTACTCATCCCTCACTAGACCCATCATAGAATACAATGCCCCATTTGGTATGTACCTCTCAAGACATCTGCAACAACTGGAAAGGCCGCAGAAATACCTCACTAAAAGAATCACAGGCCTAAAGCAGATGCCCTATGCTGACCACCTTAAAAAACTCCAGCTATACTCAGTCACATATCATCTACTCTGAGGTGATCTCTGGTTAACATACAAGGCCATGTCAAACCCAGAGCTGTTGGACATGCTACAGTTAAAGAAATCCCAATCCCTCAGAGCCACACGGTCCAGGGATCTAAATCTTGTCATCACAATAAGCAAAACATGCTGGAGGGATAAGTTCCTGACCCAGAGACTCCCTAGACTCTGGAATAGACTGCTCATACATGTCAAGCAGAGCTCCTCTTTGGCTTTCTTCAAAAGGAACCTTGATGATTGGATGGGAGAAAGTAAATTCACCCCGGGGATCACGTCAGTCGCCATGCTAGACAGGGGTCCAGGGAAGTAAATAGTGTGGGAAGAAATAGCCAGGGAATTGTTATGGCTAGGCTTGTATAGGCCCTAGTGCCGATAGCCTAGTACCAACCTATGAACCTATGAAAAAGAGACAGGTTATAGTTAAGCGCTTTCATCCTGTTTATTACAGAACTTCTTCAGAACAACCATTACAACTACTTTCACTTCCTTTTATACGGCACTTATCATGACATCATTTCCACCATTAATTAACTTTCAACCATTTTAAAAAAATACACATGAATAAATTATTTACACAAAACAAATCTTGACAGAAGTGCTTAAATGTAAAAACTATCGGGTCTACTGAGGTTGATTGAAAACTCACATGACTGAAAATGAAATTACTAGGACCACTTCACTGAAAGCTCATTTCAGTGAAAACTCATTTCTTTGAAACTAATTTTGTTGAAAGTTATAAATGGCCTTTTCCCCACTGTAGTGCAATCCTGGAGTTAATATATAAAGTAAGGGGGGTATAGGGGCACAGCCTCCCACATATTATAAACATTTTAAACTATACACAGTGATACTTACAAGTGCAATGAATAACTGTTTCCAAAAGAGAATATATAACCAAGATATGTGGGGGGCTTCACCCCCCACACACCCCCCAATTTGGGGAGCTGTGCCCCCACACCCCCCTTACTTTATATACTAACTCCAGGATTGCACTACAGTGGGGAAAAGGCCATTTATAACTTTTAACAAAATGAGTTTCAGTCAAGTTTTCAGTGGTGAGCTTTCAGTGAAGTGGTCCTAATAATTTCATTTTCAATCAAGTGGGTTTTCAATCAACCATAGTAGACCCAAGCTATTATATAAAACAAAATAAATAAACATTCAATTATTACTGATTATTTATATATTTCAGATAACTTTTGACAGAGATGTTATCATTAATTCCTGGAGCTACATCTGCTCTCAGGAAGATCTGCCATTTGAATTCTGTCTTTTCTAAATATTTATTAAAAGGTCCTACAAACCTACTTCTATCAGCTTTCTCTACTACAAAGAAAACAAACTTTCTAAAATTTTTACAACTGGCAAGAGTGCTTAGCTAACATATTACTAAAATCCTTCTTCTTTATAGCTGATACATGTTCCCTAACTCTTCGACTAAGTTTTTTAATAAATTTTCCTATATAAAAATTCTCACAGTTAGAACATACTGCAAGATACACTAATCCTTCACTTTGACAGTTATAATGTCCTTTTGCTATTAATGTATAATTTAAATGCTTAAAATGGTGGCTGTGCACAGCCATCGTATATCTACACTGGGTGCAATTAGTACATGGATAAGTACCAAAATGTGTGTAATTCATGTCTTTCACTATAATCCTAGAAGAGCTCTTCAATAACTCTTTTAAATGTTTAGTTTTCTTATTAATAAACTTAAGTTGTGATCCCACAACCTCACTTAAATCCTGATTAACTAAAATAATTTTCCAGTTATCACTAATTATTTTTCTGATTCTGGGCCCATCTGTACTCATAGGTATAGGAAAAGCACATCTTAACAAATCTGAGTTCCTATTTTCTGCTTCATCTTTCTTCTGGAACCCTACCTTTATTATGGGAGGGAACCTCTCATTCCTATTAACTGTTATGTAATTTATAACCTAATCCAAGTCTTCTTGGAAATATCCCCTTTCCATAAATAACTGTTTAAGGACATATAATTCTTTGCCAAAATCATCTTCCTCACTAATCATTCTACTAAGCTTGACTGTTTGTCCTTTAAACACATTAATTTTCCTATATCTTGGACTGTAACTATCAAAATGTAAGTGATTATTAGTGAATGTATTTTTACAAAAAATACCACTACTGAATTCTTCTTTGTTGACATCTATAACTATCTTTACATCCAAAAAATGTGCCTGAACATCTATATTGCTTATAGTAAACTTGAGCCGGATAACTGCGTTATTAAGCTCATTAAAAAATTCTTCTAGCTGTTGTTTACTACCTGCCCAGATAAAAAAACAAATCATCTATATATCTCTTATAGAATCTAACTAACTTGAAATACTCTGAGTTTTTCAAAAACTCCTGTTCCCACCAGCACATTACTAGGTTTGCAAACACTGGTGCTGCATGTGCACCCATTGCTACTCCACTGACTTGTTGGTACACTCCCTCCCCAAAAGTAAAAAAAATATATTCATTAACACTATTTGCATAAGTTGACAAATCACAAAAATATCTTGCTTAAGAGAAGACCTACACTTATTAAGATAGAGCCTTATAAACTCTATACCTTCATTTTGCTCTATTGTAGTATACAATGAACAAACATCAAGTGTACATAACAAAGTCTCATCACCTTTAAATTTGTATTGTTCAAGTTCATTTAAGAACATCCAGGAGTCTTTCAAAAAGCATTCACTAGTTTGCATTATAGGACTGAGTATTTCATCTAGATATATTGAAATTCTAGATGTCTTACTATATGGGGCAGAAACTACAGGCCTAAATGGTGGATGTTTAATATCTTTATGGATTTGGGAATTCCAAACAGAATTCCCAACTGTGGTTGTTCAACTGTTAAAAATTCAAAAAGTTCAATAGGGATACACTGTTGGTGTAGTAAATCCAACAAAATTAAATCCACTTCTTGAAACTTTTTTCTAACTATATCCTTAGATACTTTTTTGTATTTATCTTTATCAGAAAGCATACATTCTATAGCCTTATTGTATTCTATAACTTCCATAATGACTGATCCTTGCCCTTTGTCGGCTTTCATATATCTGAAGTCACTATAAGTCATTAATTGCCTTAAAGCAACAGCCTCTCCATGTGTTAAATTCTTATTAGCATTCCCTGAAAATTTCTTATTAGATGTTCTACAATTACCTTTATTATACAAATTATATAATTAATTTTCACAGACTGTAGAAAAGTACTCAATGTATTAACTAAAGGTGGATTAGCACTGCTATTCTTCCTAAATTGACTCATTCTTATGTTAGGAATATTGTGATAAATATATTTTAAATTCAACTTCCTAACAAACAACTTAAAATCTAGAACAGTGTCTGTAACTTTAGCTCTACTAGCTGGTAAAAAGGAAAAACCTTTTTTAAGTACATCTATTTCTTCTTTAGTAAACACTTTATTACTTAAATTTAAAATGTGCTGCTTATAAGCTAATGCCCCCTGTTCTTGCCTTCTTTTTACTTACCACCATAAATGCTTCTTGATTGGGAGGAGGGCTGCTGGTCCCACTCACTTGTGATATAAAAAGGGAACTTTCTTTACTACTAATACTAGACAAAGTGGTCTGCCACACCCAGGCTGGGGTTTACATTGCATTTTGCTTACAGTGTGTTGCTTTCTATGTGGGTAAAGCCCAGTGCAAACTAGCTCAAAGAATTTATGAGCATTTTTATGAGGTTTCAACCAAGAAAGAATCCAATGCACTATTTAGACATCTTAAGATATTTTCAAATCATGTTTTTAAATTTGTAGCGGTGCATCAGGTTAAAAAAGATTCGGGGGGTGGTCCTAGGAAAGTATTTTTAGAGCAAAAGGAAACATGGTGGCAACTGTTTTTAAATGCAAGCTTTCCCCCTGGTTTAAATGGTGCAATTTCCATTTCCAGTTTACTAAAGTTAAAGGTTTATGACAGGTAATATTCCTGTCAGTTTAGGTAAAGGTTGTAAAAGCAGAGAGATACATATGCATATATAAATATATATATATATATATATATATATATATATATATATATATATATATATATATATATATTTCCTTTTTTTTCTTTTCAGCATAAAAATGGTTAAAATGCTTAGGGCATTATTCTAGTATTTCATTGGTCTAAACGTTTTGAATTTGCATATGTCATGTATAAATCGGGTGTGTTTTTTTAAAATACTTTTATCTGAGGAAGTTTGGAGATTGTTCTAAACAAAAGCCTTTACAATATATGGTTTTATCTTGATTCGGCTTGTTTGACTGAGTTGGATTTTCCAGTACTGGTTTATTCCATTTTGTTTTCTTCTGCTGTGCTGCCTTTTTAGTAAGTTTCCTGGTTCATTGGTGCTTGTTTTATACATTTGACAGACAACTGGACAGGCATCAAAAGAGAGGAAAGGGAGTTCTGGAGGGGGGCTAGAATGCTAAATGAATTTAATGGGGAGAGTGGATACTTTATTCTTTCGGCTTTTAAGCCAATGTAATGCAATTTAATGAAGTGTAAATTAAATTAAGTGCTCTGTGGAAACTGAAATACTATTAACTCAGAGTTCAAAACTGTTTATAATTTCCAAATAAAACCACAGTTCTCAAATGAATTGCGGGCAAATTAATTAATGGGTTTTCATTATTTGTATGCAATATCTTCTAAATATTGTTTAAGGTGCTTATTCATGAATAAAAACAAAGAAAGTATTTATATTTTTTAGAAAGTGACTTCATACACTGAATATTGATTCTCCTTTCAATCAAAAATCATCTTGCCATACCGTAATGCATTATAGTTGGTTGTCCTACAAATGATCATCACATGACTACCCAAAGCTCTAAGTGGTCAAGCACAACTGATTTACAACACGACCCCAAACACCACCCACACAGGACTCTAAATAGATTTCTGGAGAGCATTGTTCCTACATCTCCTTACGTTAATATGCTAATTCTATGGGTCATTGTGGACAAAAGAGAAGGACACTGTAAGAGTTAACATGCTATCTGCATGACCTGGCAATTCACATTTTCACTGTTCACATAGTAACACCAGTTACTGAATTGTAACATCAGGGAAATAGAATCAGGAAAATAAAACATGGGTAAACAGACTTTAATCACGCATAAGGAAACCGTTATTACTTTCCTATGTGTGATTTGCATAGCAGAAGTAAAATGCTGAAACAAATCAGCACTGCTTTGTTCATCTAATTAAATGCCGGTTCTCACATGGATGACTTACACTTATGTTAATTATCTTAGCGCCTGATTAATATTGCGTACTGAAGATGTTCATTTTTTTCTAGGAGGCCATTTGCACTTTAAATAAAAAATTTATTATGAAGCCTTACCACTAGCTCTGGATCTGCACAGCATTCACATTTACCTGTTACTTTGAAGGCATTTACTTGTTACTCTGAAGCCACTTGCCTGTTACTCTGAAGGCATTTACCTGTTTCAGAATGCTTACAAAAGAACTCCATAGATTATAAAGTGTATTACATTTTCAGCTCCAGCTTAAAAGATTGGTTTGCTCTGTGATCACAAACTAACCATTCAGGAGACAGCTGATCATGTAACTGCTATTGTACAAGAGTCTGGGTATTATAGATGGCATGCTGAAGATAAAGTAAAAAAAAAAGTCTTTCAAGGTTATACTCTGCTATAAAATCACTGTTAAAATCCACATGCACACCAAATGTAAAATGTCCACTGAATGCATACAGGACTTACTTCACAACAGAGTCATTAAGCACAGAGTGAAGGTTTATTTTTTTTCTTTAAGAAGGATGCTTGCCTTGTTGTACCAGTAGTAATCTATTTTTAATGGAGGGTATAGACAATCAGTACACTGTATGTATGCAGATCAGTTGCTGGAAGGGGTGAACAGGTCTAGATGTGATGTTGATCTGTCAGTTTTAGTTTTAAATTCAAAAATACCATTTCTATATTCTAGATAAATGTAACTGAAGGAAAGTACATTTGTATTCTTCATTTCCCCATTATGTTGCACTGGAATATCATTTCAAGGCCATGACCTAGACAAAAATGTAATAATTCATTCATAACTGCTGTAGTATTGGGGCAGGATTTTAATTACAATATGCCAAAGCTTGTTTATTTGCTGGCCATCAGCCTGTCAAGGCAGACATCATTTTGACCTTCAAGCTGAATATGTTAGTAATAGTAAAAGTAGTCCAGCTCTGATAAATGGAATTCTAAAGTGAACAGTGTTCCAGGTGTCCATTCATAATCTTGTTCCAACCTGCAGTACAAGTAGGCAGTGCAACATGCATGTAATGAACATTGTCAAGTCTGTTCCTTTTCTGAATTTCAATCACATCATGTTCACAAATGTCAGTTCACAAATATTGTTTAACAGCAAAAGTGCACACTCATTTAGTAGGGAAACTCTTTCTGAGCATGGATCCAGGATGTCGACAAATTTATAAAGACGTGTGGTTACATTTCAGTCTATTGTCAATGCTGAGCTACAAAATTTCACTTTCTTCTTCAGATGCCTTGCCCAGTTCAAAAAGATCTCTCAGTCAATTGAACTTCATCAGGGTTTCAAATCTCACTGATGAAAATATTCACAAAACTCAGAATAACCACCAAGATGAAGGTGTATTATGCATTTTATTTTATCCATCTTACTTTCATTTGTGCTTTTCTCCTTAATGTGTGCCAGCAGGTTAGAAACACGATAACTTGGATAATGACTTTTTAGCTGTGCTTACCTTGATAGCAATGATTACTGGAAAACTTTGATCAGTTCACAATGCCAAAATAAACCAGTGTTCTTTCTTTGCCATCTGAGATTCAGGTCATTCAGCACAGAGAAAATGTTAGCTAAATATTCTAGTTTTGTTGTCCTGTTGTCATTAGTAAAAACATTTACTAGAACAGAGCTCTTTTGTAGACTCATTTTAATACCATGGTTTGTAACGACCAATGAACATCAATGTGATATTGTAAGTGTAACTGGCTTGTACCCATTTTAGCATACACCACTTCAAAAAGCTGAGTTCACTGAGCTGAATTTAACAAAATTAACAATTCTCTCCACTTCTTCAGTATCACTTAAAGGTGAGAAGGCATGCCTTTGGATGCCAAGCTTTATCATGAATTAAAAATAAGTCCAAAAAACACTGTAATACAGAGAGTGCCACAATTATGCTCCAACAATGCGAAAAAAGGTAAACTTGTTAAATTCTTCCCTAGTGTGAGGCCCAATCTTAGCAGCATTTAGGGGTGCTTAACAAAAGCTTAAGGACAAGTGCTAAGATCAGGTTTCACAATTGGAACTAACAGTAGATGGCAGAAAAATAACAGCAGTAGAAAATAAAACAGCTTTTAAGATCAGTTAGCACTCCACTTTGATATAAGTTAAAAATGTGGCTGAATGAAGTATTTAACAGCTTTTAAATGCTGTTTTACCTTCTGACAGAGGCACGCCTTATTTCTGCTTGCCTCTCAGCTGTTCATGATTTTGTAGGTCAGTTCTGATTTTGTCTCATATTTTTGTCCTCATCCTCAATAAAATGTTTGAATTTCTGGGAAATCACTGAGTATTACAGTCAGTCAATAATGCTAAACATTAGGGTTGCATAGTTTTTATTGTTCAGAAAATGCACACTGATTCAAAACTTGTTGTTCTATTAACTTTTTAAGTGAATTAGTGCAATACTTATAAACTCATGAAGAAAAAAGATCCAAGCAGCAGAGTGAATTACATTTTTCTGTAGGGATTTATACAGTTCATTCACATGACTTATACCTTCTATTGAAGTCTTGGGAATAAAGACAAGAGTACTAAAGAAAAGATACTTGATGATGCATCCTATTTTTGTGTGAAGTTTTGGTGGTTAAATATTTAAAAACTATCACAATTTTGATCCTTTGTAAACCCAGCTCCCCCATTGTTTCTGGATTTGTCCAAAATTCTTATGTAGAGATATTGAGAGGTATGTAATAACTGGAAGTACATTCAACAGACTAAGCTCTATGTACTACAAAGAACTATGACTGACTTGCCCATCATAGCACTCTGTTTTATGTCCTCAGCATGTATGCCAAGATTCACTTCTTGAGTTTCACTATCCTGGTGAATTTCTTGACATCCATGTATCAAATACATAATAATCTTCTTATGATCAAAGACCTGATCATAGCCCACTGTATTATTGGATGCATGTAATATTTATTTCACAACATCACTGTACTCCCTGTCATGCTAATTCCCCATGTGTTGTAATCTCTTTATATTTATTTATTTATTTAACATTCATTTGCCAGGATAGTCAAACTGGACAACAAGTGTCCGTTTTTAGTGCAGTCCTGGGGAGAAAATTTCTATAAGTTTACAGAGAGAAGAAAAATTTACAAAAAAGACATTACAGAGTAGCAGCATACAGCTTGTAGATTTTACAGCCGTTAGTATACAATAAGAGGATATTCCCCCTTTTGGATGAAAATACAAGTGTACAATTAATTCACTACATTTCATAGTTTGTCTTCTTCAGTACCATAAGGATAATTACCAGTAGTTGTGTTTTCCACGAGTTGGGATTGAGGCAGTCCTAAGTTGCCTGACTCTTAAGGTGAGTGGCACCGTCCTCTTGTCAGTTGCATCAGCGGCTCAAAGGAATATCATGATGGAGCTGATTGTTAGCAACTGTTCAGGTCAGTACTCCATTGCCAGCTTCGCCAGGTTGTTTTGGGGTCTTTTTCCATTTGTCACAGCCTCTGTGGGGGCCAATTCATGCCTGTTTGTTTTGTGTGGGGGGTTTAAGCAGCAGTGAGTTTATCTTTATATACAGAAAACAAAAGGAAGCATAGCGAAGCCTGCAGAGCAGTGTTCAGGTGTTGCTTTTCAAACTGATGCAGCAAGCACATACCTCTTAGTTGTCCCTGACTTATAGGGATTTCTCTAGCATTTGTTCAGTTTTACACAGAACAACTGATCCCATCATATTGTTGGATATTTTCTTGTAAACTTGTGGTTTTGGCTAAACATCAAGGGTTGGGCTCAGTAGTTCATGACATGCATTTGAGTTTTGGACTTTCTATCCCTCAGAAGGTGCCTAAGAACACACTTTCTGTTATTCCATCAACTTTCTAAGTTTATATAAGCATTATTTGGAATCTGACTTTAGTTTTGGGCTATTGTTTCCCCATATTATTTTAGGCTTTGTCTGGAATTCTTACACTGAGAGGTTGAGAAGTATGTCCCTGATGTTATCTTGTTTTTGTCTCTGTCCCTCTTGATAGTGGTGTTGGAGAAAGGGAATGAATTGCACTTGGTGAAAAATGGTAATATTTGGATTTAGACACGTCTTTGCTTTAGTGGGGGCATGATCATTCCCTGGTTGTTGTTCTGTCAGGTTTTGGAACAGGGTTTGCAGTCTCTCCCAGTTTAGACTTTACCCCCCATTTGGTCTTGTGCTGTGCTGTGATGTGTGGTGCTGCTGGTTCAGTCAGTGGGCTTGCGTGGCTTCTTTGCTGCTTTTCACTGGACATAGGGGCTGCTTTTGTCAGTGTTTTACCTCTCAGCTGTGCCTTAATTTTTAGGGATGCCCCTATTGTGAGGCAAAGTTTGTCTGCTCTTCCTGCATCCTCTTAGTTTTTAATGAGTTGTGGTGGATATCACTTAAGGGATAATGACAGAGATCAAGGCGATGATCTTATTTGCATCAGAATATATATATATTTATATATTGGTCCCTATCCCCCTAGTCTGTTGATTTTTCAGTTTGGTGGACTGATCCTTTGAAAAAGCCCTGCTGTGTTTGAATAAGGATATGTGTGAAGGCAAAGTAAGCAGTCTTGTGTGTAAAGTGTCAACATTCTAGAACTCTGCTGCAGCACGGCATCCATGGGTTTTTATTAAGGGCAGGTATGAATGATAATCAAGGTGTTCAGTATATTAAGTTGTGTCATTCTAGAACTCTGCAACAGCATGACATCCACTCCTTTTCTGTCTTGTTGGTCCCTCTCAAGTGCAGATTTTTAAGGATAGATGGCTACACCTATCCCAGGAAGCCCAAAGTTTGCTGTTGGACTTGGAAGCAGTGCAGATGATGGAACAAGGGCAGAGGTGATTGAAGAGACCAGCAGTGAGTCCCGATGAAGAGTTAGTGGATGGGTCCACTCCTTGCAAGATCAAGAGGGAAAGAAAAAAGTGATGCCCTAGGCCCATGGCTTAATGTACAAACACCAGCAGATTCCCCATTAGAAATGTAAGGTAATGAATCAAGGGGAGCACCAGGGCCAGGGATGGATGACAGAGGCCAGTATTTGGAGGAAATCCTGTAAGACATTATCTATTTATTGCCAGAGGAAGGGAGGGTTAGATTGTTTGACCTAGCTTTGGAAAGAAATGTTGGCAACACCTCAGATTTCTCTCCTGAGGAGGTGGGAGGGACTGAATTGAGGCAGGTTTCATCTTCACCCTTACCCAACTTACAGAGTGGGTCAGAGACTGTCTTCTAAGAGTGCTGCCTTGTCTGATCCAGATATTAGTGTTACTTATTTGTTGTCACACATGGCTACATAGAACTTTTCAGTATCTACCTCCCCTGGGTCCTACATCATGGCACATATCCCACCAGAGTTAAAGAAAAGATTCTCAAGGGGGAATTTATGGAGATATTTCACCTAGTGGATACCAAATGAATACACCTCCTTATCAATGCCGATACCTCTTCTAACATGGACTTGGTGGCAGCTCTGCCAATCAATGGAGAAAAGGCATCAGCTAGAGCAATGCTAAAAACTGGGATATGTGGTTGTTAGGCTTAATGGTTTATATGGAAGTGATTATAGAAAAGAATCTAAGCCAGGTGCTGTGTTTGCTAGCATACTTTTTGTCCATTAGGTATGCGCACCATGTCAAATGGGGCTCAGGCTGGGCAAATTATGATCAGTGATTCAGGAAATTAAAATCCATAGACAAGTCTTCTAGCTGGGAACTAAGACACCTGATATTTGGCTGAGCACCTTGCTGAGCAAGCCGATCATCCCCAAGATCAACAGTTTTAGTAGAAACAGTGAGGAGGCAAGGTGTTTAACCAAGGGAAGTGCCTTTGGTTATCTTGTAAGTTCTCTCACGTGTGTTCTGGTTGTGGAAAAGATCACCCTGTGTCTAGGTGCTGGGTGATCATAGGACAGGATAGGCTTGGTATTGCCTCACTTCGAGGGAGGACTTGGGGTGACACAGGATAACACTCCTAGAGGCAAGCAGTTTTTTTCATGGCTACAGATCTGCTGCTGGAAGGGGTTTTGACCAATCTGCATTTTTCCATTCCAGTTTGACTAGATAACTTGACCCAGATGTTGCCTGATTATCTTGACCAAGAAGGTGCCTCAGTCATTCTTGAAGGTTTTACTAAAGGTTTCAAGATTGGTTCTTTGCTTCCTTTAGATTCAAAATAAGTTAGAAACCTTTTATCCATTAAGAGTGATGAAGAAATTACAACTAATTTAATTGGCAAAGTGCGGGCAGGTGGTAAGATAATTGGCTCCTTTTCCACACCTCCTTGGCTTACTTAAAAAATTTCTCCCATTGGTCTAGTTCCTAAGAAAGAGGAAGGTGAGTATATGATGATTCACAACCTCTTGTACCCTGTGGGTGCATCAGTCAATGATTTTATCGACAAAGACCAGGCTGTTGGGAAGGAGGACTGGCCAGATTTTGGTTTTCAGTTTGAAGGGAAATTCTTTTCGACACTGCCATGTCTATGGGATGCTCTTTGGTTTGAGCTCCATTTGAACTGTTCAACACAGCATTGCATTGCTGTTGGCAGTGCAGGCTGCTTCGTCAGTCAGAGATCCACTACCTGGATGACTTTTGATAGTAGGTGAAGGACAAGAAGGGGCAGTTCAGCATATAATAGCCTTCAAAGAGCTTTGTCATATCTTAGGAGTACCATTAGCCAATGACAAGTCTGAAGGGTTGAGTTAGTCTTGACCTTTCTGCAGTTAGCAGTTGATACCATTGACAGGTACTTTAAACTTCTGCTAAATAAATTACAGCAGGTTAGGCATTTAATTTGGAAATTTCTGGGGGTCAATAAAGCTCAGATGGGGGAAATCGCACAGCTCCATGGGCTATTGAATTTTGTCTGCAGGGCAGTTTCACTGAGCAGGACTTTCCACCAGTCCATTTCTGACTTGCTGAAAGCAACAAACCCAACCATTACAAGGTTTGTCTGACTAGAAGGAACCTCCAGCTCTGGTTCATGTTCTTGAACCAATTAAATGGCATGTCATTTTGGCTGTCTCCTTGGGTTTCCTCCAGTGACCTTAATCTTCTTATGAATGTGGCAGGAGGGTTTGGTATGGGAGGTTACTTCCAAGGCAGTTGTTCCTTGAAAACTGGCTGGAGACTTGGTCAGAAGATAACAGGAGAGATAATACTTTCCTGGAGATCTTCCCTATATAGGTTGCCACTTTAGTGCGGAAGGACAAACTACGCAGCAGTAGACTATTATTTCAGGCAATGCTGCAGTTGTCCACACCCTCAACAAATAGTCTTCCAAGTCCAAATGGTACACTCTATAATTAAGCTGTTAGTTTTATTGAGGTTGGAACTGAATCTCTCTTTCTCTAGCATGCATGTGCCTGACGGACAGAATTCTATAGCTGATAGCCTTTCTCATGTTCAGTTCTCTGGGTTTCACCAGCTTGCTGAGCATGCAGAACTGAAGGGCACTGTAATTCCTGTTGAAGTTTGTTTAATTGGAGAAGAGTAGTTGTAGTGTTGCTGGCAAATTCATGGGTCAATAATGCCAGGAAGGCATATTCATCATTAGCGCAGACTTTCAAGGAATTTTATAGGTCCTTGCCGTCTTGCCACAGAATTTGGGGATTGTCTTTGGTCCTTCACTTCCTGGTTGCCAGATGCTCATTAGGAGATCCGTTTAACACACCACGGGTTCATTTAGGAACTTTAGGCTGGTTGACATGCTTTTTGAGCCTTCAGTATATTTCCACCCACTGGCTGCCTGGCAGGCTGATCAAGGGCTGAATAACTAAACTCCCTTTGTTGGGAGGACCATGTGATTCACCAGGATTTTATTCTGTTATGGGTAAAAAAAATCTAAAAAAGGACCAAGCGGGTAAAAGGCAGCAAGTGTGTTTAGATAAATGGAGCTGGTTGGCCATTTCCCAGTTCACTGATTCAGGTTTCTGCACAGGATCACCCCATGGATGCTAGGCAGGGCCTAGTTTTCACCTCAGAGAGTGGCAGCCCAGTTAGATTGGCAGAGGTCAACCTCTTCCAATAGAAGGCCCTTGAGGAGCAAGGCATACATCCTCAAGGGTATTCATCCCACTCATTTACAATAGGTCACACTTCCAACTTGGCCATGGAGGGGCATTTGGCTAAAGTCATGCAAAAGACAAGAAGGTGGGTTCCTGATGCCTTCTTGTCCTATGTCAGGCACTAACCCCTAAATTTCTGTCTCAGGGAAAGAAGTTATCTGGATGTTGGTATATTCATCAAAAGAGCCACAATCCAAGCTTTGGTCCACCTGGCCTGACACAGTGGTTAGCTAGATCATAACAAATGGTTAGTTTATCACTTTGGCTTCCTGGGTCTGCTATGGTTTCAATTTTGGAAGATTTGGCACTAGCTTCTAGCAAAGTAAAGCTTGCTCAAGGATTGGGTAATCCACCTCAGGGTAAATTAAATGACTTGACATGGGCTCTGAAAAAGGTCTTCCTAGCCAGAATCCTATCTGATGTGCACAGGCTATATACACTATATCCAGATATGGTTTAGTTTTGGTCATTGATTGTGCTGAGAATCCATTTGGGAAGGTACAAAGAGTTCCAGAGCAATTGCGGTATCTAGGCACTTCATTAATCGCAGAGATACACATGCAGTCTGCCAGATAGATTTCAGGTTATCCACCACATAGATCTTGATATATCAGAATCTGATTTTTATATCAGTGACAAAGTACATTTGAACAATTTAGGTTTTGATTTGTGTAGTTTAGACATCACTATGGCCATCAAGGAATTTTTAAAGAAGTAATCATCTTCCCCTTTCTAACAAACTTGTTTATCATAGGCTCGAGACTGATAAGGTGGTAACAGCATGGTGGCATGTTTGATTGGCTGCTGCATTGCAGCCCCCCCCCCCCGTTTTCCCCCTGTTGGTACTCAGCAGCCTCAACTCGCCATGCAGTTTGGGTTGAGTTTGACTGGTGGCCATATGAAGAGATGTTTGGGGGTAGGAGGCAAGAATTAAAGGGCTTTACTACCAGATCTAAGGTAGCTTGGGCCATGCACCCAGTTCTGTATAGGGTAGCTGGAACAGGTTTGATCATGCCAACTGGCTTAATATTTAATGGTTACTGGCTGTTTGATGAAATGGTTATATGTGAACACACTGTGGCATCTTTAATGTTATCAGTTGTATTGAATAAAGGGTCACAAAGGCATTACAGTGTGGTTATTGACTCAACTCAGTGGACAAGAAGAACCTAGAACCGTCAAACCACAACAGCTCACAGCTCCAAATCAGGTGAGACAAAAGGAGTTGCATATAAATGCCAAACTTTATTGGCAATGGTTAAGCGCTTTCTTCTCCTTCAAGAGACTTCATCAGAATAAATTTCATTACAAACCCAGCCCTTAAATACCCTTCCTTAATGATGTCACATGAATCACTTAATTACACCTTAAAACACACTACATAATTTATCAAAAAATAAGTAAATTAATGAATGAAACTCACTCATATTGTGTTTGACTAACATTGTAAAACATTTAAAACATTAAAAACACATATATTTAATTTAATTGTGCCTTATAGGACACTTCAAACCATCTAGCCCATAATATGCTTTAATTTTAAAATACAATATTAACTGCCTCATTTAATCCAGGAAATTGGGTGGCATCCAACCTTAACTGCCATCTCAATTCACCTGCATCCAAGAGCAAGTCTACTATGTTACCCTGAGGGTCCTTTACTATATGATCAATAGCCAAAAACTTAAATGAGTGTGTCCCATTGTCTTTAATATATCTAAATAAAGCGTTTGTAATTTTTCTTTTCTTTATGTCATAAAGATGTTCACTAATGCATGACTTAAATGCTCTGGTGGTCTTTCCTACATAAAATGCCAAACATTTTTGACATTTAGCCAAATAAACCACATTAACACTACTACAATTGTAGTGTCTTTTTATAGAGATAGAATTGCTTTTATTCAATTTAAAATGCTCTCCTGTTTCAAAGATGTGGCAACAATAATTGCACTTTCCACATTTTGTATTACCTTTAGCTCTATTTGAAAGGCCATGTGCATTTTCATTATGCTCAAACATGTTTTTAAGGGACCTATCCTTCCTATATACAATACTAGGGGGACACGTTCCAACTTTTGTCCCTACATGAAGGTCAAAAGCCAGGATATCCCAGTTATTGACAACCACCTGGGTGATACCCCCAGAATCAAGGTTAAAAGTAGTTATAAACCTGAGTCCCGCTTCATTTCCCCTGAGTCTGTAATTAACAACAAGTTCACTTTGTGGCCTATGAGGCCCAACCAAAATTGGTACATAAATACTTTTGTACCTTTTACCTATCACTTCCTTGGATAATTCTTCCAACAAATGCAGGGGATAGCCCCCTTTAACAAACATGTTGACTATAAAACTAATTTCATCATGAAAATGCTCATCATGACTAACCATCCTGGCAGCCCTTACCAGCTGGCCTTTAATGATTGCTCTTTTTTGATGTAAAGGGTGCCAACTTTTAAATTCTAAATAGGAATTTGAAAAAGTTGGCTTTCTATATATCTTAGAATATAGGAGACCATTAATCTTATCAACATTCAACTCTATGGCTAAATATGTGATTTGTTCTTCACTAAAACAGTAGGTGAATTTTAAGAACTCCACTGTGTTGTTAATGTAACAAAAAAAATAATCTAATTCTTGTTGACTACCCCTCCACAACAAAAAAAGATCATCCAGGAATCTAGTATAATGTAAATTTTTTTGTCCAATAACTACTTTTCATTAAAAATTCCTGTTCCCGGTATGACATTACAAAATTTGCAAATATGGGAGCACAGGCAGCCCCCATGGCTACCCCAGTGGCTTGTTTAAAATATTGTCCTTCAAAATGTATATAACTATAGTTTAATACCAATTCAATCATGACAATAATCTTATTAATGGTGTCTTGGTCATACATTCTAGTTTTTGCTAACTGAAACTCCAACCATATTATACCTTCAAAATGTGGTATAATACTGAACAAATTAACAACATTCACAGTCACCATGATCAACCCAGGCTCCCATTTTATTTCATTTAATTTCTTTAAGAAATGCCACAAATCCTTTGTAATATATTCAAATATTTGTAAGCCTTTCTGTAAATAATGATCAATAGACTTGTTCATATAGCAAGTTTTTGATCTATTACCATCCACAATAGGCCTAAAACTTAAATTAGTAAGGCCCTTGTGGATCTTCGGTATTCCAAAAATATTTGGAATCATGGGATAGTAATTTTTTATATAATTAAATTCATCAAGGCTCATTTGGCCTTGGAACAACATATCATCCAACACTAGGTCTATCTTTCTATAAGCAATGTGTATCTCATTTAAGGAGCTTTCCTCATATGGACTATCCATAAGCAGCACATTCATTTTGTTTAAATATTCCACCCTATTCATTAAAACCACTCCACTCCCTTTATCGGGTTTCATTATGCGCACTGTTTTGTCTTTAACAAAATCATTTAATAAGGCTAATTCCCCACAGCTCAAATTACAATATGTCTCCCCATGGGACTGTTTAAAGTGCTGCCTTATTGGTTTTTCACACATTCTTTCATAAACCCGAATGGAATTATTCAAAGGGGGATTAAAAGTACTTGCTTTTCTTAATAAAGCACTTTCATTGTCATTTCCATTCACATTTAATTCATTACCCCCTTTACCAAACCATACTTTAAGGTTCAATTTACGGGTGAAACATTTTAATGAATTAAAGCATTTACAATATTTCCCCTTCTTGCAGGCACAAAGATGAACCCCTTGGCCAAAAAATCAGCGTGTGCTGTTTGTACTACTTTAGTGGAATAGTTATATATTTTAAAATCCTTATTACTGTTATTGACTATTTTACATATTTTACCCAGTGCAGCAGTACCACTTCTCTCATCATTTACATTTAGTAATGGGCCATCAGTTTTATCATTAGAATTCCTTAAAAGGTTAAAATCATCCACTAAAACATTAGAAACAATCTCATTTTCCACATTTAAATTAGTACCATCAACCATTTCCACCCCAGAAAAGGCCACCAAACCTTCATGTAATGGTGTAAATACAGTATTAATGTTTTGACCTGCAAATGGGCAAATAATTCTGTCATTATTTAAGTGCTTAATATACTCAAATTCATCACCCTTTTCACCTTCAGGTGAAACACTAAGATGCAAGCAACTATTCATATTTTCATTAACAGTAGTATTGACATTTGATGAACCAAATAAACTGTCATGGAAATTTACCCGAACATTCCCCATATCAACAACATTTGATTCCATGAAATGAATTAAATTAACATCATACGCACTAACCATATTTTCATTCATCATTTCAATAATACAGTCTAAATTCCTTTCGGCATTTTCATCAGTTTCAGGTGCTAAGCATTGCACATTGTTCGCACATTGTCCTTGCATTATATCCGAAGTTGAACTGGAATTAAAACAGGTGCTTTGAACTTTCTTATCAGTGCTAAAAGTCGCGAAAGCAAAATAAAGTGAAAAGGGATATTCAAGAATATGCCCTTAACAAGGTTTATCCATTTTCATTGGGTAACCAAATGAGAGATAGTAGTGGTGAGGTCAATCAGGAGCGAGATGTTAATTTGCCGGTGACAACAAACCAGAGATTACAAAAGCAACGGCGTCTGGGGTCTGTTAATCAAGTGTATTATTCCAAGGGGATAAGGCGTTCGGAAAGGCTTCAGGGGAAGAATCAGTATTCTCAGTTTTCCAACACCAGGCCTGACGAATATTCGAGACAAGGGGCAAGGCCTAAGAAGAGTAGAAATTGACTTTGGCACTTTCCCGGTCATATGGTGAACAGAAAACATAATAGCAAAGTGAGTACTTTGTGTAGAATTGTGGTTAACAATAATGTAACACGTTTTTTTGTTGACCATGAGAATGAGAATTGTGAAGCAGGTGTTGTGTATTCTAACATTTTAAGCAGCTTGAATACTGAAGCAGTGCTTGACAAAGCGACTTTTAGCACTGATAAGAAAGCTCAAAGCGCCTGTTTTCATTCCAGTTCAACTTCATATATAATGCAAGGACAATGTGCGAACAATATGCAATGCTTAGCACCTGAAACTGATGAAAATGCTGAAAGAAATTTAGACTGTATTATCGAAATGATGAATGAAAATATGGTTAGTGCATATGATGTTAATTTAATTCATTTCATGGAATCAAATGTTGTTGATATGGGGAATGTTCTGGTAAATTTCCATGACAGTTTATTTGGTTCATCAAATGTCAATACTATTGGTTCATAGGTTCATAGGTTCATAGGTTGGTACTAGGCTATCAGCCCTAGGGCCTATACAAGCCTAGCCATAACAATTCCCTGGCTATTTCTTCCCACATTATTTACTTTCCTGGACCCCTGTCTAGCAGGGCGACTGACGTGATCCCTGGGGTGAATTTCCTTTCTCCCATCCAATTGTCAAGGTTCCTCTTGAAGAGGTCCAAAGAGGCACTCTGCTTGATGTGTATGGGAAATCTATTCCAGAGTCTGGGGAGTTTCTGGGTCAGGAACCTATCCCTCCAGCATGTTTTGTTTATTGTGATGACAAGGTTTAGATCCCTGGAGCATGTAGCTCTGAGGGATTGGGATTTCTTTAAGTGTAGCATGTCCAACAGCTCTGGGTTTGACATGGCCTTGTATGTTAAGCAGAGATCGCCTCTGGCAATGAGAATATGAATAGTTGCTTGCATCTTAGTGTTTCACCTGAAAGCGAAAAGGGTGATGAATTTGAGTGTATTAAGCACTTAAATAATGACAGAATTATTTGCCCATTTGCAGGTCAAAACATTAATACTGTATTTACACCATTACATGAAGGTTTGGTGGCCTTTTCTGGGGCGGAAATGGTTGATGGTACTAATTTAAATGTGGAAAATGAGATTGTTTCTAATGTTTTAGTGGATGATTTTAACCTTTTAAGGAATTCTAATGATAAAACTGATGGCCCATTACTAAATGTAAATGATGAGAGAAGTGGTACTGCTGCACTGGGTAAAATATGTAAAATAGTCAATAACAGTAATAAGGATTTTAAAATATATAACTATTCCACTAAAGTAGTACAAACAGCACACGCTGATTTTTTGGCCAAGGGGTTCATCTTTGTGTCTGCAAGAAGGGGAAATATTGTAAATGCTTTAATTCATTAAAATGTTTCACCCGTAAATTGAACCTTAAAGTATGGTTTGGTAAAGGGGGTAATGAATTAAATGTGAATGGAAATGACAATGAAAGTGTTTTATTAAGAAAAGCAAGTACTTTTAATCCCCCTTTGAATAATTCCATTCGGGTTTATGAAAGAATGTGTGAAAAACCAATAAGGCAGCACTTTAAACAGTCCCATGGGGAGACATATTGTAATTTGAGCTGTGGGGAATTAGCCTTATTAAATGATTTTGTTAAAGACAAAACAGTGCGCATAATGAAACCCGATAAAGGGAGTGGAGTGGTTTTAATGAATAGGGTGGAATATTTAAACAAAATGAATGTGCTGCTTATGGATAGTCCATATGAGGAAAGCTCCTTAAATGAGATACACATTGCTTATAGAAAGATAGACCTAGCGTTGGATGATATGTTGTTCCAAGGCCAAATGAGCCTTGATGAATTTAATTATATAAAAAATGACTATCCCGTGATTCCGAATATTTTCGGACTACCGAAGATCCACAAGGGCCTTACTAATTTAAGTTTTAGGCCTATTGTGGATGGTAATAGATCAAAAACTTGCTATATGAGCAAGTATATTGATCATTGTTTACAGAAAAGCTTACAAATATTTGAATATATTACAAAGGATTTGTGGCATTTCTTAAAGAAATTAAATGAAATAAAATGGGCGCCTGGGTTGATCATGGTGACTGTGGATGTTGTTAATTTGTTCAGTATTATACCACATTTTGAAGGTATAATATGGCTGGAGGTTCAGTTAGCAAAAACTAGAATGTATGACCAGGACACCATTAATACGATTATTGCCCTGATTGAATTGGTAGTAAACAATTATTATATACATTTTGAAGGGCAATATTTTAAACAAGCCACTGGGGTAGCCATGGGGGCTGCCTGTGCTCCCATATTTGCAAATTTTGTAATGTCATACTGGGAACAGGAATTTTTAATGAAAAGTAGTTATTGGACAAACATTTTACATTATACTAGATTCCTGGATGATCTTTTTTTGTTGTGGAGGAGTAGTCAACAAGAATTAGATGATTTTTTTGTTACATTAACAACACAGTGGAGTTCTTAAAATTTACCTACTGTTTTAGTGAAGAACAAATCGCATATTTAGACATAGAGTTGAATGTTGATAAGATTAATGGTCTCCTATATTCTAAGATATATAGAAAGCCAACTTTTTCAAATTCCTATTTAGAATTTAAAAGTTGGCACCCTTTACATCAAAAAAGAGCAATTATTAAAGGCCAGCTGGTAAGGGCTGCCAGGATGGTTAGTCATGATGAGCATTTTCATGATGAAATTAGTTTTATAGTCAACATGTTTGTTAAAGGGGGCTATCCCCTGCATTTGTTGGAAGAATTATCCAAGAAAGTGATAGGTAAAAGGTACAAAAGTATTTATGTACCAATTTTGGGTGGGCCTCATAGTCCACAAAGTGAACTTGTTGTTAATTACAGACTCAGGGGAAATGAAGTGTGACTCAGGTTTATAACTACTTTTAACCTGGATTCTGGGGGTATCACCCAGGCCGTTGTCAATAACTGGGAAATCCTGCCTTTTGACCTGAATGTAGGGACAAAAGTTGGAAAGTGTCCCCCTAGTATTGTATATAGGAAAGATAGGTCCCTTAAAAACATATTATGGTCTAGATGGTTCAAAGTGTCCTATAAGGCACAATTAAATAACATATGAGATGTGTTTTAGTGTTTTAAATGTTTTACAATGTTAGTCAAACACAATATGAGTGAGTTTTATTAATTTATTTACTTATTTTTTGATAAATTATGGAGTGTGTTTTTAAGGTGTAATTAAGTAATTCATGTGACATCATTAAGCAAGGGTATTTAAGGGCTGGGTTTGTAATGAAATTTGTTCTGATGAAATCTCTTGAAGGAGAAGAAAGCACTTAACCATTACCAATAAAGTTTGGCATTTATTTGCAACTCCTTTTGTCTCACCTGATTTGGAGATGTGAGCTGTTGTGGTTTGAAGATTCTGAAGTTTCAATTTGTGGTGGACAAGAACAACCTACCTGTAAGTCATGTTGTCCATAAGCTGGGATTAGGGCAGTCGTAAGTCACCTGACTCAATGCAAATGACACAGTCCTCTCATCAGAGGATCATTTGTTGTTAACCAAAGTCAAAATGGAGACCTGTAAAAAGGGGAACAATCTAATTATGCATGGATAGATTACAAAAATCATTTGATAGTATTCCACATTCATGGATAAAAGAGTGCTTAAAAATGTATAAGATACACTCTATGCTGATTGATTACATTAGAGGACCATGAAAAAGTGGCAAACCACTTTGTAGTTAAGCCATGGTAAAGGACCAATTATTATTCCTGGGATAAAAATGGGTGGGAGGTTGGCATAATGGTTAAGGTGTTTACCTTACAGACACAGGGTACAGGGTTTGCTTGTCACATGGTGTAATTAGCTGGGCTTAAAATGGCCCAGAAGGGCAGTTAGCCTAGTACTAACCTATGAACCAAAGGGGGATATTCCAGTGTGACTCTTTGTCACCACTGCTCTTTTGTCTTGCCCTTAACCCATTAAGCAGTTTACTTAACAGATTAGGTCATGGCTACAATTTGGCTCCCAGAAAACAACAACGTGTAAAGACTTCTCATTTCCTTTTTGTGGATGATTTAAAACTATATAGTTCATCAGATGAGGAACTGAAAACACAACTGGTCACATTTTTTTTCAGATGATATAAGAATGTCAATTGGTCTTGATAAATGTGCAAAAGCAACCTATAAAGCAGGAAAGGTGCAGCACCAAGGAAACATCAGTTTGGGACAGGAATGTGATATAAAAGAACTTGAGTAAGAGGGACTGTATAAATATTTGGGAACTGATGAGGGATCAACAATAAAACAAGATCAAATATGAATAAAACTTAGTAAGGAATATTTTGGAAGACTAAAATTAATACTGAAAACAGCATTATCATCTAGGAACAAAGTTCAAGTTATAAACCAATTTGCTCTTCCTGTCCTAATTTATAGTTTGGAGTGACTGATTTGCCCCAAAAGGTGTTGAATCTGTTGGACAGGAAAACAAGAAGGATGCTTCACACTCATCAAATGATTTATAAAAATCAGTGTATACCAAGACTGCATATTCCCCATTCTGAAGAAGGCATGTTCCTCCTCTAAACTGATTACATGTACAGATCTGCAATCATAGGACTGCATACATATCTGCTGACCTCACAAGACCCAAATGTAGTGAACATTTTAAAACATGAGGAGAATAAGTCTAAGATGACTTCCCTTAAAACATGAGGTGAATAAGTCTAAGATGACTTCCCTGCTTAGTTTAGCAGAAGCAGGGAAGCAGGAATGGACATCAAACCAGGAGTAGATAAAAATCAGGCAGCAACTGAATGTGCCAAAAAACAAAAGAAAGAATATAAGTGGAAGGATCAGATGAGAAGGCAAGAAATGTGGAAAATGCATAAATATAGCTGCAAGTATAGAACACTCTTAGAACAACCTCAGTTTGATCAGGATCGAACACAGGAATGGTTAAGGAGAGGTGAATTTAAACCAAAAGATAAAAGGTTAATATTGGCCGCCCAAGACAGTGGATTACGTACGCATTGGTTTACAAAGTCCATTGAACATGTGGGAGAAACAGACAAATGTAGGTTTTGTAAAACAGAATCGGAAACAGTTGCATATCTTTTTGCTGGTTGTGATATACTAATGGCAGAAGGACTGTATACTGAAAGACATAATAATATAGCAAGAGTGTTGCACTGGGGATTCTGCAAACATTATTACATTGAAGTAACTGAAAGGCACTAAAACATGAGCCATAAAGCATTACAGAAAATGATGACGTTTATATCACACAGCATCAGCCATTGCCAACAGTTCAAAGACAGATGCAAGAAAACCAGATATAGTAGTCCATGAAAAGAAGACAAAAGTAGCATTGATCATTGAAATTGCTACACCCAGTGACTACAGTGTCTTATGTGCAGAGAGACACAAAGTTATAAAATGCAAGGATTTACAGGCAGAAATGAGGGCAATGTGAAAGAAGGATACCCAGACAGTTTCAGCAGGAGTAGAAGCAATAGGCCTTATAAAAAGAATTTACAGTCATACTTAGATATGTTACCAGTACATGTAACTCCATAGGAATTGCAGAAGGAGTCATTACTGGCACATTGCAGGTGTTGCAAAGAGCACTTCTGGCTAACATCAAAGATTGAAACAATACTAATTTCATGAACTTTAATCATACTTTGACTTAGGGATGGGATCTGTTCCTATCATGGTATTAGAAACTCAAAAGACTTGGAAAAATTAAAAATGAAGGAACTTGGTTTAACATCTCATCCAAAGGAAGGCACACTCAGTTCTGTTAGATGCACATAGCTGACCAGAAGATCTCAAAGAAAATTAAAAATAGTACATTCATGTGCAGGCAGTGTATGTTGTTACAGAAATGTAATGCATTTCTTATTATTTAGCTGAGGCTGTGAATATTGCAGTTGCTAATATTGAAATCTTAGATGAAATTCACTATTGTTTTTTGTCTAGCTTCTTGAACATGAGTGAGTTTGATATTATATGACTTGGGGTTTTGTTAATGATCATGATTTTGATGAACAGAATATTTGAAGCTAATTAAATGTCTGTAGTATTGTGACTTTAACCATTTAGGGTCACTGCCTTTTCCCACAGATGTGCATCCATCATATTAATGTATTTTAGTAAGGAATATGTGGGGGTGATGTAGCTCAACATACAGTCTGGCACCCCTTAAAACCATCCTTTCTTGATTTGTGTGATTCAGAATGCTAGACAATGTCTTTGTAAGCATTTTTGTTTATTTTGAGGAGTTATGAAGCATTTTGGTAATGTGTACTTGATGTTAGGGATCTTGTTTCTGCTGTTACTGATGTTTAGAAAATAATTCATTATTTTGCAGGACAATACAAACAGTTATATATTCAGAACAGGAAAATAATTACTCAGTTTTGCAGTTATACAGTTTTGTTCTAATACATTTTACCATGATTGTCATGAAAAAGTAAATTATTTATAATTTTGGAAATATTTATGCAAATTTTTCACTTTATAAAAAGTTGTTTAAACTGAGGAAACACTTTAAAATTAATATTGACTGATGTTATTTAAATGCACGGCTTAGCCAAACGTGTCAAAGTATTTCAAAATATTTAATTGAAGGAATTACTAATTCACCATTTAGAGGCTGAATATAACACTGGAAAATGTTTGCAGAATGCCAATCTAAGATATAAAACAGTGGAATATAAATTACACTCAATTGCATGGAATATGTGGAAACTGACCTGCAAAGACAATTAAAAATTATGTTGATGTTATGTTGCTTTAAAACTACCTTCAGACTTGTCGAGAGGCAGATCTGACACTGATCAGATGGTGCAAAAACCTTAAAACTGATCCTGCATGAATGATGAGTTCCTACAGTCTTTGGGGGATTTCTGCCTTAGGACTACATTAAATCATAATGACTGGATAACAACATCTGAAACAAGCTCATAATAGGTTAGGGTGTTGAAACTAGAAAGGGAAATCACAATTCACTGTGCTCCCACTGGACTAAATGTGTTCAATATTCTACCTTACTAAATATAATATGTGCGATCTAGTGGTCAAATGTGATTTTTTATTTATTCTACAGGACTATAGTAATAGTGTAATTCGTTCTCTGTTTATGAAATAACTTCAGTAAGTTCCTGGACTACAGAAACCTTATCTTTGTATGCATAAAGGTGTGTATGTATATGGGCACAATTCATTAGCAGAGAAATCATTTGGTTGAATGCATGTGGAGGTGTTTGTTTTAGTCATAAGAATAATTAGAAGGATGTGTGTTTAGTACAATGAATTGGTCATATAAAGATAGTAGTTGTATTTTTGGCAATATTAAGAGAAGTGGCTTATTTTCCTGAGATATGCAGAATGTCAATGACTTTGCCTCATATTCTGGCCCCTTTACTAATAAATTTAGTGATAAAGTAGCTAGTCCAGCTTCACATTAGCAATTCTATCTTGCAACTTTATTGACACATCCATCCCTGTCCTGAATCACCATACCTTCCACCACCCCCTCCAAGCATCCCTACCCCCTCTTACTCACCCACTCACTCAACCTTCACCTAATTCTTCCTCCCTCGCATTACTCCCCAATTGTCTACTAAATCCTCTTGCCTTAATATCATCTACTTAAACATCATCAACATTCTTAAAATACCAGAATGGCATGCTTGGCTATATAATGTTCACCTAATTTTGCTTTACTAACAGAAATCTGCCTAGATCCTTAGGTTAAAGATAATGAAACCCTACTCACTGGATTCAAAATAATAAGATAAAATAGAAAACATAAAAAGGCAGGAGGAGTTGCAATTATTTCTAAGAACACACTCCAGCTACAATGTCACCCATTAATTTCACCACACTTTAATAAAGCTGAAATCCTGATTTCCCCCTCAGACTTAACTATAGAAAATCCTTGTGTATGACTGGTATCTATATCCCTCTTGGTGACAGTCTCAACACTGACAAAGAATTCTTCTGAGTCTCATTTAATATCACATAAGACATAGAATGGGTAACCTTAACATCCACTGGCTCTTGCTCTTCTCTGACAAACCTACTAATGCTATAAATCTATTTGGTCTTACAGAAGTGATTAGCATATCTATGAATTTCAATTAAAAAACAGCATCAATGGAATTACTATTGACTGGATTTTCAACTGGTCTCTTAATGAAATATCATCTTCTGTTACCCTACCTGACTCATTAAGTGACTACCTCCACTATATTGCCAGAAAACAAACTAGTATTCAAAAAACAGCACCTCCTCAAACAAGTTCACACTCTCACTAACTTCAGTACAGAAACCCTCATGTGCAACTTAAAGAAAATGTAAGTGGTCCAAAAAAAATTATTCCTGCTCAGTGAAGCACTCTGTGAACTTAATAAAAACTTCCTCAACATCTTAAATGAACTATCCCCACAGAGAACAAAACATGCAAAAAAAAAACTCTGTCCTATAATTAACCAGAAGTAACAAATGTATCGTGAAACAAAGGAATAAAGCCTACACAGTTTGGGCTTCAGACAGAACAATATCAATTAACACAACTATAAACACCTCAGGAACCAAGCAAAACACCAGAATGTAGCAGATTAAAACATGTTATTGTATTAACAAATAATTCCAGAACCTAGAATAATCCCAAACTTTTCTGGTCATACATTAATAAACTTCTGAACCCTGGTCATACCTCACAACATTCACCTTCTCATTTCATTCCCAAAATCCCTGAGCACATTGCCACTCTCAAGTTCCACTTCATACAATCAGTCTATTCCCTAATCAAAAACATCTTCACCCCCAGCCTTCATCCCTCTGTACAGCCTTGTAAGCTTACACAGTGTTAATCTCTACAACCAGTCTCAACATCCACTATGAAGACACACCTTTTTAAATTAAAACTTATCACTCTGGCTTCTGATAATCTGCACACTGAATTCACTAAATCAGCTGAGGAAGCTTTAGCCTACCCTATAACTATCCTTATAAATCACTCTATGCTGTGTTCCTCTCTAGAAAAATATTCTTAAACTCCACAAAACTGGTAAGTCTATCAAACTCATTAACTACCACCTATAACAATTCTGTCTGTTAAGAAGTTCCTTACTACTGTCCACCATTAGTAATTCCACTAATACATGTTCCATAGTATTCCTTTGTTTTCCTAACAAAGCAGAACTATGAGCATTTTTCAAAGGGATAACATATAGCTGCTGTAGCCATGCCTGTCAGAATACAAATGTGTTTCTGATCTGAAATGCAGGAATCCATTTTGACAATTGTAATATCTGAAATAATTCTTCTAGAGAAAATCTATTCTGCCACTTATATTTTTGATATTTTAATATTATACTCAATAGTTTTCCCTTTGATTCATCCTTTACTAATGAATTAGGTGAAATCTATTTAAGAAAGTGGGAATAAGAAATCTGAGACAAAGCTGCACCAGATAACCATCTGACATTTTTATCCTTAGATTATCATTGATAAATGAGGGATGAGATGAGGATTGACATGGGGCATAGGAAAAATTAACACTGCATTAGAAACACACCTAATTACTACAGTGTTTGAATAGTAAGTTGTACACCACTCAATGCATTTGTATGCATATATCCTCTATTATTATTAATTCCCTAATACATATGTTGTACTACTTTTATTAATGTTCTACACAAGAAATGTAGCAAGATTAGAATAATAAACACTGTACCTGACAGCCTTTAAAAAAATCTAATTTCCTAATCTGGATACATATTGATTATCCATGTCACAAGTGAGCCATAAACTCTTTTGGCATATGGAACATTTACAGCTATTAAGGTTCATAGGTTCATAGGTTCATAGGTTCATACTAGGCTATCTGCCCAAGGGCATTTATAAGCCTAGCCCATAGTTATGTGGCTTTCGCCACCCCTTTAGTTTGAATAAAAACTATGCCTATCATTTTTCTGTGCCTCTGTCAAGCAGTGACACTGAAGTAATCCCTGGGGTATATCTGCGATCTCCCATCCATTGGTCAAGATTCCTCTTGAACAAGGCCAGCGAGGTGCTCTGCCTCACATGTACCGGGATTTTGTTCCACAGCATAGGGAGTCTCTGGGTGATGAATCTGTCCCTCCAGCACGTTCTATTTATAACCGTGTCAAGGTTTAAGTCTCCGCCCTTGTGGTTCTGAGGGATCTAGATTTTTGAGGTGAAGCATATTCATCAAATCTGGGTTTGACATGGCCTTATATGTCAGGCACAGGTCACCTCTGAGCAAGCGGTATGAGACTGAATAGAGCTGGAGTTCTTTCAGTCGGGCAGCATAAGACATATTTTTGAGACCCTTTATCCTTTTGGTGAGGAACTTTTGGGGCCTTTCAAGCTGCAGCAGGTGTCTGGTCAGATACATTCGAACGGGCATTGTACTCAATCATAGGTCTAATGAGTGATGAGTACAGGGGACGATGACCTCCCTTGATCTAGATGTGAATCCCTTCATGATCAGGTGGGCGATATAGAAGGTTTTCCTAACTACTTTAGCAACATGAGTGTCAAACGAAAGGCTACTGTCAACTTGGGTCCCCAGATCCCTGATGACTTTTTCTGTGCTCAGTGGATTGCCACCTATATGGTAGCTAGGGGTAACCTTGTTTTTCCCGAAGAGTATGACTATGCATTTTTTGGCGTTTAACTTCAGGCCATGGCTCTGGCACCAGTTATCCGTTTCTGTGAGGCCCTTCTGGAGGATATCTGTGTCAGATGTGTTTTCGACTATGGCGCCCAGTTTGCAGTCATCTGCAAACTTTGTCAGCCATAACCCTCCTGTGTTTGCTTGTACTTCAGAAAAGTAGATGCCGAACAAGAGTGGACCCAGGACTGAGGCCTGTGGGACACCACTTGTGACAGGCTTTGAGTCTGACATGGCTCCAGCAACTCTGACCCTGTGGGTTCTGTCACTTAGCCAGTTTGCAACCCATCTTGTGATGTATGGGTTTACATTCAAGCTGATGAGTTTTTCGATGATACCTGAGTGGGGTATTGTGTCAGAGGCCTTTGCCAGGTCGACGTAGGCTGTATGGACTGCCTTTCCCTCATCAATGGCCTTGGTGGCTGTCTCAAAAAGTCAACCAAGTTTAAGAGGCAGGATCTGCCTTTGACAAAGCCAAACTGGGTTGGATCCAAAGTCTGCAAGTTCCCTATGTCTTTATTTATGAGTTCCATTATGATCCTCTCCATGGCTTTGCAGATAAGGCTTGTCAAGCTAATGGGGTGGTAATTTCCAGGGTCTGTGGAGGCACCGCCCTTATGAAGTGGGACCACAGTCGCCGTGCGCCACTCCTTGGGTGCGTATCCTGAGGTGAGGCTAAGATTAAACAGCTGTCCTAACTGTGGGTTTAATTCCTCGTTGAGTTCATGAAGCACACAGCCGGGACACCATCCGTCCCATGGATGTTGTGTTTTGCCTTAGTGAGGGCAGTTCTCACCTGGGCGTTGGAGATGTTTGGAGGGCTACAATCCTCTGGAATAGATATCTCTCCTTTTGGGGGGGAGATGTTTGCACTGAACCTGTCAGCCAGTATGTTAGCAATGTGTGTAGGTTCAGTAATTTTCACATCATTTTGAACTAATTCTGAGCATATCTGGGAGTTTCCTCCTAGGTTTCTAACATAGCTAAAGAAGGCCTTATGATTGTCTTTAGAGTCCTTGGCAATTTTTCTCTCAAAATTTGCCTTGGATGATTTTATGAGAGCTCTTAGTTTTTTACTTATAATGATCAAAGGTGTCTTACCTTTCAAGGATTTTGCTCTATCTTGTAGTAGCTTCCTCCTTTTGTTGTAGAGCTTGTTTATGGCTGGGGTCTACCAGACTGGACGCTTGCCTTTGGTACAGAGAGTCTTAGTTTTGTTTGGGATTGCCTGATTCATGCAGTCCTGTAGGTGCTGGTAGAAGGCATTTGTAAGTGATTCAGCGGTTTGAGTAATGTTTACCACTGGCTCAGGGGCCTTAAAGGAGACCACACTAGTTTTTAGAAGTGTGAAATCAGCTTTTGAGAAGTTTTTCACTGTGGTCTTTTTGTTTCAGGTGGGGCGGGATGAGGACCTCCAGCGAGATTAGTTTATGATCTGATCTCACCAGTGAGGGGTATACTTCGGTGTTGAACATTTTGATCCCATGTTCGTGATGATGAGATCAAGTATGTTTTCTCCTCTTGTGGGGATGGTGACTAGTTGTTCCATGGCATTTGAGTTTATGAACTCCAGGAATCTTTGGGTTAGAGTGTTTGGGCTTGAGTAGTGTTCCCAGTCTATATTAGGGTAGTTGAAGTCACCTAGTATGATGGTGTTTGGAGATACATTTATCCCCTCCAATGTTTTCAGGAAGGCCATGTGAGGTTCCTGAGTTTGAGAGGGTGGCCTGTAACATGCTACAAATTGCAGAGCAGTCTTGCCTATGGTTAATTGCACCTGGATGGTCTCCGATGCATCGTGCGTTGCCACCAACCTTGAGGTGTGGGTGTCCTTTATGAATATGGACACCCCCCTCCTTTCTTGGTGTTGTCCGGATTTTGGGGCCGGAACGCATGACATGAGGTGAAACCTGTTAGTGCTGGGGTGCTCTCAGGAGCCTTGAACCAGGTTTCTGTCACAGCACAGACATCGATGTTCTCCATATTGAGAAGGGCCTTGAGTGCGTGCATCTTGAGAGTGAGACTTCTGGCATTGAGCAGCATTACCCTTAGTTTTTTTCCTTTTTGGTGTTCTAGGGTGGTAGGTTTAGAATTTGAGCCTTGCCTAAAAAAGGCACTATGGGGGTGGCAAGAGCCTTTGAAAGGTGTTCTATTTTTTTTCATTCCACTACTTGTCTGTTTGACATCTTGTCACAAAGGTCAAGCTTCGACCTCCATGAATTCTTGCTGTATAATATAGCCATTTTGCATTTACCTCACATTCATTTACTGCCCTCACTTTACTTCCACAAGCCAGTCTAAAACCTTTATCTACCTCTGTTTTTATTGACATGTATTAAATCAAGTCTTTTGTATCTGCTAGTTTTATTTTATTTTATATTCCATGACACATGATCCATTGAAGTCTGATCAATAATGCTCTGAATTTCATTAAATAACCTTTACTGCTTGCTTTCCTAGGTAGTAACAATACATTTTAATGAACACATGCCAATGAACATGTTACCTTACCCTTTAAACTGATGGTTGAATACAGTTAGCTATGAAGCTGTTTTGCACATGCCCCTACTGTGCATATTATAAACTCAGGTACACACCCTGTGCAAGCTGTAAAACTCATACACATTCTATGCATACCATATACTCATACTGTGCACATCATGAAAACTGGTAAGTGTTAACATAAAATATTGTAATTTTTTATTAAAATAATTCTAGGAAAATTTTGGCGTGCCCTAATAACACCCGTTTGTTGACCAAGTAGAGCCAGTGGGCACATAGTCTCTTTTTAGAAACAACCTAATGGCAATGTCTAGTTAAGTAACTTATTCAAGGTCACACTGTAGACAAATGAGAACTGAGTGAATCAAACCCTGAACAAGTGGAACTGTAATTCATAGTCTTAATCCACTGTGCCAGCTGTTAGCTTTATTGCTGATACCCTTTTTTCAAAAGAATAAAGCAATTAAATTTGATTTATTAAACACACTAGTCCCTAAATAGTATCACTATAAAATAAAACTATAGCCACTAAGAGTTTCTCACACTTTGTAATTAACCATTCCCCCGATACACGGACATAGAAATGTAATTTATGCCTTTTGCTGCATCACGTTCAAATCTACAAATAGTTCTAAGTTTTTGTCTCATAATTTTCAATGTATTTTCCATTATTATTGTCACCTTTTACAAATAAGTTACTTGTTTACCCTTGTCTATAATTAATCAATTAAAAAAAACAATTAAATAATTAGTCCTCTTTTGCTTATATTTTTCTCAAAATAATTTTGTGTTACCAAAAACACATTACTAAAGTCATGCTGGAAAATTTGGACATGAAAATTGTCTTAAGAGTTTTATCTTATCTAATTCCATGTAATTTCATGAAAAATTACTTTGTGAAAATTTACACGTGTATATGCATAAGATGGTCTGGATACAGTTACAATATATTATCCACCATTCATTTAAAACAATTACCAAGTTGTGAATGAAGGTTTCTATATATATATATATATATGTTCCCCTTCACAAGATCAAATGAATGGAAGCTCAAAATTCATAATCTCGAGACCAGAATCTCAAACTTCCATTCACTTGAAATTGTGAATTGGAACCTTAGGTTTAAAAAAAAAAAGTTAACTTACCTTATTGCAGGGGGCCAGGTCCCCCTGTACCCTAGCAGTTTAAATGTGAATGTTCTGTGACCGCACTATAGCGGAGGAATGGAAAATCTTCCATTTTGCGCTTACGCGTATAGCGTGGAATGGGAGATTTCCCTTTCCTTCACTATAGTGCGATCTCAGAGTAGGTATATTTAAGTAGGGGGTGTGTGGGGGGTGTAGGGGGGCAAAGCCCCCCTGTGAAAATATTTGAAAGGTGTTTCTTTAAATTCGAGATTCTGGTTTTGAGTTTAGAGAAATTTGATCATATGAAGGGGAACCATGTATATATATATATATATATATATATATATATATATATATATATATAGTTCCACTTCTAACCATCAAAATTTCAAAACATCGAAATTCTGATCATCGAGACCAGCACACTGAACATCGAAGGTTACAAGTGTAACCAAAAAAAAAAAAAAAAAAAAACAAAGAAAAATAAAGTTTAACAATTGTATGCAGGGGGGAAGCTCCCCTGCACCCCCGATGTAATGGGCTGTAACCCCACACCCCCCTACTTTAATATTCCAACTCCAAGACTACACTACAGTGGAGTAAAGCACTAAATGGAAGCAGAGCTCTCAGAATATACACGCCCCTGCAATGAAGAACAGCAGAGTAGTAATAAAAGAATGACAGAGATCGCTCATAGGTGTTTGCAGACTCCCAGCAATATCCCCCCATGTGTACAAGAGCAATAGTTAAAACAACAAATGTAAAGATTTTTTTTTCTATGAAACCGATTAAATGTAACCATAGGTGCACGGGTTTGCCCATCACTTAGCAATGGTTAATGCAGCTTAAATGCCACAAGAGGATAAAAAGCAAGATATATGCAGATGACACAGTACAGAAATAGTGTAGTGGGCAGAGCATTCACCTGAGAAGCAGTCATTCTTGGTTCGAGTCCCACTCCAGTACTTTCCATGGCAAATCACTTTATGACCAATATTTTTAGTTGCATAACCTACTAAATAACATATATTTGTGAACTGGAGTACTGCATTAAATGCAGATGTGAGGTGTCAGTGTCATAATGTTGCAAAGTCCAAAGATAATCACAAGTGCCCCATACAGTATATGTACACAGGAATCAGGGATACAAATGGAAGGTAAAATGTGTAATGAATGATAACTCCATACAGTTTCCAAATCCACCACCTTCCCAAGAACCAATACACAATACTGTCTAAATTAGTGTGGTGGTAAGTGGGAGTAAGAACTAGTAAGCAAGTGTAAGCACTATTAAGCAGTAGTAAGCAGGAGTAAGCATATTTAAGCAGTAGTAAGCAAGTTTAAGCCCATTTGCATGGGGGTAAGCAATGCGTACACAGGTTAAGCAATATTGAAGCTAACGCTCTGTAAGCATATTTCACCGAAGGTTACCATAGCTTACCCTCACGCAAACCTGCACAAACCTGCTTAACATTGCTTAAAAGTGCCTTAATCACTTTGTATGCAACAGCCACTGTTCTGGCCAGAAACAAAATAAACAGCCTTTGGAGGTCTTGAACTTGAGACCCTACACTATAGCCACAGTAGTTAAACACTAAGCCATTACAGCAGTACATAAGATCGAGGTATCCCCAAACAGATCCTCACTATAGGAAATTCAAACTGAACATGTGAAAGGAATCTATATACAGCCTTATGTTGTATAACCTACTACATAATATATATATGTGAACTGGAGTACTGCATTATGCCCAGATGTGAGGTGTCATTGCAATAAAGTGTTGAGATCCTCTAATAAACACAAGGACCCCATACAGTGTACATACACATGAATCATGGATGCAAAACACATATATAAAATGTAATGAATAATAAATCAATGCCAAAAAGCAAATATTATGCAAATTAAAAATTAAGCAACACTAAACCTTGCACAGCCCAGCTTACTAGGTGTAAGCAATGTGTAGGTAAGCTAACTCAATTTGACCATTGGTATATCCCTTTAAGCAATGCCAACCTTAGGTAAGCAGGTTTGCCCATAGCTTAACCTTTTCAAAACTGTCCAATCATGGCAAAGTGTGGGAAATCGGCCCTATTTAAACCCATCAGGCAGGAATACATCTCATAACTGGTTGTAGCTTCCCCTTGTAAGCACTATGTTTGGAATGGGAGTGGGTGTGCACTTTTGGGTGCAGCGCTGGGGCATCCAGGAGTCCAGAGTTATGGCAGGACTCCTTGTGAAAGACCATGACCAGAGACTGCTGCAGGGCCAGTACCAGGGCTCCCAATATAAGGCGAAAGCCTGGGAACATCTCGCCCGTGACCTCACCAGTGCCACTGACATACCCCAAACTGGTGAGCAGGTCAGGCATCACTATGCAGACCTGAAACGGCAAAAGGGGGATCTCTTGGATCAGTGGATCCAAGAGGCTAGGAGTAAAGGGGAGGTCCCAGCTGTGTGTAAGTATCACTCCACTACCTGTTTAATAATTGCCAGCTCATGTATATTACGTATATTATGGATAGGTATGGCTAAATATTCCTCTTATGTCCTTCACAGCGGCAAGTGAATGGGCTGCGAACCAGGAGGCCCATGGATGTCGCTTGGAGCAGTTGCGACGCGAGGCAGGTTAGTAATATTCTTGCATGTACTGTCATAGGAAGTAAATCTAAAAGTAGTAGTAAGTTAATTGCCTGTATAAAACCTGTATTGTTTAAGGTATGTACTGCATACACCAGAGAATATGGCAGGGAGAGTCTCATATAGGTTGTATGTAAATAAAAGCATAATAGCCTGACAATAAAGGTCTAACTGCTGGACTGTATGTGTTTACTCTGGTATCATATGGTAATGTAGATTTGCAATCACTTAATAGTACTGTTGTATTAAGCACTCTTACTCACACTGTGCAACATAAATAAAACTTGTGGGAATGTCTGTATGTGACTGGTGTAATCCCAAGAGGTCATATAGTACAAATGAGAGAAACGTAATAAGAAAAAAAGAGAAAAGATCGACAACAAAATCTAAGTAGCACACGCAACTGAGACATGAGCTGTTGTATTATTAGCACACGAAGCCATGGTTCGAATCCTAGAAGTGGTAGGCTGCATACAGAATCATACCCCACAACTGTACAGATATGTCCAGAATGTCCAGTAAATCGGCCCATATCTGCTGCCTGTCACCCTGGGAAATCAGTGGGATGATCCCAAATGTTTAGGCAGCAAACAAGAAATACAACTGATTTTCAGACATCTACAAGAACAAACCTGTCACTCTAGCAACTCCCCAAAATGTTATGAGAGTAATAAGCCAAGTATGTCCCATCTATACCCCCATGATGTCAAGCTGTGACCAGAATGTGTACAGTAACAGAGTGAGATGCATGTGGATAACACTAATGTGGAATCTGGTAATTTGTATGGCAACATTCAGGTAGTGCTAACAAACATTGCTCCCACAGGTCTGTCAGATACGGACACTGTGCCTAGAAATAAAAAATTAATATCCTGCATTGGTACTGTTTACTCTGGTATTGTATGGCATCGTTATTGTTGCAGTTGCTCTGAATAATAAGGTATTATTCATCACTGTCACCCACACTGTGCTACATAATATAACTGTAAGAAATCCTGTATAACACTGTTGTAATACGAGGTCAGAATGTAAAACCACAGGAGAATTATAGACAGAAATCAGATAAGAGATATACAGCAATATCTATATAGCACACACAACTGTGATGACCAGAGTTTTATTTTTAGCAGACACAGCCATGGTCCGAATCCTGGGAGTGGTAGAAGGCTGCATACAGAATCATGCCCCACAACTGTACAGATATGTCCAAAATGTCCAGTACATCAGCCCATATCTGCTGTCTGTCACCCTGTCCTCCTGGGAAATCAGTGGGATGATCCCAGATGTTTAGGCAGCAAACAAGAAATACAACTGATTGTCAGACATCTATGAATACAAACCTGTCACTCTAGCAACTCCCCAAAATGTTATGAGAGTAATAAGCCAAGTATGTCCCATCTATACCACCATGTTGTCAAGCTATGACCAGAGTGTGTACAGTAACATAGTGAGATGTATGTGCATAATACTAATGTGGACTCTGGTAATTTGTGTGGCAATGTTCAGGTAGTGCTAACAAACATTGATCCCACAGGTCCATCAGATATGAACACTGTGCCTAGAAATAAAAGACTGATATCCTGTACTGGTACTGTTTACTTTCGTATTGTATGGCATTGTGAGTATTGCAGTTGCTCTGAATAATAAGCTATCACTCATCACTTTCACCTACACTGTGCTACATAATATAACTGTCTAGGAAATCCTGTATAAGAGTGTTTTAAGTCACTAAAGGTTTAAGAGGGCAATAGTTGAAATATGTCCTGGTTCACCTGCATGTGGTCAAGACATGCCCAGAGTCTGTGCAAAAAGAGATGGACAGGTATGTGCATAACATCAACTTGGAATCTGGGAGTATGTATATAAACAGTTAGTGTTAACAAACAATTTCCCCACAGGAATATCAGGTAAGAGGTGTATACTGCAGGTAAAACCAATTCATGTATATAGTTGTCAACAGCCATATCACTGTCCAAACTAAGGCAATTGGGTAGTGTAATAATACTTGGAAGGTACAGATAACAGCACTGACAAGGAAAGTAATGTGAACTACAGGAATATACTAGATGTTAATTGTCATCTCCCTCCCCCACCATATCTGCAACAATAAACTAAATACCCAACTCAATTGGTATGTGCTGACTTAACTGCAATGTTGGGACATATGTCCTATTGTTCAATAATGATTTAAATCTGTTTCTATGCATGTACTATGTTGAAATACTCCCACATTGGTGGCATGGTGCCATCAATGTACCTGCATGCTGTTGTACTTACCACTGTGGTCCCATATATGCATGTGTTCTGTTTGCTATGCAACTGTTCCATATCTGGTGTCTGGGTTAATGGGAATATCTATGCATGCAGTTATACCTAATCCTGGAAAGTGTTGACTATTACTAACCCACATACGTTGATAAAACATAAATACCATAGCACGTATGGGAATGCAGGTCCAAGCGGACCCACCTGTCCCACCTGAGATGGCCGTGGCACTGAGCACCAGCACATCTGGGGCCTAACCCAGGGCCTCCTCGTCCATAGGTCCTGCACCACCTTCGGGTGGAACCACCTCAGGGGATGGGGCTCACCCCCCCCCCAGGAGTGGGTGTGGACAGGAACCTGTTACCTGTTGCCAGGTCCGGGTCATGGTGCGTAGCAAGCTCAACCAGGAGTCTGGAGTTCTGCTACGCCAGCTCGAGGGCCGCGTGTCATGACTAGAGGATTGGCCTGGATCTCTGACTCAGCCCCCAGCACAGCCACCTTCAGGGCTGTGAAGGTGCAGTGATGACTGCCCATGGGTGAGGACCTCAGTCCCACTGTTTCCACTAGGGGACTCATGGGCTTCCAATTTCCCAACACCCCTCTACATCAAGATGTTTACCCCCCACATGTGTCATATACTGCCCCTGCATGTGTCTTGTTTGTCTTGTCTGTTAACCTACCCAACCTACCTCCCCAAATATTCCTATCCCTCCCTAACATCCCACTCTCACCTGAAAAAAAATGGCAATCTGTACCCCCCCCCAAAAATATCACCCCATACATAG